>NC_056719.1:7872370-8190727 GCF_018831695.1 Puntigrus tetrazona | reverse complement strand
CTGCTTCAGGAATATGTTTCTGCACGGCAAAACAAAGCCAAAAGTTTGCAGACAGTTTGCTCTAATTTATAGTTTGAGCCATTTCAGCCACACTTATTACTAGCAGGTGCACAAATTCAAACATACAGCCATGAAATTGCCTTAGGCAACCATTTATATCGAAATGGGACCCTTAACTGCTAATAATTGCTGTGTTTAGAAGCACATCCCATCAGAAATGTGCAATAACTGTAATTACACCAGATGTGTGTTGTTTATTTACCTCAATATCCTGGTTCTCTTCTTTGATATTGAACACATCTTTACGCTTGACAGTCAGCAGGTCCTGTTCATTCTGGTCACCCTCATCCTCTTCATTAAAGCCACACAGCAGAGTTGCGGGCTTTAATGTCTCCTTATCCTCATCCTCATCCTCATCTTCATCCTCATCCTCCTCATCATCATCATCATCATCATCATCTTCTTCCTCAGACTGTGAAGACTGAGACTTAGACTGTTCTCCTTTAAGTTGGGCTTTGAAACTGTTCAGCTCCTCTTCAGACTCATGTCCTGCAGCGCTGCTGTCCTGTCTGTTCTGTTGCTGGGCCTTACTGAGGAAACGGACCCGTGGAGCCACAGCCAAACCCAGTGAGCTGACATCGACAAGACCAAACAGACTTGTCAAACTTGTTAAATAATTGTTTTAGATTTTTATCTTAATAAAATCAAATTGGTAAAATACATTTAAAAGGTACATTTTGGTAATTTTAGGTAACACTTTTTGACGTTTTTTAAAAGTAAAGACAGTTTTGGACAGGATATGGGGAAACAGAGACAAAATTATGGACACTAACCACTAGACTATAATAAACTATGAACAAAGAAATTGTATTAAACAGTCTGTTTTTAAAACAGATGGTTTCTTTTTGCAAGATTTAATTGCATAACAATGGCGCATCATTTGAAGTCCTCATGAGTGTGTTCAAAGTGGAAACACATGGTGCACACACACACACACACAAACACATTTACACAGAGGACTGCTGGGCATTACTTCACAGCATCCACTCACATGGCATATTCTGGGAGTTTGAGCTGGAAAACATCAAAGATGTCTTTGTTCTTCATCAGATAGACAGAGCGAAGGTAGGACACAAAACACTGCCGTGGGGAAGAGGGGAAAAAGAGAAAGACCATTACAGAGGATAAAATCTGAAAACTTATACCTGATAAACACATTAGTGAGAGTGCACAAGCAGGCAGCAATTTGCCCGATTACATTTCATGCTGTTCTTCTCTCTATAATGAGCCTCGCAGAGCTCAGCGCTGAGAGTGAGGCAGACAATCAGATTATCTTAAAAGCATGGCTCAGTATAGCATCAACCTTTAGTGTTTGAGTCGAGGTGTGACAGACCGCACAAGCAAGTGAGGTCTTCTTGGGCCTTACCCTCTGTGCTCGCTCCTTCTGCTCCTTCTCCTGTGCGAGAAAGGCCTGTAACTTCTCCTGGACACACAACAGCTTCTCTGGGTTCACCCTGCAGATAAAATAGATGATTAAGCCAATGGCCTTGTTTAAACCACGTAATAACAACAGCCAGTGCAGATGTTAAGAGGGTGAAGCGTGTAATTGGATGAAAATGAAAACGACTAATAAAAATGTCTAATTATGGAATATACACTAAATAAACACAAAAGCATTGGGACACCTGACCATTACGCCAACAGTGATTTCGATGAAATTGAATCTTAAATAAACACAAACTGGGGGAATTATTGCCCATTTCATTCAGGCACTGATGTTTGTAAATGCAACTGAGCATTCTGGTTATAACGTGACTTTTCTGGGAAAACGGTAACACTGACTAACAGCAAACATAAACTAAGGCCCGTGGAGACTGTGACTGCAGCTGCAGATATCACCGTTCATAATAATCTCACATGATTACATGCATTAAGCTGCCATCTTTCATTCTCAGCATGCATGTGGCTTCACAAAGCCTATGCATACCCTGACAAAACTACACCTTATTTCCTAACTCATCTTATTTTCACTGCACTGCTGTCTGCATGCGGCCACACAGGAAAGGAGAAACGCACTCACTCGATTTTGTTAATGGGAACTTTCTTCTCTTGAAGCTGTGCAATCATGCCCTTCTCCTCTGAGGGCAATAGGACAAGAAGAGCTTCACCTCCCTCCTTATACCTGCAGAGAAAGAGAATGCGTGCGTGTTAAAGGAATATTTCACTCAAAATGTCCTCTAATCCGTGCCGTGAAGGTTGGAATAACATGATAGTGAGTACACAAAGTCAGAAGTTTCATTTCACCCTATAAAAGGAAAATAAAAATAAAAATTGTGTCATAATTTACTCACCCTCAAGTAGTTCCACATCTGTATGAATGTCTTTGTTCTGCCGAAAACAAAGGGACATTTTGATTTTGAAGAAAGTTTGTAACCTGATCACCATTGACTTTCATAGTATTTTTTTTCCTACTATGGAAATCAATGGTGATCCCAAACAGCCTGGATACAACCTTTCTTCAAAATTGTTTTTGACAGAACAAAGAAATTTGGAACTATCCGAGAGCGAGTAAATGACAGAATTTTCGTTCTTTAGTGAACCATTCCTTTAAGGTCACACTAGGTGGTCTGCTGCAGTACAGGCCTCTCACACATCCATTTTTTTTTTAATGCTCAGCTCTGTGAGTGT
Organism: Puntigrus tetrazona; assembly: GCF_018831695.1. Taxonomy (NCBI): domain Eukaryota; kingdom Metazoa; phylum Chordata; class Actinopteri; order Cypriniformes; family Cyprinidae; genus Puntigrus; species Puntigrus tetrazona. The sequence continues at coordinate 8,188,039 of NC_056719.1, read as the reverse complement.
TCGTGTTAAAGCTCATGAGCTTTCTGCAGAGGGTGGTGATCTATGAAGGGGAGTTACTGAGAATATTGATTGTACACTGAAAAGATAAGTGTAGCACAAAGAAAAGAGTGCAGCTGGGTGGATGGCAGGTGTGCGCTGTCTCGCTCTAAGCGCTGAGAAACCTGACATGTTTCTGTAGCTATCCAGCTTCTAATACTTGCCCTCAAGGTGAGACTGTAACAAGTCAAGCCAGAGTCCAAAAATGGAAAAACTCAATAGCTGAGCTGCTGTTAATCCATCATGTGTCTAGTGTAAATAGACAAATGTGTTCAGTGGTTATATATGATTTTATGTAAGAGCTTATTCAATGTCAACATTGTTTTTATATGTATTAGAAACATGGAAGTGATGAGAAACAGTTAAAATCTGCCATCTAGTGTTACAGGCAAAACTTATGCAAATTCCTGTTAAGATTTTTTCAATGTTTTTTGAAAAATTAACCGTGGCTAAATACAGATAAAAAGAGTTTATCAGTGGTACCTGGCTGTCCTGCCAACTCTGTGGATGTATGTGTTTGCATCTTCAGGACAGTCAAACTGCAGAACCCAGTTCACTGCAGGGAAGTCTAGGACCACAAACAAAAACCCATTAAAAGGGTGTCAGTTACGGACGTCAATCGAATTATTTACAGGTCATGCTGCGTCATTAAAAAAATATTTCCAAACATTTGCTGAGGTTTGTACAGTCATTCAAAAGTTAATATGTGACCCTGCACCACAAAACCAGTCATAAGCAGAAATCATATATATATATATATATATATATATATATATATATATATATATATTTATCATATTATAGTATGTTTGTAGCAAAAGCCCAAAAAATTGTCAAAATTACAGATTTTTTTTATGCCAAAAATCATTAGGATATTAAGTAAAGATCATGTTCCATGAAGATACTTAACAAATTTTCTACCATAAATATATCAAAACTTAAATTGTAATTAGTAAAATGCATTGCTAAGAACTTCACAATTTTCACTATTTAGATTTTTTGCACAGGTCAGATGTTCAAATAGTATCTCTGTCGAATATTGTCCTATAATAACAAATCATACATCAACATTATGTATTTATTCAGATGATGTATAAATCTCGATAGGGGTTGGCTGATAAACTGGTTAATGGGCATCGTAATGTTGAGAGATTTTGGAGAAGTCGCCCAAACCTAAATCTCAATAAAACAAATATTCACCCTTTTGTGATAACAGGGTCACATATGTGCACTGTTCCCCAGAATACATTTCCATTACCAAGTCCTCTGGCAGCGATGTCTGTAGCAAAGAGTACAGATGAGGTCTTGCGGATAAATTCATTATAAACCTCCATCCTCTTAAACTGCCGCTGTTTGCCATGCAGAGCAAGTACGGAGATACCCGGACGCAGCCGGCAGAAGACTCTGAACATATACTGAACCTGCACAGTACAGTACAACGAGCATTTCATCATCTTTACATTACACATATACATATACACTACCATTCAAAACTCTTTTGATCAACAAGCATGCACTTAATTGAACTGAATATAGTGATAACGTTACCACAAATTTAGTTCTTCTTAACTTTCTATTCATTAAAGAATTTAAAATAAATCTTAAGCAGCACAACTGGATTCAAGACTGTTCATATAAAGACATGTTTAAGCAGAAAATCAGCATATTAGAATGATGTCTATATGATTATGTGACACTAAAGACTGGAGTAATGCTGCAAATTCAACAAAATAATTTCCAAATATTTCCAAAATGTTATTGCTTACAATATTTCCAAAATGTTACCGTTTACAGTTTTATCTAAATACAAAAGAAATTTCTGAACTAAATGCAACCTTGGTAAGCATAAGAGACTCAAGAAAAGTTATATAAATTTATATAAGTTTTATAAAGTATATTTATATATATAAAATAAATATTTAAAAAGAAAAGTTTAATTTAGTTTTTTTAATAAATAAAGCTATATGATTTTTACTAGTGGTTTTGGACTTTTTAAACCCACTTAATTCTTTAACCCAAAACAGACACTGAGGTGTAATACAGAAATTGTTTGAGCCGTTACCTCTTTGCAGCAGGAAAAAAATACAATTATCTTCTTCTTAAGGTGACTCCTCAAAAATGAGAAGAGCATGTTGACTTTCTGGTGCAGCTCACACACCACATAGTTCTGCTCCAGAGTAGCTGGTGTGCTGCAGAGAAGATCAGGGTTTAAGAGCTTTGTGTTCATGAAGCTAGACACATTACAGGTATATTACAGGTATATTTGAAAGAAGGTGGGTAACCAAGCAGTTGCTGGTAGTCAATGACTTCTACAGAATTGTTTTCAATACTAGAGAAGTCAGTAGGTAGCAGCAACTTTTTGGTTTCCAAACTTCTATTTTTTGTGTTTGTGTGTACCAGAGAATAATACACATTCATACAGGTTAAGTGAATTAAGGCAATTTTTATTTCTGGGTGAACTCTCTCTTTAAGAGCAGACTGACTTACACAGATGCCTAACATAAATCACTTTAAAACCACGATCTTACCTGAACTTGGCCTGCTCATGGACCCACACGTACTCTGGGTTCTTCAGGCTAAGTCTAGCCAGATCTTTGACGGACTTGGTTTGAGTTGCAGAGAAGAGAAGGGTCTGCCGTGTTTGTGGAAGGTTTTCAATAATAGCATTGAGCGTGTCGGCAAAACCCATGTCCAGAATTCTGTCGGCTTCATCAAGTACTGCCACGCAAGAGCAACAATGTCATGTTATTTAAAGTAAGAGGCTGAAAACAGGAACTGCACACATGCAAGATATGCATCATGAGCATCAAAACAGCCAACTAAAATGATTTCTGAAGGATCGTGTGACACTGAAGACGAAAGTAACGATCAAACAAATACTCTGATCGAAATGTAAAATCTTACTGACCCCAAACTTCCGAACAGCGGTGCATTTAAAACTCTTTCTAAGCATCAGCTTACCTAGCATGTGCAGATCTGAAGCGTAAAAGCTAGCCGTCTCATCCATGTGCTGCAGCAGACGTCCTGGAGTACAGATAATGATATTGGTCTGATGGATTTTTTCTGATTCATCTTTAAGATCCTGCAGACATATTAAAAAAAAAAAAAAAATAGAACACGATAGAAACCTTGACAAAAAAAACATGCAAGAACCGTACTAATCACTAAAGACAAGAGATACACACCTTTCCACCGATAACAAGACCAGCAGAAAATTCATGGTTCTTCCCGATCTTCCTCAACACCTCAAAGGTCTGATAGGCCAGCTCTCGCGTGGGAGAGATGATGAGAGCACCGAGGCCGTCCATCGCAGTCCACTGTTCACGGTACAGACACTCCAAAACCTGGAGACAGTCAAATAGAAAAAAACTAAAAAAAAACTCTGCTTAAAATGTAAAAGAGTGTCGTTAAGTATGTCATCATTTTCTCAGCCCTATGTCGCTTTGAAAGGTTTATTACATATTTACATGAATATATTAACATACTTAATCTTATGATATATTATTACATTTGAAATGTTACATATTGGACAAAAATATAATTGGGCTAAATATTTAACGTGGTTTCTAAATGTTTTTTTTTTCTTTTTTTCAAAATGTTCTTTTCTGGCCCTAAACCATTAGTGTTGGGTTTTGTGAAAATAACCAGGGTGACGCCAATTTCCAAGCTGACATCCAAAAAGATGTCACCATTGCTCTATTGCTCACCGGGATGAGGAAGGCCAAAGTCTTTCCAGAGCCAGTCTTTGCAGCACCAAGAACATCTCTCCCTTGCAAAGCAAAGCCAATCGTCTGTCTCTGAATCTCTGTGGGCTGCCTGTACTGAGCCCCAAGAAGACCTGACGGCATGACCAAGTGCATCATTAAGATCAAGTAGACGCGAATTTATTAGCATGCAAATGATGAAGTTTGCTCACCTGTCAGAGTCTTTCTTGAGATTGGGAAATCAGAGAACTTCACAGCCTCTCTGGGATTGATCTAGAAAAACAGTTACTCGCCGATCGATTAGGTGTCTAATGAAGGATATCAGGACTATTACAAAACATCACCACATAAATGGATGATGCAGAACACTAAACGTCTGATCACTTAACATGTTGGATCAAATTAATCCAAAATATTTTACATCTAGACTAAAAAAAAAACACTGACCACCAACAAAACAGTACCATGTTTATTTGAAGAACTGTGCTGGCAAACTTCACGACCAGAAACAACCACCAGCATTTCAAGAAACATCCAAAGGACTAGTACTGGTAAACATTGTTTTTAAATGTCAAGCCAGATGCCACAACAGCTGCATAACAAGTACGTAAACACGTGGCAACCCCTAGAAACATGTACTATACGAGAAGTCAGAAATATTTTGCAATATTAGCCTCATGACATCTCACCTCCGAGTACTTTTTCATCAGCTTCTGTATGTTTTCTCTCTCCACCTCCCAGTCGCGTTTCTTGGTCTTTTGAACTCGTTTGATTTTTTTCTTTGTTCTGTTGTATTTCCTTTTCCATTTCTCAAAATTCTCCACATGGTTATCGGTTCTCTGTGTTTTTTCTTTATCGTATTTATCCTGCATTTCCACTCTGTTTAGCTGACTAGCTAGTGTGTAACACCGTAACGACACGTGAATGTTTACTTCGCGAGATGTTTCGCTGTCAGTGAGCGTCGCTCAATACATGACTCAGCGCCACCTAACGACCTGGAGCGAGGATTTATTGACCGCTAACATTATATTAACGTTATATTTTATTTAAATAATTAAATTGATACACCGTTTTTGTTTATATTGTGTCACATTAATGTTGTTTATTAATCTGAATGCAAAGGGGTGATTTTATAATTGGAGATACATTTGGCATTTCATAAAGTTAAGAAAATAATGCTCACTAATAAAAATTCTTTCTTGTGTCTTATTGAAAACACATTTATGTTCTCATAATTCTCAACTATTACTTCCTTTTTTACTTAATGAAAACAAATTCTCATTTCCTTTAGTATTATTTGCCAACTTTGTTGAAATGTGTCCAAGTAATAATAAATCATAACAGGAAAAATCCTTCTTGCTTCAGTCTTTTTATTAAAATACTTGAAACTGAGATAATTACCTATGCATAACATATGCAATTAATAAATAAACATAAATGTTTTTGTGAGTTTTTTGATACTTTTTTTATCCCCTGTGGACCTTTTTTAAATAATGCAAAAAATACTTTTGCATTTAATAAAGCTTATTTAACAAAAAACACACAGTGTATACTGCTTCAAACTGTTTATTTGCAATCCAGATAACGTTCTTCTTTAACCAGCAATGCAACCAGCAGTAATCATGAGTCATGTCACAGTCACCTGCGTCACCATCAGAACGGTTCTTGTTAGCTACAGGCTTCTCTGATGAGAATAATTGTGTGTCTTTTTTGGATACAAAGGGGACATTTTCATATCTTTAAAATATTATTCAGTATTTATAAGACATCATTTATACAGTGTAAAGGCACTATGCCTCGCTCTGTCTCTGAAATATTAACATATTTACATAAATATAAAACAGAACAAAAATACAAAAGGCAAACCCTGGGCACCTCTTTTTCTTAGCAGATTCCAGGCACTTTCCTGTAAACTCAAATCAGTGCAGCTGAACATGATCCGATAGTTAACGTTTGAAAGATAGATCATTGTATTTGAAAGCCTGCAAGTGATAATGCAATTTATCTGTACTACATATTATGTTGTGCTATGTTCAAAATCATGAGCTGTAATTTCACCACATTTATACTACAGTCAAATCTTCAGTGCAGACAAGCATACAAAAAAGACATGCATACAAAAAAAGAAAAGAAAGAAATCATCTCTTTAAATGTTAAAACCAAGGCTTCTTTAAAAAGACGAATTGAATCTTATATCAATCAAGCAAAACACTTTGGTCCTTGGAGAAGTCTTTTTTGCAGAACTTCATAAAGAATGTGTCTAACATATGTCTTAGGGAAAAAAAAAATGTATATATCTCACAGCAAGGCAACAGCAGACGCCCAACTCCTTTCTGCTCTATACTTGCATACTTTTACTGTATAGAGATGCTTTCTTAAGATTCATAACCACATTCACACATGTACTCTTGACAGTCAAGATTACCTACTTCTCTATCCACAGCAAAATCATAGAAATTTTGGTTCATCGAAATCAACAACAACAAAAAAAAAGTACTCTGGCAGAACCTACTTAAAAGTAGGAGAATTGAACAAAAGGCTCCTCCGTCACAGTGAAGAGTTTGTCTGCTAGTAAAGCATTTGTATGGGTGTCTTTTCTATGGCAAGACCTCTAAAAGAGATCTAAAAGAGTTTTCCCATCTTCTGTACAGTTATGTTTGAGTAATACTGGTCTGGACAGGACACAAGATGGGACTTCCTCCATATGGTGATCGTAGCAATGATCTTCCATGTCTTTTCTTGTTCATTCTGCTGTTCAGCTCATGCAGGACAGAGTAAAGGTGGGTTTGACTTTCTTAGGACACTAAATCTCCGTCTTCTGAACACTTTTGAGTGCAAGTCAATGTTTTTTCATTTTGGCACAGACGTCTCCATTTTCTAAGACAGTTTCTTGCTGACTTGTGTTAGGTCCTGTCGAGGAAAATGAAGAGAGTGAGCTTAAATGGTGAGAAACGGATGTGGTAACAGCTGTGTAGATGAATGCAGTACCCTCTTTGCCCATGATCCTCTTCTACCCAGGCCACGATCTTCCCTTCCCAGCCGGGCACCACTGTGTCGTCCTTAAACACCTGGGAGAAGCCATGGGTAGTTTATATGCAAAATTGTAAAAAAAATAAATAAATAATTCTGTATATCTCATGTTGTTCCAAACTTATAAGAAAATTAGTTCATCTTTAGAAATCCAAATGATTGTATATTTGATGAAATCCGAGAGCTTTCTGTTCTCCTTCCATAGTCAGGGCCAAGAAAGATATTAAGATAAGATATTAAAGTAAGGACATTATTAAAATAGTCCATGTAAAATCAGTGATTTAGTCTTAACTTTATATAGCTATTAATAAATTCAGCCAATTTATAAAAATTTGTGCTCCAAAGATGAACAAAGGTATTACAGTTTGTAACGACATGAGGGTAATTAATAACAGAATTTTCATATTTGGGTGGTCTATCCCTTTAAAAGTCACTACTGTTCAAAAAATATTTAAAGACCCTCTTCGTGGCCCTCTAATGGGCCCTGGCCTTGTGTATGAGAAACACTGATTTAGATGCTTGAACGTAATGAGCAAATATCCTGTTGACGGATTATGTGGCAGTACCTCTTCCTTCACAGTGCCAAACTCTGGATCCAGTGCTTTAAAATGGTACCGATAATTGCCTTCCCGATCAACAGCAGCCTTGAAGTCTCGCAGGGTGACCTCCCCAAGTCTGTTGAAATTAGACAATGGAAAATCTTATATAGCACATATGTGTCCCTAGACCACATAAGTCGCATGTGCATGTTTGTAGCAATAGCCAACAATACACTGAATTTCTTTTATGCCATTTTTTAAATAATCATGAAGATATTTTGTAAATTTGCTACCGTAAATATATAAAAACGTCATTTCTGATTAGTAATATGCATTGTTAAGGACTTAATTTGGAAAATTTTAAACGCAATTTTCGTTATATTTAGATTTAGACCCTCAGACTCCAGATTTTCAAATAGCTGTATTTCGTCCAAATATTATTCTATCCTAACAAACTGTGGTCCATGGTAATGTGTCTAAAAGTATATTACATTATATTTACTTAAGGCTAAAGATCCACTCAAGCCACATATACATGTGCAACAGAGTCTGACTGACCTCTTGGGGATGTTGATCATGAATGGCGTGAGTGAGCGGTCAGTGAAGTACAGGACTTTGGTGCATGCTGATGAGTTTAACGCAGGGCTGCTCTGAGAATGAGCCATTTCTGTAAGTGAGCAGAGGAGATTATTCACTTCAGTAGCCACACACCTACTGGGAAACCAGACAAAAGATAGAAATAATATTCCTATTTATTTAAATGGTTATATCATTTCCTGCACTGAGCTGTCCTGTAAGGTGGCTCAGTAGTGCACAATGAAATCTCAACACAACGCATAGGTTGTGCCGTTGCTCGTGTTTGTTGTGTTGTAACTTTTGTTTGTTAATTGCTAATGTGCTAATTGCATGCTCACTTGAAGTAGGAGGCCAGGAGTCTCGATCTGAGTGCGACGCCTTATGTCCTGGAGATTTGCCTCGCGTCTACAAAGAAACAGATTGATTTGAGAACAGGATGATGATCAGGTGCAATAACAGCTGTGTGAGAACGGATAAACATTCATCGTACCCTCCTCTCCTGTTTGTGTCGTGTTTCCAGGTCGTAGAGGCGGTCCATCAGGCTGGATACTCCTTGCTCAAGGGTGTCCAAGGTGTGATGCTGAGGGTCGTGACCCCCAAAGCTATTCCTCAGACTACGGAGAGCATCTCTTACTAACTGCAGCTCCTCAGCCTAAAAGAGACACAATTACATTTCTCTCTCTCTCTCTCTCTCTCTCTCTCTCTCTCTCTCTATTTAATATAAATTAATTGAGGAAAAAAAAGGCTTGAGGCTTATTTACCCCATGGTGTGTTTTTGATGTTGTGACGGGTGGGTGTGAGTAGCCGTTGTTTTGCGAGCCAGGAAGCTGAAACAGACGACAAGGTGACAAGTCTTTACTTGAAAATGTAATAAATAATAATTTAAGCACTAAACATAATCTGCAATGTGCGAAAACAAACAGCTGTGGGGAGAACTGTGTATTATTTATAGGCACGTTACCTCCTCGGTCTCATGGCTCATTAACTCTTTGAGAATACTCTCCTTGTGCTCCAGCTCCCTCTGCAGGCAAGCCTGAGAAACACACAAACATTCTCATTCACACTGAACTGTTCAACTGCAGAAGCCTTCAGTTACATTAAGAGGTAAACAGATTCATTAGGGATCAACAATATTTTTTCCTGCTGGGTTGGGCGGGCCTGTACTTGCCTTAGTGACATTTCTACTTGCAAACTTTTAAATTAAGTTGAAAAAGCATTCACTCTATATGTATGTTTATATGTATGTATATATATATATATATATATATATATATATATATATATATATATATATTCAAAAATTTCTCAACTATAATGTCTCTCCTATCAACCCTCAGGCAGATGGGGGTCTCTGGAACAGCCCATTCTGGTGGTTTGAGTCCTACCTTATCTTTTTTTATAGGTCTTTCAGGGTATCATGGAGGGTGATGTCTCAGAGTCTCATCACCTCAATACTGGAGTGCCTCAGGGCTCAGTACTTGGGCCACTGCTTTTCTCCATCTACATGACATCACTGGGTTCTGTCATTCTGAAGCATGGCTTCTCTTATCACTGCTACGCTGACGACACTCAACTCCATCTCTCCTTTCAACCAGACGATCCCACTGTTTCTGCACGTATTTCTGCGTGCCTAAACGACATCTCAGTCTGGATGAAGGATCATCACCTGCAGTTAAACCTCACAAAAACAGAGCTCCTCGTTTTTCCGCCAATCCCAACATACAGCACAAACTATCTTTTCAGCTAGGCTCGGCTACTGTATCCTCGTCTAGGTCAGCTAGGAACCTTGGAGTGATCATTGACGACCAGCTAACTTTCACTGAGCACATTTCAAAAACTGCTCGATCTTGTAGGTTTGCGCTGTACAACATCAGGAAAATCAGATCGTACTTATCAGAACACGCTACACAGATCCTCGTCCAGGCACTAGTCCTGAGTAGACTTGACTACTGCAACGCCCTCCTTGCTGGCCTCCCAGCCTCTACAACCAGACCTCTTCAGATGGTCCAGAATGCAGCGGCAAGGGTGGTCTTCAACGAACCAAGGAGGGCCCACGTCACACCCCTCTTCATTAGTTTACACTGGCTTCCTATAGATGCCCGCATCAAATTCAAATCCCTGATGCTGGCCTACAGGACAATCACAGGCTCCGCTCCCTCGTACTTACACTCACTAATTGAATCATATGTTCCCTCCAGGTGCCTACGCTCTGCAAACGAAAGGCGTCTTGCAGTGCCTTCACAAAAAGGTGCAAAATCACTCTTGCGCACCTTCACCTGGTCTGTTCCTCGCTGGTGGAACGATCTGCCCGTTACCACTAGGGCAGCAGAGTCACTAGCAATCTTCAAAAACCAACTCAAAACTCATCTTTTTCGTTTGCACTTGACCCAACATTGATAGCACTCTCTTCTTCTTCTCCTGTTCCTTCCTATCCTTTTTCTTGTTTAATAAAAAAAAAAAAAAAAAAAAAAAAAAAAAAAAAAAAAAAAAAAGCCTTGTGTCTGCGTTAGGTAAGACAAGACCCCACTCAAGAGCACTTATGCACTACTGCCCTTTTGCTGATATTAATTTGCTTCTATATGCCTACCTCATTTGTACGTCGCTTTGGATAAAGGCGTCTGCTAAATGACTAAATGTAAATGTAAATGTAAATACTAAATACAAAATGTCCAATAATAACCGAACATTATATAAATCCAGAAATCTAATAACTATCCTGCATTTCCATTCCTATCATGCAGTTCTCCTTCACAGCTAGTTTGGAGTAGAGTCTGCAGGGCTGTGTTTGATGTGGTACCTGCTGGCTGCTGCCGTCTGTCAGCTTGCGAAGTGTCTCATCCAACTTTAGCTGTTGCTGCTGCAGAAGCCGATCCTTTTGGCCCAGTTCTTTCTGTACAGCATAAGGGCAATAAGTTTGAATATATTATAGAAAAAGATATGGTATATCTACCGAAGCTTAATGCTGAAAATCAGCATTTGATTAAAAAAGGCATCCTTTAATATGAGGAATTGCAGAATTTTAAGCAATAATCCATTCTAAATTAAAGTACTAAACTCAAGCTACCCTTTTGTAAAAAAATAACAATAATGAAATAATAATAATAAAAACTAGTAACAATATATTTTAAAACGTATAAAAAACAGATAACAGTTTATTCATTTAGCATTTAAATAATATAATCTTGTGTGTGTATATATATACACACACACACATACAAAAATTTTAATTAAGGTTGCAATAAAACATTAATCACTATATAACAATCAAACTAAAAAACTCTACAATTTATATAAAAACAACTGAAAATGCTAATCAGTAATTAGAGGTCATACTATATATTGTGGAAAAAATGTTTGTAATAAACATTATTATAGTTTGCAAAACAAGACATGCCTTATATTCGCTGAGAAGCCTGTTCCGCTCCTCTAGCTTCCTCTGTAGCTCGGCCTAAGAATAAATATACACACATAATAATTGACAAATGATCTCAGATGTGGTATAGCTGAAACAAAAATAATATGGATATAAAAAGCACAAAAAGACGTCAGCTCACATTTTGTCCCGCCAGCTCGTCTTTGGCCATACCGGTGCGCAGGAGTTCCTGTTTGAGCTGCAGGACTGAGGACTCCTGCACTGCCATACGCTGCTGAAGAGCATCCTGAGTGATGACAGTCAATCAATCTCAACTCGCATATATAACTTGTTCTGCTTTATATCAGTCTGAGACTAATTGAATTCTTGGTAATGTGAGTGTGAGGGTCTTATTTTAAAGACGTGTGGAGGTATGCGAGGCTTACCTTTACTCCCTGCAGGTTGCGAGCCTCCTGTTTGAACCTCAATAGCTCCCTCTACATGTAAATATAACACAAATAAGCAAAATAACTCTAGAGACTTTACAGCATAGATTGGTTATAAAAAAACAACAGGACTTGACAAGATCAGCACATAAATAAGATCTTACAGAACAAACTATCGCAGGGATCATGTATCATCATAAAGTAGTCAAACTAACTAAAATGATACTGAAAACAAATACATTAATACAGTATAGTAGTCTCTTATGCTCACCAAGTCTGCATTTACTACAGTAAAAAAGGTAATAATATTACCATTTAAAATATATTTTTGCTGTTTAATATTTTGTGGATAGTTTTTTTTCAAGGTTCTTAATAAAAGGTTAATAAAAAAAGAACTGCATTAATTTTAAATAGTTTTTTTAACATTATAAATGTTTTTACTGTTTAATGTATCCCTGATTAAAAGCATTTATATTACATATATTGTTTAAATTATTTATACTGCTTCAAAAACTAAATCCTGTATAAATATCTGGTACAAAATGAACGAAACAGTCCAGAACTAAAATACCCACCTTTAGTTCTTGACTCTCCTCCATGCTTTGGTCCAGGCGACTTCGTATTACAACCTGTAGCACCGCAACAGAGGGTTTTTGCTACTTCAAAACAAAACCACCAAAACTACAGCACACGCTAGATTAAATACATAAAGAACAAGTTTACACGATAACCTAATAGTAAAGAAATGGAAGCGAGAAACAGACACTGTAGGAGAGAAGGAGAGAAATGGATACCTGCGTCTCTCCCACAAACAAAGCAAAGTTCACCGTGAGAGTAACATGATCTGCCCTGATAGAGCTTAGTGAAAGAGCAGGAGAGAATGAGAGAGATGGGGGAGAGGGAGGAGGGGCCTAGGAAGTCACATATTATCAAGAGGGAGGGATATGCAGGATATGGAAGAAAAGAGGCCAATTTGGGGTAAAACACAGTCGGGACAGAAATAAAGATACACACCAGTTGCTGCTCCGCATTTTCAACTCCCTCACCCAGACTGAGCGACACCTCCTGCTCATCCTCGGGTAATGAACCGTGGAGAAGGAGAGCCTGTAAAACACGCAAAACCATCTGTTATAAGCCTCTAAAAGCCATTTAAACTAAATTAGGAAATGATGTATGTTAGTGTCACCTGTAGACTAGACACCATTTTCCGTGCCTCCTGCATCTCCCTCTCCAGATGCTCCTGCTGCTCACACAGTTTGTCCTCCCAGGTGTAGCCACCTGCTAGACCATCATGCCCCGAGACAATGGCCTGGTCACACAGGGCCAATTTCACTGTGTCTTCTAATGACAAACCGAGATTGATCATGACAGTTTTATGTGGATGAGACCATCAATGTCCAGCTGACTGATTGAAAGGAATCAATACCTGACTTAATTGTTTTCTCCCTGGACAAGGTGTCTAATAGTCCTGCCTTCACGTCTGATAGGCTGATGGAGTCTTTGGGAGTGTGGGTGGGGCTTGATGAACTGAGGCTGCGGGAAGAATACAAAAACATAATTACTATATACATACATATACATATGTACACTTGTTGATTCTGAACATTTTACTGTTTTTAAATTACATTTAATTAAATACCCTAACAGAACTGTAGATTGTAAATGGAAAATAATTACTAATCCATGCACTCGCAGGAACAATTTGCTACACTGTATGATTTATAAGCGTTTTTGAAAAGTGTCCTGAAAATTCACCTTGTAATACCCATGTCATTATACAAATTCATGTCCTGATTTGTCACAAAAATGAGTGCCCACACAAAAATGTAATTACAATAAATTAAATAAATCAACCAACCAACCAATTCCATAAATTATCATAAAAGTAGTCCATATGCTCTATTTCTGGTCATAGACCGAACATTTTTATGCCTGTGTACACACTCTTCTATGAGTCTGGAACAACATCAGGCTGATTGAATGATTAGAAAAAGTTAATTTTCATTTGAACATCCCCTTTAAATTAATTCTGCTTATTGCAGAATTATCATGAAAGTGTTGCAAAAGTGAGCTAGAATATCACAAAGACGGATGCTTCTGTTGTTATCAGGTGCTGCATCAGTTTTTTTCAGGAAGGCAGAGCTAGATAAAAATAAACAGTCCTGAAGCAAAGGAGGAAAGTGCCTTTTAAAACCAGTTGCCATGGAGACCTTTTGCAGATATGAGCAGCAAAGTCTGTCAGGATCTGCTCTTGTGTTTGATCTGATGCCCTATCAATAATGCACCATTAATCCATTTCAAAGACGCAGGATCATGAGCCAATGTCTTTCATGCATGAAAATTATAACACCTTCAGTTTGAATTTTTCAGTACAACATTTCTGTATAGATGTCAAACATATGTTTTAAAATATAGGGTATTAAAAATACAGTCTCTAGAATGACTCATTTGCTTAAAAAAAAAAAACTCAAATAGACTGTAAAAGCAAATCACATGACCTAAGGTTAAATGCGTGTCTCTTGAGAGGACATGATTGTTTTAAGCAAAGAAAATATTTAATTTAGGTCTTTTTTCACACATGAACATTGATCAACGCACATATAAAGAGCAAAACCAAATACTGTAAAAATAGGGTTGCAAAAAGGTAAAGAGTTTCCAGAAACTTAGAAACTTGGGAAAGGAAATGTTCCACTCCTTTGCAACCCTATATAAAATAGAAACTTTTCCATACTTGTGCATCAAACAAGCACATTTACATTAACATTTCCCATATTTACATTTTTTATTTTATGCCAGTCCTAGTCTATGGAACAAATTACCAGCCTCTATTCGAGCTGCACAATCGCTTTAAGCTGCACACCAGTATTTAAATACCTCCTTAAAAACACCTTCTGTCAATACTTTCATGTAGCCATTCAGTTGTATTGTTATATTGTGTTTTTTTATTTGTTTTATTTTAGTTGGATTGCACAGCATTTTGGAAAAAAATTCTTCATGCATATTCAAATTGATCATGTGCATCTGCAGCGCTGACTAACAGAAAGCTGCTTTTTTTTATATATCTTTTTTTTTTAAATGAAAGTTATGTATTTGTAAGAAGGAAATTGTGAAAACTATGAACAAAGAGTATATTTCTGTTAGTTTCAGTTTTCCTGGACAAAAGTAAAGGCTTGACACCACAATGTCTTTTAAGCCCTGAAGTGAAGGACATGGATCTAAACTCAGCTCATGATGGGCCAGTCCGTGAAGGGACAGCAAACACTTGCAGCTCCAGTATCCTCACCCACTCTCAGTCTGCTATCCTGATGCATGCAAATTTAAACCCTCCCACATCAATTGTCCTCCAAATCCAAGTCACAAAAATAAAAGCACAGTTCTGCACCCTTTGACAAAAATGACCTTCAGAATGAACAGAGTGTGACGATGCAGGCATTATCAATATTGGACTTATAAATTGAGAAATAAATCCCATCCACCTCATTGGTTCCATTCAGTTACAGTGACATTTCCACCAACACATAGATTGAATGGATCCCGCTTGGGTGACCTTTGGAGGATGCATGTTTATTTTCAGACAGATTAAGGCCTGGGGTTTCTTCATGCCAATTGTCATTGTGTGGATCTGGTGCAGTGCTTCAATAAAAAAAAACAAAACTCTGTAAATGATTTATGTTCTATGTTTGATGGATGAAGACAAAATACCAAGGCTGAACTGCTTTGTCGTTTTAACAAAGCAACAATGCTTCTTCTGGAAAGAAACAGAGTGCTTGTTGTTGTCTTTTCTTTTTTTTGTTTAGTGTGTATGTTGTGCTGGCTCTCATTGTCCTAATCCAGGCTGCGGGCCGCAGAGATCCTGAAAGAGGCGGCCCGTCGCACTCCACATTACTCTCTTTGTTTTATTTTTCTCACGTTGTGGGGAGGGGGAACTAAGGGGACTGTTCTCTTTCAAAACCAAATCCAGAACCCCCTCCTGTTTGTGACCCACTCAGACACTAAAGACCCTTACTTATTCAGTTCAGTTTCCACCATTTCATTCTTCTTTCAGTGCTGTGTTTGCCAAAGGAAAACACAATTAATAGATGGACACTGTGAACTGAACTGAAACTCGTGATCTAAACTAAAATGGAAAAACCCCTCACTGAGTTTTGTACTGATTTTGAACCACTGGTCTAAAAACAAGTCTCTATGAACAATGTGCATATTGATGTGAAATCTACAAATATACAACATAAGACTTAAGTAGAGGGTGTATTAAACGAGAGTACCAGTTCTAGGATGGTTGCCAGGGTGTTGCTAAGTGTCTGTTAAGGAACTTTTTAGTGTCTACCTGTGTGGTTTGGAAGGTGTCTCTTTTATTATTTAATGGCTTATCTCCAATTTTCTACAATATTCTGATCCATAGATTTGGCTCAAGTCGTTCTAATGCACATTACTGTTTGATTGTTTGGGGTCAGAAAGATGGGTGTTAGATGACATTGATATGTAAAATTAGCAGACATGAACATGCATAGTTAAATACAAAACAGATACCTGAAAATATGGTACCAATATATTGTGCATCCCTTATTGCCCTTATTGGCTCTTCCAGCATCGGTAATGCAGGTGGATGGCAGCCATTATTCTGAAGCTTCATAAATCAAAAATATATCCGAAAGCACTGTGACGTAAAACTAAACTATATGTCTTCGGGGGTTGGATGGGTTATCACATGTCCTCTGAAGCAACTCGATGGGTTTTTGTGACAAAAATATTTCTAATTATAACAAAAATAACTGACTGACAGAATGAGCACTGAGTTCTGTCCTCTTGGCTGACCTATAACTCAAAGTATGACGCAACATATGTACATCGAGTCAGAAGACAGCCAAGAAGCCAGAACTCAGCACTTTTCTATGGAAGTCAGTGGGGTCCAACATCTCTTTGGTTTTTCAAAATATCTTCTTTTGTTTTCGACATAAGAAAGAAACTTAAACAGGTTTGTACGACATGACGGTGAGTAAATGATGACTGAATTTTTAAGTGTCCAAGCATGATTTCTATAAAGGAAGCCAATGCAAAAGGATAACAATATTGACATCCACAATTTATTTTAAGTAGAACAGATTGTCAGTGTTTTTAACACATCATTCGGAAAAAGAGTCATTCTGAAAGTGATTCCAATGATATCGTTCCCCTGTGTTGTTAGTGAGAACTGGCATTTAGATGTCAAAAACCATCAGATTCAGTGTATGATTTAACTAGCTGCCCAGAGGACATGAAAACTAACACATTCAGCACTGTACAGCGAAGGCATTTCAAATGGCCTTGAAGTGTACAATATCAGCAATTGCTGTTGCTGAAACATCCTTTATCCACAGCAAAGATGGATGGAAAACGACAGCTAGAGAATGACTGACTGATTCCACTGGGACGGTATCAAAGCGAATCCACAAAGCGTTCTTCTAGTTATAAATAAAGATCCGCTAAGGCTGTTTTCTCTGGATGAAACACAAGCCTGGGCTGAGATCCTTTCTATGCAAAGTATTCTCACCATTCTTTTTGAAATGCAAAACAAAAAGAAACAAGTAAAATGTGCTCCATTTTTCATAAGCTGCTGCAGCATGCACTGACTGGGTTTTATATAACCACTGATTGAATGCAATGGGAACATACAGAACTGTTGCTGTATGGTGAAGCCTGATCTGATGATTCAGTCTGCCTACAGAATCCCAGCAGTAACCCAATAATCTCTTTAACAGAGCTCCCTGTGATCCTCCCAAAACGTCTTCTCCCATGATAAAATATTACCGGATCTCAGAACCATTTCTCACATCTCCCACACACTCGCATATCAAACCGCAAAAATGACCAACAAGTGGTCCAACGCAAATAAACTTGAGATCTGCTCTGAGATTCTCACATGAGATTAGTCAGTCTGAAGGGTCATTAGATGATTCTCATGAGAGCTCATCAGACAACTGTCACAGACCCAGAAGTCATTTGGTGGGATGGCAGGAAGCTCATTAAAGTGTATTTATGCTTCAGCATCAATAATTGGGCACAGGAACCTGTGTTATTTAAAGAAAAAGGTCAGCTGATGCAAAACATCAACATAACGGAAATTCTCGGCTGCCAGGGTGAGAGTTCGGGAATTATTTCACATCTGGGAGGCTGTTTTGGAGAGAAAAGGCTGAGCAGACATATCCGGCATTCTTTGCACTGTTGTAAGGAAAACAAACAGCTTTATAACAAAACAAGAGAGGAATATTCTTCCAATATTTCTTATCAAATCCACATGCATTCAAGTCATTTCAAAGTGAAATATTGTCAGTGAAACGTCAACGGCAGATGCCAATGACACAAAATTTGTTGCTAGAGCACCGCACGGGTGGCACTGACATACAGTAGAGAAAATGATTCAAAATCTTGTATGTGACATATAGTAGAGAAGTAAACTGGGTCATATCCTCTGAAGAAGTCACAGCTGTCATTCACAGCCAGACAATAACAAACAGGCGGATTCTAACTGACAACCATTAAATCGCTGGAAGTCAGCAAGTCGCTGTACTGGCGGCTTCTAGAAAACGTTCCTGCTGTATCGGTGAATCATGCGTTTGCTAAGAATTTGCATAAAGTTGAACCCTTCACAATGTTATCACATCATTAATGGTCTATGTAGCTCACATCCCCTCAGTCTGCCAACTCTCCTAATTAATTCATTTTGAAAATCTTGAAATGTTTACTGAGAAGCCCCAAAAAGTATGCTAAATCAACTTTACTAAAAAAATACTAAAAACACTTGTAAACTTGCTTTTCATAGAACTATCAACTGTTAAGTGTTTATTAAAGGGATAATTCACCCCCAAAATAACAATTCTATCATTATTTACTCACGCTCACGTTGTTACAAACCTATGTTCTGCAGAACATGAAAGAAGATGTCTTGTATATATCTTTATGTTCCACAAAAAAAAAGTATTTTGCAATGACAGAATTGTCATTTTTAAGGGAACTATTCCTTTGAAACAAATATGCTTTGATAGAATCTTACCATTTGATTTGTTTGGCTCCCATTTTGGTTCTAGAGTTTCTAGCCCTCTGCACCACGTTTATTCATCCATAGACCATAAGGAAGTCTAGACATCAGCATCGTTCTTACAGACAACTTCTTTAGAGTCCTGTCTCAGCATGCAGTGTCTACAGCATTGCCACCGGTTTGCTAACTAGCTCCTCTTGATCACCATGCCTGGAACTGACAGCGGATCCTATCTGTGAGTTCAAAGCCTCTTCAGATACACCCGACGTTGTCCATATGGAAATCCTGTTTTCAATCCGTCCACGGTGACAGGAGAGAGCGGCACTGCACTGTCACCAAGGCAGCTGCATCCTACCTCCCTTCTCTCTCCGGCTGGGAGTTGGGCTAATTATTCCTCTTTCCAGTTCAACCTGTTCAAAGACGACTCCTTCACTTCATAAAGCTCTCCATTGCTGAGATCTGCATGTCCCTGTCTAGTTCTCGCGCTCCCACCCTCCCTCACTAGCTCCTCTTTTTCTGTGCGGAGATGTTAGACTCAGTCCGGCCTTCCTCTTTTTACCCTCCCCCTCCAGCCCTCCCTCTATTTCGTCTTCTCTCTCTGTCCTGCCTCTCTCCCCATCTGTTAGGACCGGTATTTTGACAGAGGGGGGGCTGGTACCGGACTGTCTGGCTTGTAGGTGGGCACAGATCGGCTCAGTTCTGATTTCCAAACATTTTTACTATCAAATTGCTATAATTATATACATGATTAACCAACATACAATTGAGTATATGATTCAAAAGTTTGGGGTGAAATTTTTAAAATGTTTTTTAGATTTTGCAGAAATCATTTTAAGGGCAGAGACGCTGCAGTCAAAAACCCTGTTTTTCATGCACCTGTCAAATGTGAGATTATGGGCTTTTTGGTTTTTCGTAAAAAAAAAAGTTTCAGACTAGTGGAAAGAAAACATCCAAAAGATCTTTTATAGAACTATCGATTTGTAGTAATAGAATTCAATTATAACTTGTTTCCCTGTCTATATCCTAAAGGTTTTCATATATAATTTGCTTATATTCAACAAAAAATGTTTGACTCTAATATGTCAAAAAAATTTCATACAGTGTTTAGATGTTTGTTCTAGAAAGGTATGCAAATTAGAGCATTATTAAAGCATATTTCATTAAATAATGCCTCGTTTGCATATTTAAACTTAATATAGAAAACTTGTGATATAAAAATGTTTGCAATTATCAATGTAATCAATCAACTAGACAAGTAAGATTTTTTTTTTAAAGTTTTTTTTTTACTCTATTTACCTGTAGTGTCTCGCCTTAAAATGCTATTTTGGTTCTCAAGAAACAATTTCGAAAACAGCTGCTGCTTAATATTTCTGTGACAACCACAATACACTTTTAGATTTACTTGATGAATAGAAATTTCTTGCCTTTATTGTACATTTTACTCTTTACAAATTAATAGTTCTTTCCTGAATAAAAAGTTTTTCTTTCAGAGGAAAGGGGCATTATTTTTTGCCCATATTAGCCAAAACTATTTAATTATGAGTTTAGAGGTTCATTTAAATTTTTGTACATATTGTTTTATTAAAAATAAAAAAAAACAATTGTGCATTATAAATTCCTTGGGCTACTGGTAGATTTTGTAAATGATTCTGCAGACACAGATCAGCGTAGCTCATATATTTGTCTGTCACTACTATTTAATAAATGGAACTGTCAAAAGATAATGAAATAATACTGTGGTAAAATGAATGGAATGATTGTGACATTGTAATCTTGAACGAGTGTCACTCATGTAAGCTCACATCAAAAGCCGGCACATTACCACTGCAACACCTCTGAGAGAAAGGAAATCTAAAATGATCTCTGCAGAAATCAAAAAAAAGTAAAAAGCTGCCTATTATGGCAGACTAATCTGTTCTGTGTAGATGGATTGCAGAGATATCAGAAATACCTACCTCATAAGGAAAATAAAGAAGAAAAATGTGCAGAGAAACAATATTTTGATATTTTCAGTCATTCTTCTTAAAACCTATACATTAAACGGTCAATATAAACGTCTGAATGATTTATTAAAGCATTTGAGTTTAAGCATTACCCGAATGTAGCTTTCTAGATCTGCCAAGTTATCACCGATCCAAGTGCCTCTTTACAAGTCACTGACCTGACAGTGTCCTAGAATGCTTTCTTACATAACATTTTTAAAGACATTTACATACATCTCCAAAACCAGTATTAACGACTAAGCGTACAAATGGTGTTCTTTTTGGACAATCAGCTGCTGAACAACCATTAAATCGCTGAATCAGCTCCTCCGGATAAAATCACAGCATGTCCCACATAAAAGAACAGTCACACATTTTTTGGTTTTCGGTGGCAAAGCATGATGATGCCTTAAAGAAAGCCTGTGGGCAGGAACATCTCAGGCCTTACAAAACAAGCAATGAGAAAATCCTCGTGACAGCCTCCTCCAGCCTATCTATGTGGTCTCCTCTCATAAAAGCAGAATAAAGAAGAGGGGTTGTGATAACTTGTTTGTGTATATTTTGTAACTAAGAGACGAGAATGCTGGGAAGCCGGTTGGTTTTTACAAAACCAAAGCAAATTATTTACAGCTAAACGTATTGTCGATGTACATGGTTTCACTAATGCTTTGCTCCAATAATAATTAACTACTAGGTCTTAAATATTAGCGTTGAAATTTTTTTTATTTACCCAGCAGATCTTGCTCCCGTCTCCTCTTCAATTGTCCCTCTCTGGCCCTCATACTGCTGAACCAATGCTCGGACACTCCAGCAGGGGTTGTCACTGTCCTCTTCACCACTGCAGCCACGACTAAAAGCAAAAAATACCGTGAGATTAGAAACTGTAAAAAGCTGTTTCAAGTATGTATGATCCATTTATTTGTACACTAAACAACTTTCTCTGAATATATATTTTTAATCATTTTAAGGGCACGCTAATTATTGCTGAGGTGACATCAAATCTTAAGTTGTGGATGAAACATATGCTTAGATCTGGAGATCTGATTATCCATATGCTACCTCTCAACTGAGCTGCAACTCCTAATTACAGCAGCAAGAGGGCAATGATTAATCCGTTTTATTTTGTCATTGTTTTTTATTAGGTCACTTCATTTATTCTTTGAAACACAAAAGGGGGACTATTAGCACTAATATTTCAAATCAAAGAGACCGGAATTTATGTTTTCACTGATAACATGATAACACAGTTTGGGGAACTGAATCAACTAATTCTTAAGAAAGATCAAAATCGTCTGATTTTTTTGTGACTAAGCGACTAACAACATTCTGGTTGACCAAGCCTATTCTGGTCGACTAACCATCAGTCAGGGGGCAGATCTACTAATCTCTGTACGACAGAGTGGAGTTTCAGCTAGTTGACGTAAGATATAGGTATAGCGAGAATGTGCTAGTGAGTAAATCGTGGGGTAATTTGAATTTTTGGGTGAATTATCCCATAAAATGAGAAGGAGACTTAAAAATAGCTACTCATGGAAGTAGGCATTTACAAAACTCTTTTAAAGGAGGTGCAGGATATGAAATTAAAAAATGAAGCTACATGTACCTCCATTCTTGCCTTAGATGAAAAATGGAGCGGCCAGGGCGAGAAGCATCCTGCCTGGCTGCTGCCAGTGCTGCTGCTGCATTCTGGGCCATGGCCATGGTGGAATGAGGTCTGTGATTGGCCGAGGAGCCAGTGGAACTCCTGCCAATGCCAGCTCCAGCTCTGTGACTGGCTGATGCAGAGGGTTTAAAATGTGCAGCTAGAGCGAGGATGAGCCTCATGGCGGATTTGAGGTTCCCCTCCACAATGTCTTTGAGTACAAAGAGAAAGAGGAGATTTTGAATAAGCAGTTTCATCAGCTTAACCATGATTAAAAGCCTTCTTTGTAACTCACCCCTGGCAGACGTTTGTGGCATTCTGATCCGTTTGGATGACACAAACTGCAGAACCTTCTCCACATTCTGCTTCTTCTCCTGGTCATCACGTGGCACATAATGAATGCCATCCAGCAGCTCCCCAGCTTGCCAAATATATAAAACACATCTCAATACAATGCCGTATTATACAGTCCTGCAATAATTAGAATTGAATTTACAGGCTTACCCACTATCTCAATGAGGTGTGCTAGAACCACACCATCTCTGAGATCCTGTCGTAGATCACTCACAGGTTTTAGTCCGGGCTTCTTCCTCAGCTGTGCATTAACCCAAGACACATAGGCAGCCAGTTGCTGCTAGAAAAACAAATATTTCATACAGGTAAGTGCAAACTTACTATTTGAATATATTTAATATTTTTAGCAGTTACTACTTCAGTAGTATGATCCTTCAGAAATTGTTCTAATATGCTGATTTGGTGCTCAGGAAACATTTCTCTTTATCAATGTTGAAAACAACTGTGCTACTAAATATTTTTCTGGAAACTATAATACATTTTATTTCAGGATTCTTTGAGTGGAAAGTTCAAAAGAGTAACACCGATCAACGTCATTATGTTTATTCTTATAATCAGCTGAATGTATCTTTGCTGAATTAAAGCATTTAAAAATCTTACTAATGCCAAACTTATTTTTAAAAAGGAGTGTATATAAATAAGCATGTATTAAAAACCAGATGACAATTATATATCTGCAACTTCCACCTTTTCCCTTTAATTACTGATGATTCCAAAACTGATCCCATTTTTGCAATTTAAACAAAACCTCATCTACTCTACAGTATAGGTTTATTTTCCTCAGGCCCAGCCTAAGCACAAATCAGTGGAGTCTCAATGGAGCCAATGACTCTAGTGCCGCTAAACTGCATACCTCCCCAGTTATCATTAGTGCTGACGGTCCTGGTGGAGAGGTTATGCAGGATATGCCTGTGTTGATACCCACTAGGATACCCGTTGTCAAAAGAAATTTCTGCCTCAGTGCTCAAGATGCACCTGCTTTGACAGAACAAGTCCCTCCTCATTCACCCCGGCTGGTCAGCATCACCCGGGTTCAACGGAGTGGATTAGTCTGACTTGCACTTTCTCTGCCCTGTCACAAAAGGACAGCTTAACTCCCCACGTTCACGCTTCCTCTTCAGCAAATACATGTAGGAACACATAAAGACAGCGGTGAGGTTTGCTGCAGTACTACCCTCTGGCAAAAATGAGGTTTTTTTAAATGCTGAAGAATGTGGGATGCAGAAAAAAATACAGCATGTAGAAACAGCATTTACTTATTTAGACTAAACGAGTCCAGTACGTTAGAGGAAAATCTTGTTCACAAAATTGACATGCTATTCACAGATTCTTGATTTGATTATTCGTTCCAATATCAGTGTAATTGCGATTTAATCATTTGTTATAATATAGTAAACTATACTATCTGAACTGAACCGAGCGGGACGATGACGTCAATGAATCAATGATGAAACATTTACTGTTGCCTTCTAGCATTATAGACACACTATTTTCCTGTTAAATAATGTAAAGACTGTGTAAAACACAATCTGCATTGTAAAAGTGCTATAAACCAGAATAACTGATCCATTAAAAAAAAAAAATACGGTAAATAAAGTCGGTGATCACTTTTTTTTTTATTTCCTGACCAATAAGAATTATCATATTATAGTTCAGAGTTTAATGCAGTCATAAGGACTAATTTTGTGATGCTTCCTCCTCCTTTTTGAAGTCTAAAGGTTATTCATTTAAAGATAAAAGTAGATGTTCATGTTTCTTTTTGGGAGGAAACATTTTTAATTATGGAGTAAATGAAGCAAAAAAATGTAAGTTTTTGATAAACTACTCTTTTAAACAATTCTCATATATATAATACACTATTTAGTAAGATCAGTAGTATTATGATTTTTGCAAATTCTAAAATGACATTTGTTAATGCAGTAACAAGTTATTTTTCAAATAACTGATGTATATAACTATTCATCAAAAATGTCATGTATCACAGCTTCCACAAAATATTAAGTAGCACAAGAGTCTTCGAAAAATTGATCATGATAAGCATCTATCTTGAGCATCAAATCAGCATAAAAGAATATAATAAGACTTCTGTAAAAAACATTTCAAAACCTTATTGACCCCTAAACATTTGAATTAAACTAAACAGTCATTTGTGACTTCAAGAGTCACACCTCGACAAAACACAGTCTCCTATTAATCTGGATGAAAACCTTTCCTGGGTTGTGAATGTGTAGTTCACATCAAATACCAACACAAGCACCGTCAGGTAAAACACCAAAGTAAAGAAAACAAAACGAGCTCTGCATGTTTTTCACGAGGGCTTCCATGCACAGCAGCATTTATTGATTTGCCACATGGTGGGCTGACTAGCACAATGCAAGCTCTGTCTGAAGCAAATCTGTCTCACTTCAATTTAACAGTGGCCCAGAGTGACAGGCTTCCCAGTGAGAACAGCTAACACCGAGAGCTTTCAGCACAGATGCACTGTAAGATGCTGACCGTGCTGTAAAACTGGAAGGTAGTAATAGTCCTGCGCAGCCAGCTGCACAAATGAGCACACGGTGACCCGACAGAGCGATACATCTCCATCAATGGAGCCTGCCGTTCTGCTGTGTTCTCGCCTTATATTCTATGTGGACTTGAAATATCTGTAGAGACTAAGACAGTTGGAATTCATAACAAAAAATCAATGATGGTTTGAGAACAGCGCTTGACGGTTTAATGGTTACAGCCGAAGGGCAGGCAGATGTAGAAGCACTCAGTCTTAGGTAACATCAGTAGGGAAAAGTCTGATGGTAGTGCACATGGTTATTGAAATGGCATAATATGTTTAACACCTCCTCCCACACTTATCACCATTTCAAAGTGCATGATGTAGTAATTTCCACAGATTAAAAGAACTTTAACACTTATTCAGAGCTAGTTTCTGCATTAAAAACTATCACATTATTCTAAATTTTAAAAATATAAAGTAATCGAGCACTACACTAATCTTTATAAGTATATCAAAGTAAGCAGAATAGAGAATACATGTATAGCACAATGTGCCTCAAAGCCCAGCTCGCTCCCCAAAAATGCTGTCAAGGTTGGCAGCTCACTAAACAAAATATGATTTTTCATTAGTAGGCCTGTGCATAACATAGTTTAACAGCCGTCAAGTCCATTCTTTTCTCTGTCTGACTGACATTTACTGCTAACAAACAACTGAAATGATAACTTTTATTGTGCAAACTGTGATGTATATATGGCATAATTTAAAGCTTACTGTTTTTATTTATGATTTTACGTTACCACTTCCTATCAAGACTTCCATTGGCATTACTACTAACAAACCACTAAAATTATTAATAAACTTATCTATGGCATAATATACAGCTTACAGCTACATATGCAAAACATTATTTTCAAAGCGTTACCTCTGTAATCGTCATTTCCACGTGAATGCATTCACGCACCAAATACATCATATAAACCCGTAAGTGTATGTGCAGCAGTCTCTGTCGATTCAGGATTAATAGGATTGTGTCCCCCATTGTTTATTAGCTGCCAGGACAATCCTTCTTTCTGATTAGAAGTCTTAAGGACTGCTATTGACATTATACCGCTAATATTATCATTTCTGCTGTGCAAATCATTCTATACGTGCCATATTTTGATAACAGACTATTTTTATTCGTACATTATTTTCAAAGCTTTTACCAAAACGCATTTATATCATTATTAATTATAAATATACAGACTTTACAGTAGGCCTACGTATGCCAACGCATGTTACATATGCAGATCAAGTATTTTAGTCCGCATGTGCTCTATGAATTTGCAGCTGTTAAACAAAAAACAACGACTGTACACAAACTTGACTTTAGTGCATGAAATACTACATTCAAAAGAGCCCGTGTATCCGTTGTTATACAGCAGCTGCTCGCAGAAGATGCAAACAATACAACGCCGTCGGAGTTTCTTGCGTAAAACGCTTCATAAGTTGCGACAGCTACCGGTTTTAACTTTTTAGTGAGCCTGGACTTAACAGAACCTACACGTGAAACGAGCAATGCACACGTAAACGGACATGAGGGTTCGGGTCGGAGTTCGGTACCTCGTTAGGACCCTCCTGCAGCACGTCAAGCAGATTTCCTTTAGACAGGGATGCGATCATTCTTCCGACTTCTCATCAAGGTGAGAGCAGCGCGGGTGGAAAATGTTAACGTCCTTTGTCAGCGAGAGCGTTTTAACCGCATATCGGAGGAACCGGGGTAAACAAAGGAAACTACAGAAAACACCTCGACCACGGCGATGGCCATATGTGCCACCCCGTTAGCTCGCTAGACCTGAAACAGGATACGAGGTGGACGCGGATGGGGAGAGAGGTAACGCGCATGCGTCCGCAGCAGCTGGTGCCGCACGGTCGTTATGGCGACGCTTCAGCTTTCTGTCTCTAGCTTCTGCGTTGAAAAGTACACTGGTCTGGGACCGTAAATGCACATTAGGTGATATAATTGAAATTATTGAAATCCTTTTAAGTTACATGCATCTTTTTGAACGCAGAGCATATGTGCTCTAGCCTGTATAATCACACACTGCTGTTCCTGATTGTTCAAACCAACAATACACCACAATGTGTGAAATCAAAAAATTGTGTACGAAGCTTACTCTGGCTCCATTGTGTACAGCCCCATTAGACCACATCCTTCCTGCCTGCCTCATGCTTCCTGCTTCTGCCTCGACACTTTTTATATATAACAACTATAACAATTAGCTATAACTATTAACTATATATATATATATTACACTGAGTTAAAGAAACACAGAGGCTACCTCTATAATTAGGGCATGTTTTGTCTATTATTTTATTCATTTAAATATTCTTTATATTAAATGCGTCTCCCCCTGCTGTAAGAACTACAGCCCAGAAGCAAAAAACAGTTCTAAATAGCCAGTAATGATAATAATAACAAATAATGGTATTTGGATTGTCATAATGTATTTTATTAAATACAATATTAATAAAAAAAATATCGTATTAAATGTTTTAAATCATAAGTTTTTTAAATTATGAATTAAAATGATCAGATCACGAAAATTAAAAAAGCAAATGATCAGTTATATGAACCTATAACAGATTGAACAACAACAAAAATATAATTTCATTTTAAATGATAAAAACAAAACAATAATACCATTATTATTATTCTTATTAATGATTATTATTAGTATTAAAACAACAACAGCAATAATAATAATAATAAAGTATTATTAATATTTAGAAGTATTTATTTAATTTTTTAAACCTTATTAATGGGATTAAAACATCGAATACCTTGTATTTTGTGTGTAAATGCATTCATGCCTCATACACAGCATATACACCTATATTTGTGTGGTATTACACAGACTTCAAATAAATGCAGCTTCTGTGTACTGGCGTGCACAAACACCACCATCATTTATTTCAAACATATTTATTATATTTTATATTTTATCAAATGCATTATAATAGCAGATCATCTAAACTATATTTGCAGACAGTTAAATGAGCTCTACTAAGTTGACTGGTAAAATTGATTTTTTTTTTTTTTTTTGTTATTTGTAGCAAACAGTAATTTACTGCCGTTTTTTAACAGAGGCTCATTTGAGTAATCGGTTCAATATGCATTTGCAATTCAAATCTTAATAGACCCCCTAAAATGCATTGTGGCTCATATATAGCACATTTCAGGCTGAACTCCTTTAGGATTACACCTGTCTTCCACTTCCGAGTTTTATCACACTCACAGATTTCTCCGCAGATGGCGAATGCAGCGTTTTGATGATCTACGGAGCGATAAACGTTTACGTGTTTTGATTTGTTTGCTCCTTATGTTACGAACCGGTTGGAAAATCGAGGACGGGAAAAATCACTCAAGTCCCTCTCAGAGATTTTCATCGCTTTCGCTTCAAAGGCTTCACTTAAACGGTTCATTCCGACTGAACATGGCGAGAAGAAATATTACTTAACGTTACTGAAACTTGTAAAACAAACGGGCTTGTTAAACACATTCCTCAGCAGCCCCCGAACACGTTAAAATTAGCGTTAGCATTCATAACGTTACCGTAAACCGGTGTTTTACGTTTAAGCGACCTACCTTAGGTTTCTCCCGCTTTCTTGACGATATCATTAGTGATTTAGGTAATCAACGTTCATGTAAATATAGTTATACATTTCCACCAGTAGAAAGTAAATCAGAGTAGCAGACTTCTGACTCTGCAGCGGTCATTGTTTCTATGGTTACCAGAAACAGAAGCACGTGCGCCGAACAGCCATTGGTTTAAATCTGGATTGACATTAAAATGGCTGCAAAATTATTAGTGCGAATGTTTTGAATCGTCCCTGTAGAGATAAAAAGCTACATTTACCCTGTTCATTTTATTTTATTGTTTTGTGTTAGTGGCCTGTGTCTCCCCCTGCTGTAAAACCCATAAACTGTAATGAAGGTCAGAAAACACTAATCAAAAAATCAAAACCGAATAGTTATTAAAACAAATCCCAAGTGACACATTTTTAGCTGTTGTAGGTTTGTTTATTGATACAAAAACAAACAAAACAAAACAAATATCTGCACAAGAACAACCATATATAGTAACAAAATTTAAAAATATATAAATTTATCAATAATTATAAACCTTCCAATGTTGTGTTTTACAGGAATACGGCATTTAGCACATCAGGCTCACTGCATATTAAAGACAATATTGGCAATCTGACATGCTAGCTATGTGATAAATGTTTACTACATCTGGAACAGCGTTATTTGAGTTATCAGCTGATTGGATTATATTTTTATACAGCTTAAAAGAAAATCACAGTCTCAAAGAATCTAAAAACAAACAAAACCAAACAATTTACAAAACGATACACAAAAGTTAATACAGAATCCAGTGTCTCCTCTCCAACCAGGAAAAGTTCATACAGGCATTTCTAAGCACCTTTCAATAATCTTTTTCTTTGCTCATACATGCAGAGCTCTTTTTCCCCCTCATATTCTTAATTTTTTTTTTATATACGTCTGGATACACATCCGATGTTTTTTGTTTTTTCCCCTCTTTGCACACAATTTCTCAGTGCGGCATTAAACGACAATATATTTGCAAAGACACTTTAGCTTCCAAATAATGCTATATTTCCTTTTTTTCACTTTTAAGTTTGAATCGAGCTTTAAATCATGTTTATTTTCACTCAGTTTCTGTAGATATTTCAATCTTCAGACCGCAACACAACCACTCCACTTTGCACATACACATACATATTTGGGCACCTTTGCTATTACATAAATAACATAAATGACTTGGATTTCGACTTAACATGTAAATCTTATTCTGCCCATTTATTTTTTTTAAACTAGAGCCGTTAAAGCACAATATTTAAGCTCCAAGCACCGCAGAACTGAGCAGAAATTCACACCCATCGCTTAATATTTTTGCTATTCGCCTGTCCATCATCAACTTTTTAACATATCGTGGGGAGGTTATGGATATTCATGCTGGGTTTGAACTGACTAGACGTTTTCAATGACCAGTGAAACAAAGACAGTGATTAATCAAGATATTTTAGGATTCATCGTGTGGATGCTCGATTGATAAATTGATGCAAATACGTAAAACACAAAGCTATCAAAATATAGAATATGTACAGGTTGCATATCCTGTCAAAAGTGTCCAATAAGGACAAGCCAGATCTTGTTTAAAGGATGTTTTAGAGATGGGCTAACTGATTTAGATGGATCTCAGCGTCATCTACATTCATCTCCAGAAAACAAGGAATCGGGAGATATGCATCGGATAAAGATATTAAACGTTCCTATATAACCACAATCATTCGTAAACTTGCAATTTTAATCATACTTTTCGAATAGTTTAAACATCGCATCTCCACAAGTGTGAGCGTTCAAGTTTAAAAATGAGAGATTTCAAGAACGTACAGTTATGGTTGGCTTTATCACGCCATGAAAACGTTTTATTAGGTTAACACACTTTATCATACAACAATAAATGTAGGCAGTAATGAGCACCTTGTGACTAACACTGACTTGTTAGTAATACTAGTAACGGTGGAACACTAGCCACCAGTGTAAGAAAGAAAAGAATGTACTGAAGCAAAAGTCAAGCCAGAAAAGCTTTCTTGGCAGTTTGGAAGTACTGGTTCTGCCTAAGATACAGATTCGAGACCAAAGCATGAGATGGTTTGTGATTTCTAAGTGCACAGAGCCTGGAAAATAGCACCTACTCACTATAAACAAGTACCAATACTGGTAGAGAGCGCAATAACTTAAAGGAATAGTTTACCCAGAAATGAAAATTTGCTAAAAATGCATTTATCCTCAGGCCATGCAAGATGTAAATGAATTTGTTTCATCAAATTCGTGATCTTAATCCATAACAACACTTCCTCAAGTCCATCCTCTGCTGTCCTCTCACATCAAAATCAACTCACATATTTGATTACAACTTTGGACTGATTTTGCTTATAAATGGTGCTTGATCTACTTTTTTTTAGTGGTAAGTTTATTTTTTAGTGAGAAGCCGTTTAAAACATTAAAGATTCGTTACTAACAAATGTGGAGGATTTTACAAAATGTTAATTGACGGACTGGGGTTGCATGGATGACTTTTATTGTGACTTTCGGACTCTCATTCTGGCGGCACCCATCCACTGCGGAGGATCCATTGGTGAGCAAGTGATCTAATATCTCCAAATCAGTTCTTCTGATGAAGAAACAAACTCACCCGCATCTTGAAATGGCCTAAGGGTGAGCAAAAGTTTCATTTTTGGGTAAAGCATTTCTTTAACCAAGAGTGTATTGACCCCTGAAGTGGTCACATTACAGTGGCGATTTAACTGCAATGGTGAACTACTGTACAGACTTAAACACAGAAACAACATGAAAATCAGTGCTCCAAATAAAAAGTCAAGTCAACCATACCCTGTTTTCACATCCCAGACATTTACAAGTGTTTTCCACCCATTTAAAAGCGTTCTTTATACAGACAGACACACTTCTTGATGTCTTAACCTCTAATAAACATCCATTACCGATGCAACTTTTTTCATTAAATCTTGTTAGCTTATTACTTACTATCAGCAATGCAAACGCTGTAGGATGGACATAAAGAAAAATCGTAATAATTTAAAAAGTGCAAAAGTCAACAAATAAATTACACAACTTCGAAGCCACACCGTTGTGACGAAAAAACAAATAAGTGCACATTTAAATCATGTAAACTTATAAACAAAGCAGCAAAATGGAGCATTATCAAAAAATGTGAGAAAATGTTGCTCAACGTGTGAAAAAGCAACAACCTGCAGGGGACAGTCTGTGTCTTTGCACCCGAATTTCACGATCTGAAGACGTGCACGGCTCGAACCACGTACTGTCGGCAGATGGGACACTCGTTCATGCGTTTCCCGCACTTGCTGCATGTGACCATGTGCCCGCACTCCAGCAGAACGCAGTCAATGGGGGAGTCCATGCAGATCTTGCACAGGTTCTCCTCCTGGCCGCTGGGTTCAGCAGGATCAGCTGGAACAGTGGTGAGATTCATTTATCACACACACAAATTCAAGAATGCTCTTACTTTTAAATCAATTTTATAGAACATTTTGGGGCTAATTGCCACGGTGTTTAGAAAACATACCTGCTTCTGTTTTTGTATTTGAAACTGAAAGTAAAAGACAATGCAAAAACGTCAATTACAGTAAAACTGAAGGACAACACTATACAACGATTTAAGTTACACTACCATTCAAAAGACTGGGGGCGGTAAAAACATTCTTATACTTTAAAGTCTCTAATGCTAACAATGGCTACATATATTTGATCCAAAATACAACTTTTGAATTTACTTTCTATTTTAAAACGTTATGCATTTCAGCCATGGCATTTTCAGCAGCCTTTATTGTCAAGTGTTCAGTGTCATGCCAAGATATATTTCATGATCAGGATTGTTTTTGATGTATAAAAAAAGTTTTAAAATAATTCTCTTCTGCTCACCATTTTGATCCGAAATACAGCAAAAGCAGAAATATTGTGAAATATTATTACTATTTAAAATTTGTTTTTGTCTTCAAAGCTACAACAATTAGTGTCACATGATCCTTCAGAAATCATTAAAATACGCAAGAAAGAGATTTATAATGTTACGAAATATTTCTATTTCAGATAAATGCTGTTTTTCTGAATTCTACTCAAAACAACAGCAAAAACAATAATAATAGTAACACTTTAGAATAGGTAACACTTGTTAACGACTTTTTCCTTAATAAATTCTTAATTTGCTGCTTAATAATTGTTAAATTAAGGGACTGGGTAGGATTAGGAATGTGGAAGAAGGAATTAATATGTGTTTAATTAGCACTAATAAATGGCTAATATTCTAGAAATATGCATGCTAATAAGCAACTTATAGGTGTAACCCTAAAATAAATAGTTACCATAATAATAATAATAATAAATGTTTTTGAGAAGAAAATCTGAATATTAGAAGGATTTCTGAAAGATTGTGACTGGAGTAATTAAATTCAGCTTTGAAATCACAGAAATAATTTATATTTTTAATATTTATGGAAAAATAGAATGCAGTTATTTTAAATAGTGAAAGTATTTCACAATATTGCTTTAATTGTATTCTGGATCAAATAAATGCAGGTTTGGTGAGCAGAAGAGAAATTAAAAAAAAAACATTTAAAATCTTGCTGTCAGAAACTTTTGATTGGTAGCGTAAATGTGTTTACTAAGCTGAATAAAAGTATTAATTATTAATAAAAGTATTAAGCATCAGGAATAAATAAAATCATACAGAATTTCCAAATACTAGTGTATATACAATAATTTTTTATTGTGCATTTATTGCAATCTGATCCTGTCTGTTTAACTATCCATTTAAATACTTTTCAAAGAATATTTCTACTTGTTTGAACAAAACATGCTAAATAATACACAACAATAATGTTATTATTTAATATTATTACAATAACAGTATTTTCACGAAACAATCAAAACTGCATTATTTACGTTACTAGTCCAAGTCTTTAAGCTCTAGGCAACACTCCCGCTATCATGGTTTCCCAGTGTTCATGCAGAAGGACATACCAAGGTTGTGAAGGTCTTTCTGGTCATTGAAGAGGTGGGTGACCTTCTCCATTAGTTCCCATTTCTCACAGCAGCCCTGGTAGTTCACAAAGTTACGCGCCAGAATCTCCTTCAGCTGCCGCACGCTGAGGCCTTCGATGTCCTCCACCCTGCTCAGGTCAGACAGAGAGGCTCTTCTGCTGTGCACCAGCGTCTCCTCGCTGTCCGTGGACTACAGCCAAGCGCAGATCAAACACAATTACATCTGGACCAGAGGCTTCTACCACTACCACATAAACACAGCGTGTTTCATCCATACCTCTTCCTCATCATCCTCATCATCTTCTTCGCCCCCTTCATCTTCTCCTTCTCCATCTCTTTCTCCATCTTCTTCTTCCTCCTCCTCCTCCTCCTCCTCCTCCTCCTCACCCTCTTCGTCCTCATCCTCGTCATCCTCCTCCTCCGTGAGGGCTTCCGATTCTGCGAGACGATGGGAAGGCAGAGGACGCGCAGAGGCGCTGTCGCTGGGAGTTTGTTGAGCCAGCACCAGCTCCACCAGCTCCTCCTTCTCTCGGCACATCTGCGTGGGGATTTCGTGCAGGTGGAGATAGTCACGGAGGTCCTTCACCTTCAGCCTCATCAGCTCTGCCCGTTCAAAGAAGGTGCAGTGGAGCCGCTGACAGGTGTGGCACATCCTCGGCCGGAGGTCCACCTGCACCGAGCAGCGGCTGCAGAAGCTGTTTTTGCAGTCCACGCAGACATGCTATGAAACGGAGCGAAATCAGCAAAAATGCTCAAATACGATTAGAATCGATATCGCTATAAAGGGTTAGTTCACCCAAAAATGAAAATTCTGTCATTAATTACTCATCCTCATGGCGTTCCAAAGCTGCAAGACCTTCATACATCTTTGGAACACAAATTAAGATATTTTTGATGAAATCCGAGAGCTTTCTGACCCTGCATAGCCAGCGTGGATCCTAACACGATCAAGGCTCAGAAAGGAAGTAAGGACATCGTTAAAATAATCCATGTGACATCAGTGGTTCAATCTGAATTTTACGAAGCTACAAGAGTACTTTTTGTGAACAAAGAAAACCAATGACTTTATTCAACAATTTGTCTCCTCCACATCAACCTATAGCACCATTTTAGAGAGTGTTACATATGTAAAGAACGTATGTGACATACGTATGCGGATATGTTGCTTACCTTCAGATTAAAGTGTTAAAATCGACAACATCTCTGCATACACAAAATATCTCAATTCATCTTCTGAAGATAAACAAAGAATTGAAACAACATGTAATTAATGGCAGAATGTTCCTTTTTTGGTCTCCTTTGTTTTCGGACCACAAATGAACATATTTTTGATTAAATTTGAGAGCTCTTTGCAACTGCAATGTTCCTAGGACCAAAAAACGTAGCAAGGACATCGGTAAAACAGTCCATGTGAGATCAGTGGCTTAACTTCTCTTTTGCAAAGTTATGAGAATACTTTCTGTTTACATAACATAATTCATTCAACAATTCTTCTCTGTGTGTTATCTTCTGCCATTTTGGAGAGTACCACAGTACATGTGTGCTTTCCCCAGAACGTACTTCTATGTAATCAGTGTTTTTTACATTCAGTATGTGTGTTTTCTCCTGAGCGTAAAGAATTTTGCTTATGTTGATTACGTCCTGGGGAAAGCGTACACATGTGTCGTGGTAAAAAAAATTCTAATAGCTTTGCAAAATTGAGGTAGAGGCACTGGAATGTTTTACCGACGTCCTTACTATGGTTCTTGGTCTGGGAACATTTCAGTTGTATTGCCGTCTATGCAAGGTCTGAAAAGTCACAGATTTAATCAAAAAATCTTAATTTGTGTTCCAAAGATGAACAGGTTTGGAATGACACGAGGGTGAGTAATTAATGACAGAATATTTTGGGGTGAAATATCCCTTTAACAGCAGAACTGGAGTGGATGTAACCTGATTTACCGTTCTTACAGTGTCAAACTGGCCTCCGCAGGCCTTGCACAAGTGTTCGGGTGGTGCTGGGAGGGGGCTGGAGCCCGAGTTTGTGTAGGCCTGGTGCCATGAGCTGCCGTTTTCTTCCACGGTGGCGGTGATGTCCACACAGAGCAAGCTATAATATAAGGTCTGCGCAACCCATCCTGCTCACACGACAAAGTATTAGTTATTCTGAGATTAGATTGTTTCAATATATGCTTGTTCTTGCTATCAATTAATATTCTCCATCGCTCTACGCTAAAGAATTTGAAAAAGAGTCCCCATTAATTCAAGTTTTATATAAGAAACACTTTGTAATAATAATAAGTCTAACTAATAAAATAACTGCAAATCAAATCAGACAAATATACATTACAGTCAGTGTAAAAATTTCATCTTCACATTATAATCAACCTAACATGTTTTTCACCAGTCTATAACTGAAACTCTTAAAAAAAAAAAAAAAAGTTTAGCTGTAATAGGGTTATATTAATTCTATATTATTACAGATTGTGTTAATATTTTTATGACTTTAGTTTCTAATTTTAATTAAAATAATTTAAAATCTTTTTCATTTTTTTAAATTTACTTTTTATCTATCTATCATACGTTTTTCAGCTATTTTTCATCTAATATGTTTTATATTATTTCATCTAACAAAAAAGATTTTAAAATTGTTTTAGTTATTAAAAAATAAATTAATAAAACGATTCACTGTTGATATTTCAAAAACAAAACAAGAGTTTTATACGCATGTGGGCCTGTTAGAATAATTTACCATAAACAAGCAAAAACAAAATAAAGTAATAGTATTGAGCATTACTGTGATGCAGTAAGACATTTGCATGCATGCATGAACCCAGAGAGCTGCCTACCAAGACAGGTTTGCTATGACGGGGGCTTATGATGTCCAAAAATGTTGTCTAGATAGGCAGAACGCTGGGTTTTGAGACGCAGCCATAGACTGTCTCTTGCAGAATACAATTAAGGTAACCGAATGCATATGAGATCTTACCCAAAATAACCGTTGCAACGTCCTATTAAAGCCATAACATATGTGTTTAGTCGGGAACGCACAAACGATAAAATACTTAAACGAACGAAAATGCTCTATACAGAAATATAGGTGAAATCGCTCTGCAGTTCCCTTGACTAACGCAAAGGAGCATGACGTCAGAACGTGTAATCACGCGAGAACAACCGGCGCCTGCCTAAACTAGGGTTTCTTCCAATGTTGCCATGTCCACTTTATTTGATTATTATTATTATTATTATTATTATTATTATTATTATTATTATTATTATTATTTATTTATTTTTTTTTGTAAACCTCATTTAAGGACCCGAGCATCGTATTTTATTTTATTTTTAAATTGTTATTAATTACTTTTACCTTGTAATAATTGTAAACACACCACACAATCTAAGCAGCATACCCCCAAAGTTATTATGTACATGTACGTATGTATGTATATTTAAATGTATATGTACGTATATATATATATATATATATATATATATATATATATATATATATATATATATATATATATATATATATATATATATATATATATAAGTTAATTTGTTAGTTAATGCATTAAATAATGTTAACAAATGACACATTGTAAATTGGGCAGCAAAATCAGAAAACCTTCCTGGAGTCTCCACAGGTGCGATGTTTCAGGTTCTCTGAGACTTTGCTTGGGTACAAAATAAAATGCAATAAAATGACCCCCACTTAATAAGAATAACATGCTGAAGTTGTCAGATCCATTAAGACTGATTTTTCACAGGTTTTACGGACATAGAAGTTGTGAGTGACTCTTGAGGGAACAGCATCACATCGAAGAAGTTATCTCCCACAATCCTGCAGTAAGTTAAGGGAGCTCGTTTTAGTCTCCTATCCTGAAATGTCTGTGTAGCAGAAATTGACTAAGCTCCTAAAACTTGATGGATTCTGTAAAATAAATTCTTCAAACAGTGGTGATGCTTATCCTTCAAGAGTATATGAAAGCAATTTACAACAATTTCAATTAGAGTATTAGACTGAAGGAGATTAATTCATAGACGCCTATTGCAAGTAGAATCATTCCTTGATGCTTTAAGGATTGGGATAAAAGTTAAAACAACAACAACAAACTATATTTAATTAATTTATTTATTTTTTCTCGATTGTGGAACCTTCTGCAGATTTATCAGACCAATATGGTTAGACTACGAGAGTTTTTTTTTTTTTATTGTGAGATCTGGCAACCACAGTTTTTCTTCCTCTCTTGTGCTTCAGCGATCATCAGCGCTATACTGCCATCATCTGGGCTAATGCTACGCATTTTACTCCAGATTTACTACATTCGTAATTGATTTCTTCTTCTTCTGCTATATATGACGCATAATGTGTATCTAATATGTACGTATCTATCTACTTATACGTACAGCGCAACTCGCTTCCGTCTACACACAGAGATAAAAGGATTTGTGAATAATTTGACGGAGCCGAGCAGCCGGACTGCTAGGAAAAACGATCCTTTCTGCACCAGAAGAGCGCGCTGTTTACCAATCTTTGGCCGGCAAATTCATTTGCGTCCGCCGACCCAGAGCTGTTTAGCGTCCAAACAAGCAGTAGATTAATCTAGAGAGGTCAGTGGATCAGAGGTGAAGCCCTCAGCAGCGATGACCCAGCAGAGCAGCTGATTCGGGTTAACTCGCTGATCACGCTGCCCCGCGGATCCCGATCGAGGAGGCTGTTAGGTGTAACAAGTGGATTTCTCCAGTCGTGTTTATAAGACTAACGCTGTTAAGAGAGAAAAAGCGGCGTTAGCAACAACCTCGCGTTGATTGAAGCTCTCTTTCGATCCGAAACCAATTAGCAAGACTAACATTCAGTATTAATAACAAGTGTATCAGGTAAAAAAAAAATTTAAGTTGTTTTTATTTTGCGCCTTCCAAATAAGCAATTCGGTATTTTGTGTATTTTGTTATAGCAGTCGACTTGGACCCGTTTGTGAGATAAATGTGTGTTCAGCTGGACATAGCAGCTCCCCTTGAGGTGACCTCCTCCATGTAAAATAAATCTGCTTTTATTAAACCACTCGGCCCTTCATCCCTTTGTAGGCCCACAGGATATTCAAAAGTCCTCATTTTTATGCGAGAAACTAAACTACGCGGATTATTCGCCCAAAAACTTTATTTATCGACGACTTCCAGAATTTCTGTCTCTTGTCGTTACCCGTTGCCGCCATTTCTATATAGACGATGAATTCATAAAAAAAAATACCTGAAGACAACGTAATGAATTTACGAAGTGAGTTTTATTAATCACAAACATACTGTTCAAGAATTCACACAGGATTTGTACCGGCCCCAAACCAATGGGACATTACATGAATTCGGTGAATGAAATATGTTCCATTTAAAATTCCAGCTGTCTCCAAAAACAACCACAAAACTAAAATGAGTGAAAAACATCTGAACTCAGCTTCCAAGAAATCTTGCTCAAGAGTTACAAACAAAATAAAATAAAAAAAAAAAAAAAAGAGAGAGAGAACTGGGAGCAGAATAATACCGGGATTGGAGAAAATGCTCTTTTGGCAGTCAGTATTTGGTACAGCTCTCTGTTTTTTATTCTTTTCTTTCAAACCAGAACATTTTTTTTTATTTTCTGTTTCCCTCACAGTACTCTAGTGACCTGTGCAAGGGATATTGGGCTGCGTGTGACCCATAACGTAGGCTTACCTCGCTTTCTAACTTATTATATAAATCAATCATTTCCAATTCCACCTGCTGAATTAACACTAGCGCTCTGTCCTCTTGAAACATTATTTCATTCTACATTTAGGCACTAATACATAATAGAATATCTACGTCAATGAAAAAAAAAAATAAAATCCCCAAATCAATGCACAACAACAGGTCTATTTACAAAAAATATATATAATATTAGATATGTGTGACCGAAACGGTGAGCACAGAACATGATCATTCCTCTCAAACACCTGTTTGTTTTTTTTTCTAAATGTTGACCTGGTTTAAGAGCGATGGATCGGATGTGGATTAGAAAAATTGTCCTGCGTTTTCCAATTAACAGCTACAGCATTTAACGATTGAAACTGCGTTATTATCACCGTCTGCATGCAGAGGAAGGCACTTAAGAGGAATGATTTATGATTCTCATCAGAAGTTTTCTGAGAATAAAAAAAATGGTTTTACTCATAAAATATTATCAATAGCGTTTGCTTTCTTTGAAGTCTTCGAAAGCATGCGAGTTCAAATAGTTCGAATCCATAATCGCCGTTACGGAAGAAAATGTTTTGAAGAACACGAATAAAGGTTTACATGGTTCCCGAGTTGGTTTTGTAATGTATTTAATAAAGCAGATCCCCTCTCTACCGCGACCGATTAATTTGTCAATGCAAAGAGTGTCATATTTGCCTCATTAAAGGTTCGTTTAAACCAGAAACCTTTTATGCACAGTGTAGCTCACAGTGGATCTATATACAACCAGTACAGTTAGTCAACAAACAAACCCTGTTATGTTAAAAAGTAACTCAAATAAGAAAAAGAAAAGATGAGAGAAAAAGTAGAAGAAAAAATAATAATAAAAAATAAACAACCTAGACAGTATATTCACTATATACAAGATAAACAGCTAGCATAGAAGGACACTTAAAATCAAGGATACGCAGCACTGGTCTTTCAAAATATTCTCCAGCTTTTTCGCTGGTGTTTTTCTGAAGATACTCACTGTCTAAGACTATCTACAAACATGAACATGGAACGTCCTTTCACTATTAACATGAAATCCCAGCAGTGTAGTAAGTACATAAGACCTTTGATTGAAGCCGACGTTGCTGGATATACAATTGAAAGGATTTGAAATCTGAATGGAAAACAAAACATCCACACATCGAGTGGTCTGATACATTATTTGTTTGTTGAATGACTGAAACAGAGGATGGGAAGTTGGTGGAAATGGTTTCTTTCACAACCAAATGGAAAAAAAAGAAAAGAAAGAAATGTACTGGCTTCCAGGTTAGTATTTTACAAATATTTAAAAAAGTAAAACTTTTTTTTTTTTCTGTAGGCATTTTAAAATATATTCCATCAAAAATAGTCTGACAAATTTACCTAGTACAAAATAAATGTTTTAAAAATGACAGAAGATTTGAGGAAAACGTTTTCTTGCTGGATATCGGCTTCTAATTTCAGTAAAAAGGGGCTGTAAAAGTTGAATTTAAAGAAACAAGCAACATCTAGTGTCTTTAAACAGTGATCAGACAGGATTTTTTTGTCACCTTTGGCAAATACAAATTGTACCGTCGCAGACGTGCCGTAAAGGGAGGCACGTGCAATGGCAGCTCCGACGCCGCTGTCCTCATTTGGGGATTTGTGTTTGCGAGGTATAATAGCTCCAATAACTTTCAACGTAATTCCACATCTCTTCCATCACCCGTCTTCCTCCTCTCAGATGACGAACGAGGATTTGTGTCGGAAATCCCCCTGGAAGAGAGAAGATTGAGTAAAGGAGGTTTAACTGATTCTCTGTCTTAAAACTGCTAGACTTTCCAGGAGGTTTCTTAAGCTCTTGGAAGTCTTAATACAAAAATGAGATCTTTTTATTTTCCTTTACCTCATCCTCTGTTCTGACATAGTCCACTCCATCCCCTTTTGCTGGAGCTTTGTAACTGAGGAGAAAAAATATAAACTCGGTTTTACATCTGCGAAATCTTCTAAGCCGACAGTCACTGCTACGTATTTCAAATATCTGAACAGACTGCATATGATGTTAGGACTAAGCTGGAAACATTCAGGAGCTCCTTGGGTGATGAAATGGAAAAAAGCCGTAAAACGGTGAGTCAAAACTGCTCTGGGACAGAGTGTGACTCAGACGGAAGTCGCTGTCAAAGTCGTGTGCTTACTTGTTTCCTGTCTGCTTCTGGCTGGTGAAGTAGCCTCGTTTATAGGCACAGAAGATGCCAACTGTTATACACAGAAGGACCATCACCACAACCACTACGCCCAGGATGATTCCAGCAATGTTGATGTCATCTACAAAAAAAAAAAGGTCAAGTGTGAGATCGTGGCTTTGCAGGGTGTCTTTATCACATGTGAAAAGGCAGTCAAAATACGTACAAACTTCCATCATCTGCGGTCCACATTCAGAGAACCCAGCCTCATTCCTGGCTCTGCAGTAATATTCTCCAGCATCCTCCTTCCTGACCGCACTGAATTTCTGAAGGTCATAAATTATAGTGGATTAAATCAACAAGTCAATTTGGATAATGTTTGGGCTCACTAGGGTTTGAAATGTTTTTATATTTTAATATTTAGCGAGGTTACATTAAACTGATTCGAGAAAAAGAACGTTATAACAGTTTTAAAATAATGATTGTAATTGTAATTGAAACAAATAATAATTACATTTATTTTTTTATATTATTAAAATAATTTATTAAGGTTAAAAAAAAATAAGATATTAACAATGTCTCTGTGTTAAGGGTTTGTTAATAGTAAGAATTGGACTTTAAAATAAAGTGTGACCACATTTTTTAAATATACCATGGCCCATAGACAGGGCTTAGCCTAAGACAGGATTAAGCCATAGTTCAATTAGTTCAATTATTTAAGTAATTTTTATAAACATGCCTTAGACAAAACAAAGGAACTGACATGTTTTCAATCAGTGCAATTTCTTTCACTTGAAACAGCTCAGATTTACATTTAGTCTAGGACTAGACTTGACTAAACTGAGGGAACATTTTAAAATATTTGGTTTATTTTTGAACTCTTGCATCATAACTGACCTAAAATTAGATGCCAAAACTGATTCAACTCAATGAATATGACATGATGAAATATTAACGAAATGTAAAGGAACGTTTCATCGAAATACCGAAGCCTAGAAGCATCTTTGTGTACGTGTATGTTATAAAAGTAAGACAGAGGTGTGGAGCGAGGCTCTTGCAGATCTTAAAAGACACACAGTAAACTCTTCAGAGGTTGTCTCCTCTGGGAAGGGGCTGTTTTGCAGAGCAGGTCAAACTTTAAAAAGTGGTGTGAAGGTTGACGAGGGCACAGAGTACAAATGGCGGAGAATGGCACTCTGGAATGTGCAAATGAGGGCAGCAGATTCCCTTCATGGCTGAGCCCATCGCACATCAACTGGCTCCCCAAAAATATCCCTACGCCTACCCCATTGCCTCTTTTCCCCCAACTCACCAGAGTGCCCATCTCTCCACTCAGGGTGTAGGTGGAGTTCAAGAACTTTGGGCTGCTCTTGGGATCCTCCGGGATTTCCTCCTTGTTGCGGAACCACTGGTACTGGGACTTCGGGTAGCCCTCGTCTTCCAAGCAATGCAGCTCTGCGGGTTTGCCTACCGGGACGGACTTGGGTACGGAGCATCTGGGCACGACGGGCTTGACTGCATGGCACATGAGAGAAAAGAAAGCATCCTCACACACATGCACCTTAGTGACTCCAACTGCAAGCATCCTGGCCAACTGAACATGCTGCTCTTTCCCCTTTTAGAGCCCTGATTAAACTCAGATGCAGTTTCAGAGGTTTCCTCATATAGCCCCGAACACGCCCTGTAGAGTTAGAGCTGCAAGCATCCTCAAATGTGCGCCAAGGGTGGGTGCGTTGGCCCACCGTTCCATCTCGTGTTACATCGTAGCAGTTGGGAAGTACTAACAATGCTACGTCTACAACAAATTCCTCTCAAAAGTATGTATAGTGAGGATCTGTTACAGCACAAGAGAGATTGAAGACTTTGTGGACTGAGCAGTTCGTGGATAGAGAGTTATTTGTGTGGAACCCTCACCTCTTACAGTGAGTGATATCAAAATCTCATCAAAGGATTTCTGGTCGTTTGGGGCAGTGACTTCACAGCGGTAATCAGCAGTGTCGGCTCTTGTTGCGTTGAGAATGACTAAGGTCGCAGGTTCTCGAATTTTTGCTCTCTTTTCCAAGTCACCTGGAGAAAATTAATAGAAGTGAGAAGATTCACAGTTGGAGGAAAAGCTCCTAAAGCTGTGTTTGTACAAACACTTTATAATAAGTTTCAATTTGACAACAGTAAAATATAAATTATTAATGTTTAAATTATTAATATTTAACATGAACTAACAATGAACAATACAATATTAAGGTTAATGTTATAGTAAGATACAATATTAATATTATTCTATTTAAAGTTTTTTTTTTTAATGACATACTTTTAGTATGGAGGTACTGAACTGATCAAAAGTGACAGTGAAAACATATTTAATCTTTCAAAAAAAATCTATTT
The DNA here is from genome assembly GCF_018831695.1 of Puntigrus tetrazona. Classification (NCBI taxonomy): domain Eukaryota; kingdom Metazoa; phylum Chordata; class Actinopteri; order Cypriniformes; family Cyprinidae; genus Puntigrus; species Puntigrus tetrazona. The sequence continues at coordinate 8,143,981 of NC_056719.1, read as the reverse complement.
CAAATGAACACCCTTCTTTTTTATTCTTCAAAAAATTCTGAAAAACTAATTCTCAGTTTCCACAAAAATATTAAGCAGCACACCTGTTTCCAACTAAGAAATATTTTTTTTCAGCATATTAAAATTACTTCTGAATGATCAAGACTTGAGCGATGGTGCTAAAAATTCATATTATGCCATCAGTAGAATAAATATATATATATAAAAAAACATGACTATTTTTACTATACTTTTTTGTACAAATGAACAAAATGAACAACCAACATGCTGTTTAAATGTACTTGTTAAATATTGCATGAACTGAATGTCTCAAAGTGTTGTAAGGCACAGTGTTCGGTAGAAAGTCGAATGGCTTACCTGCTATTTCTTTTTCAAAATATACATAACTTGGCTCTCCCTTCTTAATCTTCTTCCATTCTATTCTGGGATTAGTAGTGGAGATTGACTCTATCATGCAGGACAGCTCGATGGCTGCACAGGGAGAAAAAAAGCGAAAGAGCTCGTGATCAGATCCAATGGCCTGTTTAATGTTAGAATCAGCAGCTAACGACTGCTGGAGAGCAAATTACTCAGCCTTACTTTCAAACTCATTGACCCATGGTTTAGCATTCGTCGTCTTGAGGATGACTGCCAAGGTGCCGATGTAGCCTGCAACGAGAAGACACAAACAAACGTCAGTTTTGCGTAAAAAACGTTGGGGGGTGGTGGTTGTTACGGTCAAAACCACATGTGATATTGGTACCAATGCATTTCTCTAAAGATTTCTGAAACTCAATTAACAGTTGAGCCCAGCGGCCAAACCCTCTACCCTGACAGCACGCATTCTTCGCGTCACTGTGAGCTGTGAACGGATATGTTACCAGCCATTTTTAGTTTCACTCTCACAACAAACATCACTGATGTAAAAGCGTCCCACCGCAAATAATTGTGTAGACTGACAAGCAGTCTCCGTTCTGTTATGAAAAACAGCTGACTGCTTTAAAGTGAAGGCCAGGGGGCTCGCTAAGTTCATGTAGTCGCTAATAAACATGCTAAATCAAAAAGGTCAACTTTGAAGTTCATACTAATTTTAGAAATTTGCGTCTCATCGTTTTTGTCCAGCATCAAGGAAATGTTCAAAAGGATTTAAACTAATGTAGTAATGAAGAAAGGCACTGCTGTATTTGCATGGAACATGACCTATAAACCCTATCGCTTTCTTTACCACTTTAAAAGGTTAAAGGTTAACTCCCTATGAAAAGCTGGTCGGTTAAAATTTTTTTTAGCACTACCACGGATAAGCAATTAAACGCCATTTATAATCAGTTACCGGATTAAGGTAATTCTGTGACCTAATCTTCCATATAAATATCAAAAACATTGTTTTTTGAGCATATATTCAGGGCAAATGAAATTTTAATGGCCATCTGATTGCTAGGGATAATTTTTATGAATCTTTGATGATTGTATTTTGGGCCAAGGCTCTTGAGAATTCATCCATCTAACACAGAACAAGGCTAGCAATACAACAGAAGTAGCAGCAAATCTGACTGAGAAACCATATCAGTGTATTGAGAAAGACAGTAAGTAATGATAAAGACCACTGTCAGAAAAATCCAAGCCTTTTCTTTTTATTCCTAATTACCATTATTAATGTACATAACAAAACTTTGCTGTGAATATGCATTTTTATATACACATTGACATAGGACCACCGGAGTAAACAGATTGATGTAATCTCCCAAATCAAACGTTTACATCATAGTAACAATTCTCAGTTCATTTCACAACAGATAGAAAAATGACTCAGTTGAACTTAGTAAAGGCTCAAGATGATTTTGAGTTTTGAGTTCTGAGTTTGAGGCTACTTCATGAGTCTTTTTGACCACATCATTAAAAAGAATCATTTGATTGCAAATCAGGATATTACTACTCAGCCTTAGTAGGATTCAGTTTAATTTTATTAATTACTTATATACTATAAAGGCATTGATTCATATTTTAATTGATTATATTTTCTTTTAATTTCAATTTAATTTAATTTTTTAATATTCTTTTAATTTTTTATTAGATTTGTTTTGTTATTCATTTTATTTAGCTCATATTTATTTTTATTTAATGAATATATTAAGTACTTATTTTCTGAGCCAACATTTCAACATTTAACTTTTAATTAAATTTGTTATAAGACATTCATATTCCCATTTCAGTTATTGATTATTAACTGTTTTAGATAATAACAGCAGAGGTTTACTCTGATGAAATCAACACACACAAAGTTTCCCTGACTATATTTGGAAAAAAACAGTATTTTCTAGTGACAGACCAAGGCCCTGCACAGTCTAAAACATTGTTTTGTGTATAAAACAGTATGAGATAAATGTCCAACTTAAAATAATAAAAGAAAATTCTTTACAATTTTAGTCAGATAGACAAATTAAGCACAAGTGTTGGGTGTAATTAGTTACATAGTAATTAGTTACTGTATTTAATTAAAATGTAAATATTTATTATTAATATTTAAAAATTGTAATTGAACCCAATACTATGTATAGACTGTAGAACATTACAATAGTTTATTTAACATTTTAACGTTTAAAAATGTTAAATCTAACCCTTAAAATGCATGCTTTTATGTACCCTTCCCACTTAAAATACTTTGTTGAGTTAATAAGTGTATTGGTATCACTTTAGTGTCCATTTCTCATTATTAACTAGTTGCTAGCGTGAATATTTCTGGGTCTATTGTTTCCTTTAAAAAACACATATTATTATATATTATTCAGCAAAACCTTGTTCTAAATCCTTAATGCAATCCAATTCTTAAACTTAACAACTACACTATGTATTCATAAGCAGTCCGTAGGAGTATATTGAACCAAAAGTCATAGTTAATAGTTAGTTCATATTTTAAAATTGGACTCTAATATAAAGTGTGACCAGAATAATTTATGTATTTATCTATTATTTATTCGAAAAAGAAAGAGCCCTTAAAAGAGCCCTTCATGTCTATCCTTGTACCATTAACTTATAGGATTTAGAAAGTCATTAGTAACATGTGATTAAATACTTTTTGGAGAGAGTAATTTGTACAGTAATCTAATTACACTGTTGAAGATGTAATTGGTTATTAGTAACCAACAGTTTGACCATATATTAGTTGTTAATTCAGAACCTCTAAGAAGACGTGCAGATCAATGGGAATTATGTAATTGAAAAGGATGCAGGATGTGCCAAAAAAAAAGACAATACATAGCTCACAAACAAACACATGTACGGATGATAACATCCTCTTTTAGAATCCCATCCAGCCATACACAGGACACAAAGGACACTGGCCACTCTAGACGGGCAGGAAGTGGTGATGATGTCTCCCGTCTCCTTTTTCTGCCCGCCACATCCTGTCCTATCATATCATCAAATAGGAGGCTGGTGCTCAGCGCTACCCAAACCATAGCTCGTGTCAGTAACGTTCGCCTCCCTACACCTCACCCAGTGATGTAAGGTCTGTCCTGTCGGGTAAAGTCTCTGTGGTTTGATGCCATTTGAGGAACAATTGAGCCCTCAAACAAGGCAGGTGCTCTATGACCTACATATCCTGACCTCTCTCTTCCTGTTTGGAGAGCACAGCTGGATGAGATGTGACAATCCTAGTCAAGCTTTAATCTTCCGCTTCTTCCTTTAGAGGCATAACTGTTGGTTCTCTTCAGTAATCTTAGTGTAATGCCACGGTAAAATCCTAGGCATTACAGAACTGAATAATATGATAGACAGAGAGAGCTTCCTGACTTAGCCTAATTTCCATATCTACATAATGCATCTGCGTGCCGTTAAAACTCAATGAATAGTGTTTGTGGCATAATGTTGATAATCGCTAAATTAAATTTTTGCTGATCCCTGTTTTTATTTTTTTTAAAAGGGTCTGGCTAACAGTGAGGTACTTATATTAGAAGAGAATTAGGTTGTAATAATAAAATACTGTTTCAATAGTATAGCTACAAGATATAAACAATATGCTTTTTAACATGGTTTGTTTTTAAAAATAAACTCTTACAAACATTGTATATGTGAAGTTATGTTTATTTAAAAAAACAAAACAAATACAAACTTATGTAAATGTATTTTGTTCACCAGTGATGTGAAATAATATTACAATTACATTTTTTTTATATATTTGAAATATAATTTATTTCTGTGATGGCATAGCCATTTCAGCAGCCTTTACCCCAGTTTTGTCACATGATCTAGAATCATGTGAATCATGTCACATGATCTTGCTGATTTAGAATTTTTTTGTAACTTTATAAATGTCTTTACAGTCACTTTAGATAAATGGGATGCATCCTTGATAAATCCAAATATGAGAAAAATATGAGTAAAAACTCTTACTGAAAGATACCATCAAACTTTTGAACATGAGTGCTATTATAAGCTTCACATTTCTGCCTTTATATAATTTCTTTGAGAAAAGGAGAGACGTGTCCAAATGAATTTTCTGAAGTAATCAGCATCGCCCCTGCAATACTTCTTCAAAAGCACACAAACAGACCACCATGGAATAAAACTGAAAAAGTGCACGATGGTGAAAAAGGTCAACAAAGGGGTCGCCCTACACGAGGAGGCCATTTTCTAATCCTGGCAACGACACCTAACTCAACATGATGGTCTATGGAGAAACATTACACCACAGAGAAATGAGTTATATGGCCAGAATCATGGGGCTGTTTGGACAGCCTCCACAGCGCAGTGTTTAAAGCCCACCACACCCTGCATCGTGATCTGTGTGCGGCGCGCAGAACCGCCGAAACACATTCTGCTCCGATGCAGCCTGTCAGAGAGCATTCAACACATGCGGTTCACTCAGCAATGCATGAAGTGGATAATATTCCTTGTTATTTTTAAACTGCAGCATTGATTCATTTTGCTGGGGGGAGGAGGGGAGGCTGTTCACTGGCTGAGAAAGAGATGCCCACAGAGCCATTCATTACACATCCCGGGTCTACTTCACTGGGATTTGATTGGATGTTGATCGTATCCAACTGGAATAGATTCTAAAGCTGGAGGAGCGATATCACATGGAGAGCCGAACTCGGGCTCTGCCCCCACAGCTTTAAAATGATCTGCATGTTTGTAGCCCTGAACAATTCATGATGTGCAAGAGGTCACAAATCCTCCTCCACTGACACATGGATAACTGTACAACAATATTCCCAGAGTGACTTCGCTGAGGAGTGTGTTTCTTACACTACACCCTACGCTTGTGTGGATGCATGGTATAAACTTGAGTGTTGGATTTCTAAATCATTGAGGAATAACAAAGGAGACAACATGTTTAAAATTCACATTTCGTCTCATGGGCATTTTGGCATTTTGTTTTTGTTTGACACTGACAGAAGGAATTGAGGCTCTGTTCTGAAATCTATTGGGCTACCTACCGCCCACATATAGGCAGCTGAATTCTAAGGGAGCATCTTAATGGACAAAGAGCCTCATGGTGACTGATGTGCAACTCCAGCAACTCCATATTTACAGAGATTCAGGGTACAACAGTTTGAACTACACACACACACACACACATATGCATGTAAAATTATAGTTATGAAATTTAAATTATAGCAAATATAAAATATTATTATTATATTATTATATATGGGTAACTGATGTATCAATGTGTTTAAAAAATAATAAGATAAACCTAAACTATTACATACACATATAAATTGTATATAAAATTCTTTGTAATTATTTGTAATAGAAAAAAAGTAAATAAATAAAGTTAAATATATATATATATATAAATTATAGTAATCAGTAAATATATATATAAATATATATATATATATATATATATATATATATATATATATATATATATATATATATATATATATAAATAAAATTATTTTTACAAGACTTTAACATTTTTAGGTAAATAATTAACATTATTACACAAATATATGTAATGTATTGTATTAATATGAATGCTTTTCATATTTTATTAATAATATTATATATATATATATATATATATATATATATATATATATATATATATATATATATATATATATATATATATATATATATATGTATATGTATATATGGAATTACTATAAGGAAGGGAAATGTCACTTTACTTTACGCAAAAATATTAATGTCCACTCTATTCCAATATTCTCTAATAAGCATAAATTTACAAGGGTAATATACTGTGCATTTCTGTTGAGATAAGGCTCCTCATGAAGCCAGTCACCTCAATACTTGACATGGCAGTGTTAAACCCCCTCTACAAATAATCTCCTGCATAGGACATCCCACCTGCTCCAGGGAAAGTAGCTTAGCTGACCTCTCAGAACTCACGAAAACAACGGCATCAACAAAAGTGTAGAGGTTTAAGCTTTGAGTCAGTAATGGTGGTGTTTTTACAGCTGTGGACGGCTCTTTCTCTCCTGACGCTGCCCAAATCAATGACCTCAACGTTCGACATCCTTTATTTAAACATTTACGTTCGCTACGGTTTATTTGCATGGAAAAGGTTCAACGAAGACTCTTTTGCATAAGCACATAAGATTAAAGAGAAAATCTTCATTTGTAAAGGTCTGAAGTTGAACATTCAGTGGCTTCCCGTCTAAAAACCTCCTAAGTTGCTGTAGAAATGACAGTAATGACCTCTTGCTCTGCCCTCAGACTCATCTGTTTCATCCAATCTCAAGTGAAGACATCTAATAATAAAAGCTGAGAGGAAGGTACCTCGGGGAGTCAGATACAGTCATTACATGGGCTGTACATCTTGTTCATTTCTCTGTATCCCTCATATTGGATCTATCTGTATTCTCTGGTTTTTATTCAATTCAGAAAAATAATTCTGTTACGCAACATATTCCCAAAGTCCCATTACTCTAAATGTTGCGAACTGCCAGATTTCTACCATGGAAGAAATGAGTTTGTTTCTTGTTCCACCAAGACTAAAAATAGTAGTGTTCAGCAAAGATAAGGCAATCTCCACAACGAAAATACCTCTGATATTCCTTCAGCTGCTGAGCAAATGTCACTAGGCGTCACTTCAAAGTGCAAGTGTAGAACAAGCAGGCATTCCTCTGACGAAAACACAACACTGAATTGGCCTACAGTAGGAGGAATGTTTATTGTCTTTGTGAAGATGTGCAATCTTATACTTATACTTATTATACTTATATTTCTTATAGAGCATTTACATAAGGAGTGTTCCTGTGTTCAAAAACAAGTAGACAAAGAGCGAGGGAACGAAATAGAAAGCAGGGGAATTGAGACACCTTTTTAAGAATTTGACTATTTTTATCTCGACGCAGCGTCTTAGAAACACACCACCCGAGATGGGACGTTTAGAAAATGGCATGCGACAGCTTAAGACATCTGTCAAGATATAGATCCTATATATGTGATATATTCCAAAAATAAGCATAACGAAATATTTAATAATAATAATTTATATATATATAAATATTGTACAGTATGTTTTATATATATAAATATATATATATATATATATATATATATATATATATATATATATATATACATATATAGACACACACACACACACACACACACATATATATATATATATATATATATACAATACACGTTTTAAAATTTATAGATGCATATACATATATATTGATGATCCAAATTAAACAATTTAAAGAACTTTTTTTTAAATAAAAATTAAAGATGGATCTATCTGATGGAAGCTATCTTGAAGCATTTTTTTATTTAGATGAGAGAAATCTAGGAAGACTAGACTAGTGTGCACTATCACGTGCAACAGGATTCATTTGCATTACTTCTAAATTTGGTGGTCTGTGACAGTTCACTTTTTGCCACAGGCTCTGCTCTTTGCATTTGTAATTTTTGCATTCACGTGTGGATGCTATAGGCTCTCTTGGAGGTATTTGAGGGCTAGACTCCAGCCGAGCTCCCCTCTGATCTAGCCAGGTCAAAGACTAAGCTTGAGTTGAGCCAGTGAGAGAGGGGCAGCGGTGTCACAGAATGCCTGAGTACATGTCACTTTGCGTCAGCATTAGTTACTGCAGGAGGCCCCCTTTCCTTTTGTCCTCCAGCCGACTAGAGTTCACAGGACCGGTGTGCGTATCTCCCACTCCATATCTCTGTCCTGTATCGCTTTATGCCCCTTCTGCATGCCAACAAGCTTCAACTGAGGTGAGATTTTGACAGTCAGATATAATTTAGTCGGAAGATCAAAATAACCGAGTATGGCTTCAGTTGATTGCATTTGGAAATACTATATTTTGTCACTAAAAAGCAGTATAGAGAAATTAATTTCACAGATATGTCATATTAGAAATACGTTCCACCTCACATTCCAGTCACATGAAATAACTGGGTATGATTATATCACTGCTTTTTTTCCAATAAAAATAGACCCCTTGTTTAGTGTCACACATCACATGGTTGAAGTTCACATGAACACCAATCGAAACCTTTGTTTTGTGACACAGTTTCAGGCAGTGGGAGTGAATGAATACTAAATTAATCGGGACAGGGCCTGATGGCAGAACAAAAGCATTCCTGATAGCAACAGTACAAAGCCAGATCATTTTTAAGTGGCACAATTTCACAATTATTTTAAATACAAATATCTCATCAAATTGAAAAAAAAATTAAAAGTTCTGTTAAAATTTTTTTAAGTTTTAAAAGAGTGAAAACATTACATAAAAATACTCACATTTATTAATTAAACAATAAATAATGAAATAAAAAAACTAAGTAAAATGTACTATGGAATGGCCATCTTTCCATGGTATTTCATTGCCTTCAGTCTAAAAAATAACATTAAAAATAATAATAATAATAATAAAATATTTATTGGGGTCCCTGAGGCCTCAGACATCAGAAATTCAAAATACTTTTGAACACATAGGAAAAGCCTTGATGTATCAAGTTGATATGTAAGTGCTTTCCAAGCTACTGAAATGGCCCTAGGGTCTCAGAGACGGCCGCACAGAACATGAGGGTTAAAATGCTGCCTCAATTAACCCAACACAACACAGGTTAGTTGAATATTCAGAGGGCAGTTGTATGTAGCAAGACCATGAGTTATTTTCCACAAGGGTGAGAACAGGTTACCGTTGGAGAAGCCTTCGCTATTTATAGCAGCTGTCAACAGCAGGCAGAGACTGCACGGCATACTAATTGGTTGCATTTGCAGGTAAGTCAGAGCTGTGCTGTATCTCCTCCCGTCCCGTTCGTGGGCAGCCGGGAGCACTGACCGTCCCCCCGATAAGATCTACTGGAGGCTTATTTTTCACCCTCGTTGCTCTCAGATGCCATTTCAACAACTGCTTTCCACAGAAACTGATAATGAGAGATATGAAATGCATTTGCATACACGCACACATTATTTAGTCTATGCTTATCTCCTCCGTCAGCGATAAAAGGCCCTAATTTAGCTCACCAAATCGGCTGATCGGAGGATCCCGTATTCGCCGTGAGGCTCCAGCCCGAAATCTGTAAATCGTGTCGCACTCAGCTCCAGAATTAGCTGCTCCCTGCTTTCAGCACAGATGGCGTCATCCCCGCTCACTGCAAATGCCTCACATTCTAGTACAAGCACACTGACCTCTTCCTTAATCCTAATTAGGACTGTAATTTCTGCCAGAGCCTTCTTCAAGAGGGGTGGTGGTACAAGCGTGTGCATTGAAACATAAAGAAAAACCTTCTCTAACTTGTGACAATATGAGATGATGACGTGTCTGGATTTCTGATGACGTCTTTACGATGATGGATTATAGCAATACATACAGAGTCGTTGCAGCCGGACTGCGTGTTTCTCTAAATAATGAGCTGTGACAAATACATAGGCGAATTGGGATAAATCCCTGAGCAGGCTTAATAAAATCGAGAGTGAGCTGAAGTCTAAAGGACATTAACTCGTATATTCTCTCAGCTGTTAGAGTCCTAAAAGGGCCCAGTGCTGGAAACAACATCTATTGTTGGGCATGTGAATTGTGTAGCAAAAAAGCGAGGTGAGGATTGGCTAACAGCTGAATAATGCCACCCCACAGTCGCTGGAGACTTGTTGATTTAGCAGGGATATGCACATAATCCTCCTCACTTCCTGTTGAAAAGAAATGCCCCAGAATGCAATGGGGTAGGTGAAAAGAGCTCCCTGGGGGTGATTTGTATTGTTATGTATCACAAATGTAATAAACATTTAGTGAAAAAACATCAGGGTTTTGGGGATCATCTTGGTAAATTTTAAAGGCTATTTTAATAAATCATATATATGATAGACATATGTACTTTGATAAAATTCTAAGTCTTATTTTTTACATATTTTTTACGTATTTTTAACTTTTTTGTATATGTACGTTTTACTTTTACATGTAAATATATTAACAGAATAGCAAGTTAATCATGTAATTGTGACTTTTAAAAAGAAGCTATACGGCATATTAAAACATGCACCCAAACAATAAATAAAATGAAATAAACTCAGTGGGGTAAACAAGTAGTATCTCTAACAGTCTCTATAGAATCAGCCTCTCACTGAGCAGTGACTAAACCAGCAGCAGGAAGCCTATAAACCGCATAATAGACCCGGTAGCAGCATTCACTCCTCTCTTCAAGATACAATCAGTGCTAAAACAGCAAGCCAAGCAAAAACCCCTGAACTCTCATTGTCTATTGTACAGCGCCGGCCCCCCATAGCATCTCTTGTTAATTGCCTTTTGTTTGCACTCTTGTACAAAAGCCATGTTGTGCGGTGCAACTCGCTGCTCTGAACAGTTGGAGCTGAAGTTACTGCTGCCGTTATAAAAATCTTTACCTCTGCCACATGCATCTGTTATAAAATAGATTGCATTTAAAAATGAAATCGATATGACTATTGGCTGAAACATAACGTTAGTTTGTGTCAGTAATTGTGGATTGATTTCTTGTCATCACATATTTACAATATAGGGAATTCTAGAAAACAACAAGTAAAATGCGTTTCTTAGCGTATAAAATGCATCTATAGTATATTTAAAAATGATTGTTCATGTCTTGCACGCAATGTATTTTTTAACGACTTTTTTCTCTTTAAATCTATATTTAAACGCTATTTTGTCTTTAAATCAAATCAATTTTCATTATTAGATTTGAGTATAATTTTAAAAGCAGCTGATATTCTGCTATAAGAGTCTGCAAAAAGGTACGTTCCTTTATGACCACTTCTTTCTTTTCATTTGCAAATGCGCGAATACTCTATAGCAACACAAAATATGCCTTCTCTCTCCAGCGCATTTCGCTTTACTTCAGTACCAATGAACTAGCAGAGTGTTTTAAATCAAGACCACAAAACCCAATCAATCTATGAGCACAGTTCTGCAAATACTGTAAATAGCTGGTTATGCAATCCTTTCATTGGGAAAACGGCCAAACACACATATGTTGAGGTTTTCAGCATCGCTAAAACGCGGCCTGTTTAAAAAAAAAAACCTGTTTATCTGAGTAAATTAATTAACGTGCAGAGAACTGTGACAGTCTTCCGGGCTTTTGAATCTCCGAAGGGTCTCCAATGTAAACGAGAGAGGGTCTACTCTCAGTATGATTTATACTGTGTATAACAGGCTTGCTTGTTTGAGGAAGGCTTTTGGATGTGTTTTCTTTGATGTCAGATTAATGCTCATCCTCATGCCAGATCCACAGAGGTAATGAAGAACAGATAGACACGAGGGTCACTGATAATGTGTGTCGCTCAGAGACAAGAAGACAACAGGTGAGTCAGTGTTTGGACAGACACTAACGGTGAGAGGTCGAGCAGGGAAAGCTACTTTCAGTGCTGGATCGACTTTCTACAACTGTTGCGACTTTCCTTGTTTGCCGATTGTAAGGGATTTTTCAGTCGAAATTGAAAATGCTGTCATCATGTTCTGTATTAAACCTATATGGCTATACATATTCACACCACACATTTTTTAGTAGTCTCTCATGCTCACCGAAGATGCGTTCATTTGTTCAAAATGATAGAAAAACTGTGATGTTTTGAAATATTATTAAAATTAGAAATAACTGTTTAATATGTTCATATATTAAACATTTTAGTGAGACAAAGCTGAATTTAGGAGTCTTAAGTAGCACGCAATCCTTCAGAAATCTTTGTAATATGCTGATTTGAAGCTAATATGACTTTTTTGGGAAACATTTTGTTCAGTTTTCTTTGATAAATAGAACGTTTAAAAGAAGAGCATTTATTTGAAATAGAATTTTTTATAACATTATAAATGTTTATCATCGTTTTCTATCAATTCAACCTTGTCGAATAAAGTATTCATTTAAAAGGTTTACTGATTCCAGCATAATACATTCATATAATATATAAAACTAAATACAAAAAAGGCCAAGATTTAAATTTCAGTCCTAAACACTGGATTCAGAACACAGGACTTATAGCATAACATGTCGTATGTACCAATTTATTGATACTTTTAGGGTATTTCTGTGGATTTTTGAAGCATTAATACTCCAGACCCAATTAATTGTAACAGCATCACTTTTGTGTTTTACATCAGAAAAATATTTGAGAACACTTTAGTATATAAAGACAAATAGTAACTAGTTAATTGTTAGCATGCCTATTATTAACATATTGACTGTTTATTAGTAATTATAAAGCACATATTTGTAAGTTTGAAAGTAATAAGTTTATTGAGACAAAAGTCATAGTTTCTTAATAGCGAAAACTGGACCTTAGATGAAGTGTGACCAAATCTTCATATAAATTCCATTATAAAACTAAGAATTTTCCAGCTTAAACTGTACCGAGAAGCTTTATGCATAAACATCTTCAATTTGATGGGCAAAACTGATCGCTCCTCAGAGACCGAGTTTTAACACTTCCATAAATTAAAACAGTAAGAGTTTTGCATAAATCTGTAATATATACTCATGCTTCACCTAAAAAAAAAAAAAAAAAGAGGAATTTAAAGAGAGTGAGTTAGCCTGGAACAACAAATGTTCGCAAAGGCATGCTTCAGACTCAAATAGTTCGCATACGCCGTCTAAGTGGCCAGAGAGGGAATGCTGCAGTGAAACAGGTGGGGTGAGAGTGGGGGGTTCACCATCTGAGCACCACGCAAGCAGTGACCTCCCCAAAGAACCACTTCATCACCTGCTCAGGAAGATCCCCTCTTGTTTGGGAAACGCTTTGCTCCTGCTCACTCGGCGAAAATGTGGAGCATTCGATGCCCATCCGCTTGCCCGGACATCTAAAACAAATGTGGACATTCCGGTGGACCGTGGGAGGATGTAAAAGACTGACATCTTGATGCAACCACAGGAAAGCACATGATATCACGTGGCTTTAACAGTGGAGCAAGGGCATGCAGTCAAATTCTGTTGCTCTTTTCCCCATTTGCAGATCTGCCAGAAGCGTTAACACTTGAAAAAACAAATGCAGCATATTTCAAATTGTGAAATGTTCTCGGTTTTCTACAGAGGCGACACTAAAACTTGGACAGAGCTCTCACAATCCTTCATGATTTACCAACAGTGACATTTCAACTGCTTTGGCGCTTCTTCAAGGCCCAGGAGGCCACACTGATTAAGGATGGAGATTACGGACGCATCTGATGTTAACATGCCCTGTTTCAATGGAATAAATAAGGGAATAAACCACATTTACAAGTGAAGGTTGAGCCAGAAGTATTCAAAAGAAGCAAAACAGGTTTGCCAGTCCAAACCTGTAAGACCTTTGTTCATCTTTGGAAGACAAATTAAGATATTTTTGATGAAATCTGAGCGCTTTCTATATTTTTGTGCCTTGGACGCTTTAGGACTCTTGCTGTCTATGAGGGGTCAAAAATATCTCAGATTTCTTTAAAAAATATCGTAATTTGTGATTTTGTAAATGAAAGAAAGTTTAATTATTGAAAGATTTTGTAAAGTAGGGATGGGTATCGATAGACATTTTCTGATTCATATGGCTATATTTCATTTACAATGTGCATTTATAAAGCAAGTAAAAATGATGCAAGGTAATGGTAACTGTATGTTGAGACATTATTCGCTCTGTTTGAATTTATTATACTGATTGAAATTCCTAAGCTATACAGTTTTTTTAATGATTTATCAAAAGCACCCACTAATACGAACTGCACTACAACTGTTGTTCTGCACAATTTTGATTCCCTAAAAAAGGACTTTTTCATAAGAATCATTAGTTCATATATTGGATGTTGACATGCATAGTTTAAAAGAAAAAGGGACAGAACAATGCTTACTAGTGAAGCTTGAACCAGAAGAAACAGAAAAAATAGGTATAGGTATATATACACACTCCCTGATTTGAGGGAAGGTTATTTTTCAACTTAAATGGTAAATGGTAATGTAATGGGAGGTAAGTTTTATTGTGAATTAGCAAATAACACGCTGTTCTGGGTCAGCAATGACACATGCACTGTTTTAGTTCAAATCAAATCAAACACTTAAAAGATGTATCCTTCTGTCGCAGCTGACACAAATAAGCGTGCAGTGATGGACTTGTTCCGTTTTCTTTTCGTGCAAAAAGTATTCTGATGGCAGATGGAGTATTCAGACGATGTTTTTCATACTTTTCTGGTAATTTACTTGGCAGTCAATGGGACAGTCACAAGCCTCACGGTTTCATCCAAAATATATTAAATTGTGTTCCAAATATGAATTAAACTTTTAAGGGTTTGGTATAACATGAGGGTAAGTGATTAATGACAAAATTACAATTTTGGGGTGAACTGACCCTTTAGCGTCTCATTAAAAGGACTCCCTCAAAGGACTTAAAAAGATTTAGGCAAAGGAGTCATTTGTTTATAAGACGCGTTAGTTCATGAAACCGGCCACGGTTATTGTAGCCCATGTGGACAGTGGTAAGGCAGCACATTTTACCTCACACGTTCTATTTGGAGGGCAAACTAAGGTAAAATATGGATTCTTTTTCGACAGTTTTCATCGAGATCTCACAGTTATCATCATCAAATGTTGGTGCATTCAAGCTAATCCACAAATGTAGCGCAAAACTCCCACCTTTACTGTAAGGGATTTATACGCACTGCATACATTTTGCATCAGCTGATCCAGATGTGCGTTCCTGCCAATTCCCAATGTCCTGACCCGACTGCATGATGCTTATCTGCTTTAAGCCTTTGCTGCCCAGAGAGAATACAATGTAAACGCACTAATGAGGGTAGTTTTACGAGGGGAATAGTATTTCCTCAACTGCTGAAAATATCTCTCACTTACTCAACTCATTTTGGAATCTCTAATTTGTATAGCAGCAGATATAATTAACCCCACCCATGATAAGTGTAGCACATGCGATGCCTGCTTCTGATAGACAACTGCACTCAACTGTAGTTTCTATTTTTTTTGCAGCCAGATCAATTATCCAGCAAACTGATACAAGAATAAGTGCTTTACCCTACATTTTCTACCTCAGATTTGCAGTTTCCATCGCACTGATGGTCTCGACTTCGTACAAATATTCTCCCTCAACAATAGGATGTTGCCCATAGACATATGAGGAGTGATCTTGAGTGGTGCTGATAAGAAATAAAGCTGCATGGTTGCCCACTTCTGCATGAATGACTCTGTAGCAGAGAATTTATTTCTCTGTACATCTGTAGCAGTTTCATCCGCTCAGAAATGGAGATTACGAGTGAAAATTCCATGAATGTGCACAGAACCATAAGATCATTGCGCAGTGGAAAAGAGGAAGAAAAAGAATCTATTCTCAACTTTGGGGAAAACTTTTACTTCTGAGGAGTGCAATGGCTGTAGTGTATGGGCTCATACTTTCAAGGGACCGAGCTAAAAGGCATTATTTGTGTGTCTTCTTGGGCCATATTTTTGCCATAAATTATTTGTTGTCTCTATTCTTTCTCTACTGTTTTATGTTTTAATATTTCAAGAAGCCACACATCAGTGTTCTCTTTGTTCTTCAGTCCACAAAACAACAAAGCGAAGCCGTAATTTAAGGTACTACACAACACGTCCTCGGAAAATATGGCTTTCTGCCACTTCTAGCTCAGTACTAAACACAATAAATTTAATCCAAGTGCACTGCATCATAATAAAAACATAGAAAAAAACTTGTGAACTTATTTTTTTAACTCAAAAGCATGAAAAAATAAAAGTAAATTATAGAAATAAAAAGAGAAGTGTTATTGAGCTTGAAAGCAAATGATTGAAACTAACCTTCACAGAAATTCAATTGAAGCATTAGCATAATTACAAATTCTCTGTCCTCTAAAGGCACAATTTATGCCATTGCAGTTCAATACTTTCAGAAGCCAGAAATGATCATAGGGCATTAGGAAAAATTGCTAAAGCCAATAATTTCTACTATTTATAAGAACATCCCCCAGGACATGCGCACTCCCAGAGCTTTGCTAATGAAGAGGTCAAGTACAGCAGATACAGGCCTTTAATGTAGTGCAATAATGCTAGCAAATACACATAAGTGTATATCTAATACTAAATCCATGCACAAACTAAATTATAATCCAGATCTGAGCGTTGTACATATATGTATAGCTTTACACTGCTAAACATATAAAAGTGCATACGGAAAACATATGTACAATCTGTAATGGGCATTATACTTGATTTAAATGAATACATTAAATCAAAGTTACAAAGCTGCACTCCTTCTGTATTTGCTCTGATGTTTCTGTAAACATCAACAACAGCAGCAGTATCTTTTCCACTTCAGTTAGTTACAGTAAGATCTTTTAATTACATCCAGCATTCTGGCATTGTTTCCGTATCTCTGCACGTTATTAGAACGTCTTAAGTCTCAGCAAATCTTCTTAAAGGCTACTGACTGATTAGTTTCCTGCAGGAAACGTCTCATGCATCCTATCTTAGTGACTCCTTTTAAGGTCATCTTGGTGTACGCTGATATGCAGCCGTGATGTAAACACGTAGCCTGTATTGTCTGCTATAGGCCAAATCTCTGAGATAACATGTCCGCCTTGGGACACTCCGAACAAACTGCTATGTATAACCCCCACAAGCAAGAAAGTAGCTTTTTGCCATGATACTCAGGCCCAGTCCCATTACTACCCCTTACCCACACTTACCCCAACCCCTCCACTTCGAGTGTTCATGTGAAGGGGTAGGGGTGTCTTCATTTTCTTTTGGTGTGAGGCGTAGGGGTTGGGGGAGGGGCCAGACAGCCCACCAAACTAAGATTTTTAGGGACCACACTTCAAGCGAAGGGGTGCGACATTTATCTCAGCATAAACTGGCTACAGCGGGAATACGACTGCACAAGCGACCAAAAAACACCAATAAATGTAAGCATTTTGTGCATTAATAAAGATTTTAATGAAAAGTAATCATTTGTTTTATGTCACATTTAATTGCATGTTCATATTTATGGTCCTGTTATTAAAAAGAAATATTTGCAACAAAATAAAAAAATATTAAATAGTAAAATAAATAAATAAAAACACCAATGTAGGAAATATTATATTCTGAGGAAATATTTTGATCCCTACCCCTTTGCAGCACTTTGCAGGTAAATGGATATAAAATTGAACTGGGATTGATACTTAATGAGAATTGTCATTTTGGGTGATATATCCCTTTTTTTCCTCCTCATAAATTAGAAACCGCTATACTCATAAAAACTCAAGCGAAATTCCTGAGTTTTCCACATTGGCCTTCTAATTGGCGTCATGATTGAAATGCTTTATTGTCAGTCAACAGTTGCTTAACAGCTTTATCCATAAAACCTCCAGTCAAAACAAAACTATTCTGCACATTAAATATACTATACGTACATAGGCTCTTGCACACACCTCTGGGCCACCGGGTAGTAAGATCTCAACCAATGTCTGGCATAATGACAAATATCCCAGGCACTTACTTGTTCAGGACACACTCTTAAACCCACAGCAGCTGTACTCAGCGCATACTATTACAAAGTTCATTTAAGTTTTGCGGCCACTGGAGGAATCAAACATCCTTTTCAAAATATAAGCAAACCATTAAGCTTGCACTTAAGAGTAACTTGCTTTTCTTCGGTCTGATTTTGCTGTGCATAAAGTCTATGGGGGAGCTACAATGATGGTAATCTCACTCGAATAAAGACTTTTAAGTTTTATCTTAATCTTTAAATACAGACGCTCAGATTTAATAGCATTTTGTGAATCAGATGGCATCTTGAAATAGATCTAGTTTGCCTGTGGCTGTCATAAAAAGTTCAAGCTCGGCTTTAAGGGTTGCCCGGTTTTATTTTCAAACTCATCCCTGTTAACTTAGCAAGTAAGTGCGAGAAGCGTTATGAGGTGGCCTTAACGCCGGTCCGCCAGATGGTCAAAGCGCAATCTGTCAGTGCAATCTGACCAGTCGGCTAAACGCATACAACAAATCTGGTGCTAATGGTGGATTTTAACCTAGAGTGGAGTTACACTGCAAATAAGATTCTCATTATGGTTGCTCCATTTATGTTGCCTTAACTTATCAACTGCTAATTATTCTTTGATACAGTGAGTGGAGGCACTATTTTAAGAGAGGTGTTTTGCAGCTATTGCTCTTTAAAATATATAGCCTTAAAGGGACTACAAATGGAAATCGTTAAAAATTGATATGAAATAGGCTAGGGTAATACATTTTCTGCTTTCTGGTGAACAGCCGTGCGAACCCAATGAAAAAGTGGGCCGTTGAGCAGGTGATAAATTGTTCTTATGATTGACTGTATGCGGGTCTGGCTAGAGTCGTAAAAATGACAAAGCGTGATTTGATGGAGAGATAATAAATCCAAGTGTGCGAACTGTTTGTTGATAGAGTTTCGTACCATGTATCTGAGTTTCTTGTACAGCCACACATCATCTCCCACAGTCGCTAACCTCAAAAATGAGCTTCTGCTTGTGTGAACTTCTCGGTATTTGGAAATGTGAAAATATGTCACGTTCATCTCATTCCCTCAAAACCTCGGCTGGAACAGTCAACAAATGCATTTGCAGGTCTTTTTTTATCGCCATACCGAAGTCATCTGCTTTTCATAGCAGTCGCTTTAGAACTTGATATCTGCTGTGAGGGATTCAAATCATCGTCACCAAGGTGAATCATGGGAGTTCGTCTGTTCTATCTGTCAACATTTGTACTTGTGTTAGCGAACATCAAATACAAGGTGTGCATTCAGCTGGGAGGAACGTAATGAAGATGCCACTCAGTTTAACCCAGACAATGGTCTTATAGCAGTTTTCTGTCCTAACATATGCATGAGATGCATGAGACATAAGGCAGTGGAATGAAGAAAAGTTGAATTTCTTTTAATCTGAGAAATGCATTTTTAGAGTGGCACGTCATGCACCAGCCATTGCAAAAGATGTCAGACACAAGCACGATAGCGTGTTTGATAACTGAAAAGCAGCACAGCAATTCATTCTGTTTGAAAGCCACCATAATCTATACGTGACTGATATAAAACCAACAGAAAAGACAACAGTTAGAATTTCATTTCTTATAATGTCAGTTCTATCGAAACTATTACTGTCGTAGGCATTTGTAAGATTATAAACAGGGCACATGACTTGTTTCCATAGAGAGTCCTGCATTCGATTCCAGCGGCTGTCAGATGATCTGTTGCATATTTCTATTTTTAGCAATAATAATTACCTTTGTGATTACATTATAAATCAAGGTTCAGTTTGAATTTGTTTCATACGCGAAACAAGTCTATTTGAAAATTAAAACGGAAGGGGAGAGAGATGCTCATTATCTCCGTCTCTGAAATTGGCTAATAAGAAATTATTGCATGAAGCTGACAGTGTCCAACTGATTCACTCTCCAGCTATTCACCTACCGGGAAAGATGAAGTTCAGAAAGAAAATCTTTACTTCGTATAGATGTGAGAAGATTTTTAATTTTCTAAACAGTCTATAGTATTCAGAAGTTATCGCCCAAACTTGGATTAGATGAAGAAGAATTATATCTGTCAGCATACAAAGGCTAATTATGTATTATGATAATTACATAAAAATGTTTTTAAATACTAGTCAAATCAAGAATCAAGAAATCAAAAAAGAAAGACAATACCTATTTAAAGAGATAATTGAATAATGACTCTGAAAGAACTAATTAAACTAATTAACAAATGAAAAAATGTTGACTCTTTTTTTTTTTGTTATAACAACTTCTAATGAAGTTATGTTCAACCAAGAACCTACACGGAGTTAAGCTTCTCCAGATATTTAATTCCTGTTCCTGGAACCAATTATTCACCAGCTAATAACACATGTAATGTATTTAGTATGCAGATTTTACTTGTCACTGGCATTAGCAGTCATAACCTAACTACAAGCATTACTCTACTTCACAATAGCAACCATAAAAGCCACATATCATGAACACTTTCAAATGTGAAACATAACATTACATATCCTTACCTTTATTAATGAAACACATAAAAACTACACTCCCCAGTCCTAAGCAAAAAATGTATGGAACTAGAAATCCACTCTTAATAAGACCATTTCATTAAGTTACCATAACTTCATTTTTAAGAAAATAAACTGACACAGAAATCTGAGTTTACATTACACACAGTGTTATGTTGCTGTAAATATCAACTTGTCAGTTAACAACCTTGCATTTATTTAAGTAGCAATGAAAGGCATGTTTGTCGGACAACCTTTGCCTTTTACGTTATGTTTCAAAACATGTACTTTCGTGCTCTAAGAAAAGAATGACACAAAATAAAAATAAAATTGCGGTCCGTCCTAATCCTTTTGCTTTTGCACGGGCTCCAGTATATCCAGCACAGCAGTCAGAAACTATTTTGATCAGCGCCCATCTTACACATGGAAGTCTTATTGACATTTAGGGAATGCACATGCTTGCCATTCCTGACTCGCGAATCTGTTAGTTCTAGGCTTTTCCATCCACATCTGTCACTGCTTACCAAAAGATACAAACGAATAAAAAAAGCAGGATAAGCAAAACGGTTCACGTTTCTTTCAGAGCGACTTCCACGAGATTTCCTCTTTACATTTTTTCCTTTCAATGCCTTAGTTTTTAATACTTCAGAGGGCAAAATGTTTAGTTCTCTTGACATCGTCTGCACCCTTGCGTGTCTGTTATGACGCATTCGAAGTGAATGAATTCTCACGGCTTCTGTTTGTGTGTGAGCGTTCCGCATTTGTTCTCAATGCTGAGTATCTGTGGTGGGCTGAGTGGGACATATTTCAGTTTCGTGTCAGGGGGGGTCCTTCAGTCACTAGCACCCACAGCACCTCAGCTGTTTCTGCACGTCGGCCAGTACTCCGGCTGGCCGACCGGACATGTGCCGCTCTCCTGTTGCTCAAAGACTCAGCATGTTTCATCACGACAGCCTGCCTGTCCCGGTACCCAATGCGGATTACGCTGGGACCCCCCGTCTGGAATTTTTCCCATCACTATACAGTGACGATAAACTGCCTTTAGGAACACAAGATGCTGTTTGCGACATGCTTTTCTCATGCGGTACCTTCCGGCTGAAACGAACCTAAGCACGTGCGGAAGGGCAACGTGTCTTTGTCCGCAACAGCCCTGGGTGAAGAACACAGAGAACGGCTATCTTTTCCGTGCATATTTCTCTCTGTCGCTTACTGAACACATCAAAAATGTCAGCTTGTAACTGATGGACATGCCCAGAAGGTCCAGCATGCTTTTCACGAACCCCCAGAAAGCCATTTGCTGGGAAGCAGCGGGTGGAAGAGAAAGCGCACTCAGCCTTCTAGGGACAAGCTATCACTTTCACTGTTTTTCACTATTTAAGCTGTATTTAATCACATCTAAAAGTACCAATCTCACGAACCGACAATTACCAGCATTTTCATAGGCGACAACTACGGTGAATACGTTTTACTGTTTCACGGCACCACGTTTCTCCAGAAGTCTGAAGCGTTCGCTGTGGACTAAAATGGAAGTCCAAGGCTCGTCCAAGCATTCGTATAAAATATGGGGTGTGATCTCAACCTTTGTACTATTCCTGAATCTATTTTATCCTATCCAGTAAAGCATATCTTGGCACCAAAAGTGCTGGCAAAAGACACCGGAGAGTTTCCACTGTACAAATACACTCCAGAGACTAGACACTGGCTTTTAAACATATAAGGTATAACAAAGCGCAGGGAAACTGCTTTTGGCAAAGACTTTCAATTACCCTGTTGATGAGCTGACTCGTAAATGTACTTTTCAAATAAATGAAACAACACCGACCGAAAAAGTCATGCCTGAAATTGCTTAAAATTACACTCCACATTAGCTGCAATGCTTTTAAATGAGTAAACACCAAAACAAAGCATGGTTGGAAAATGAAACCGTCGCTGTCATGTAAAATTTGACATTTTTAAATTGCAGTTAAATATTCATGTATTTAAATGCAATCTGAATGCAAAACTATTTTTAAACGCTGCTCTCCTTCTCGAAAACATAAATGAATTAAATAAATCAAGTCATATAAAAGAAACCGAGAATAATAAAGACAGCCAGTATACAATACAACACAACACAGACTTACCAGCAGTATTTAGTATTTTAGTCTATAATTAAGCCAATCATCACACTTTAAATAATCACAGAAGATGTGTTTTTTTTTGTTTTTTTTTATATATATAACATTTTAGGTGACAGTCCACGAGGCTATGTCCCTACAACCACAAGCAGGCTACAGTTAACATTTCAAAAGGTCATTTAAATCAAACAAAAGTAACAGAGATAAACAGAACATTAAACACACATGACCTGAATAACTCAAAGAGTTTATACCGTGTTCAAAATCGAACTCAACAAACTGTCGATATGAATTATTTAGGCTCCAACGTCGAAGCTACTGATTATTTTCAGTCCACAGAAAGAAAAGAAACCTCGCCTTCTGACTGAATTTAATTAAGCTATCGGTCTAGACGGAGTCTGAAGCCTCCGATTAAATTACAACCGACTCTTCAAACGACGCAGGACAAAAATATGCCATCTTTTTAATTATTTCCCGGAGCCCTAAACTGAAGACCGAAGTACCGCGCAGGCTGAAGGCAATGTGCTGTTCAAAGCGCGCCGCGTGATCCCCTCTCGTGAACACTTGAGGCGGAAAACCGTTATCTCGCAACAAACACGTCCTGCTTGCACTCCAACAGTTTCCAATCGTTAAAATAAACACCCGAAACCACCGAAAACCTGGCCGTTTTGAAAAAGCAAAATGGAGAAAACCACAGCATCGAGACGCTACGCGGTCCTCGCTTGTTTTGTGTCATTTCAAAAAACTTTTAAAGCGCGAACAAAGAACTGAGCCGGAGAACAAGAGAGAGAGAGAGAGCAACTTTTATGCGAGTTTTATGGGATTGTAAAGGCTGAGCTTTAAAGGCAAATCTAATATTCCCCGCAAACAGCCCGCGTAACCTGTAGAATAAGGGAATTGTAGAGGCGTGCGGATTTATTTATGGTTAGTTGCACAAACACGCAGAGCGGGATGCGAGTCTCAGCCGGCGATGAGAAACATTCCAGCGAGAGAAAACTAAATCTCAAGCTCGTGCCGCGAAGCACGGCGCATTCGCGCGAAAATGTTACTTTTCTCCCACTTTGGATTCAACAGCCACATCTAACATATCACCCAAAAGAGCTAACGGGTTAGCTCTATAGTTTAGTTGGCTTGAAGAGACGAGCACTTCTGTGAAACAAGGACGTTCACTCAAACACGTTCGAAGAACTTCGATAAATAATTCACCGCTATTTGTATCACTTTTGCCTCTTCTACAGAGAAAGTGTGACAGTGCGGGGATGCGTACTCACATTGCATGGAAAGGAGAAGCAGAACGCAAGCCAGTGGTGTTAACGCCATCTTGGAGTCGATGAAATGTTCAGTTTAGCCGTACATGCGCAAAGTAAAAGGCTTTAGGAGAGGATGGAGAGGGCTCGCGCTCACCGACCGAAGTGAGAGAGAGAGAGAGAGAGAGAGAGAGAGAGGAGGAGAGGGAGAGGGGGGCACGTCGACCTATTGTGTCGAGTTTCCATGACTACAAACAGCATCATTGTCAGGAATATTCAGCATTTTTTAGTTTAAGTTGCTTCAGTCCCTTCACTGGAAATGAACGAACATCACGTTTTTAGTTATGTTTGCCATACGACAGACTATCTAACGGGGACGGATTATGGGTTTCTTCAAACTTTTAAAACTTTACATCACATTATATGAAGTGCCTTCCTACATGTCCAGCATGATTACTTATTAATTTATAATATTTCACAAAAAAACAGGAGTGAAGCACAGGTCAAGAAATTGTATATATTTAAATATAAAGCTATCCACCTCTATGTAAAAAAAGAAATATAGAAATATGCTTGAATGTGCATTTGCGGTGTAGCCTACTTCAAATTGTACAAGTATTAAAAAATGTACAGTGTAATATTAATGAAATAAAAGGCCATATGAGTTTACTCTGAGACTGTAATTTTATAACTTTGTTTCTTAATGCATTTAAAATAAAACCTTTAAAAAAGAGAATTTTGTAATACTTTCAAATTAAATTACGTACTTTTACATTTTTGTCATTTAGCAGATGCTTTTATCCAAAGTGACTTGTATACTTTATTCATTATGATTTAATAATCTTTTGTTGTTGTACTTTAAAGTACACTAATTTAATTTGTTGACTGACGTATAAAGCACATACAAAGTACTCGATTATAATTTCTGTGTGTAACTATAATTGCATCTTTATTATAGAAGTATAATTTAAAATATAATCTACTTAAATGGATTGCATA
Source organism: Puntigrus tetrazona (assembly GCF_018831695.1). Lineage (NCBI taxonomy): Eukaryota > Metazoa > Chordata > Actinopteri > Cypriniformes > Cyprinidae > Puntigrus > Puntigrus tetrazona. Next base: position 8,119,234 of record NC_056719.1, on the reverse strand, counting down.
CACGTTTCAACAGAACCCACATAAAAGTGTATTTTAGTCTACCGTATACTACATCAGTATTCTCAGCAGTGCACTTTATTCATATAAGACCAGAAGTCATTATGAAATGAGAGCTTCCTATGCAAGTATGCCAACAACTATGCCAAAATGCTTCTATTTCAAAAGGGCAGTCTAGTTCAGGGTTTTCCCTACAGTCTGTTTTTAACTATACAACGTGTTGGAAATCAAGTACAGTATTGGACTTTGACAAGCACACATAATCTTAAAGTAAATTGTAGGATTTTAATCTGCAGAAATACCACAGAATTAGAGTTAATAAATGATGCTATCAAAATCTGTTTATGTGAATTTGTCTGATGGCAAGGATACGTGTTTGTGAGGGACCATTTCAGCAAAAAAAAATCATTCCAGTGTCTGACAATGGGAGATAAGCGCAAATCCTGAAGGCTTAGGGCACATTATGTTTTTTTTTCCAATTCCAGACATTATCGACAACAAGAACATTCAAAGCAAGAGTCTTTGGCATTGTCAGCCACTTCGGCACATACTAAGAGAAGACTGTAATCAGCGCTCTGATTGTCTGTGCTTCAGTAAGACATCGATGTGCTGGGAAGTGATTATAGTGGGGCTGAAAAACGAAGAGATATCAAGGCTGTGTATTTATATCTTGATGTTCCATCTTTTATATGGAGGGTATACCAGTCAAGGCCACTCACATCCAATGTCACTCTTGTTTGACAAGAAATATAAATAAATAATACAAATTAATAAATAAAAAAGACATTTAAAATGACATTTACAGGACGAGCACAAGCTGAAAAAAAAAGCCAGAATAAGCATCATGGATAGATATATTTGTTCACACATATTTTTTTTTTGATATTTGTTGTTGACACTACTCCTTGTTGCAAGCTCCAGAAAGTGATTTATAACATATTTCCTCAAATAAATAAATACACATATAAAATAGAAAAGTAAATAAATAAATAAAAACAATAATATAACAAAACAAAAATCATATCTATCTATCTACATATATAAAGAAAAACAAATCAGCATAGCATTGTCAGAGCTGCATTGTAAGTCGTTATAAATGTTCTGCAAAATCTGATTTAAAATGACATTATCCTACATATTATTAGAAAATAGCCTTTTTAATACGTTTACTACACTTCAAAAATAAATATATAAATAAATACATGCATACACACTTAATCCTGTCATTGAAAAAAAAAAAAACTGGCAGCTGTGGTTGCCAGAATAATTAGGACAAATACAATAAAAATGCAAACATCTTTCCAAAAAAAATTTAAATGTATAGTTAAACTCTATTCACCTGGAACATCTCTGGAAGATGCAACCACTATTATATCCTTTTGATTCATCCAAGATTGCATTTATATCTCTGTTAGCAGGTCCTGCGCTATAATAAGCAGAGACAACCGTCTCTCAGACTGGCCCCGTTCAGTCTCCAGAGCTATGTCAGCCACTTCCTGTGTTTGGGGAAAATGGACTGGGATGCCTCTGTAGGTGAACAGATATAGCTTACAACAATGCAAAAGTTCCATTCACGAATACACTGTCAGATTTACTCTTACAACTCATACAACTCAAGTGGTTAGAATGAGAAGTCACTGTTGACGACCTACAGATTGAGGTACTGGTTCTGGCAGGGTTGAACGCAGACATCATAGGGTGCCCATGGTTTGCGAAGCATAAACCTATTCTATCCTGGAGTTTGATTCTGAAGTGGGGCAAGGACTATTTCCCTGGCTGCTTGCCAAATAAGCCATCTCATCACTCTAAGATACTTCCAGTAAACCTCACCACTATCAAGAGCCTGGTAGAAGAGATCTATGGATATACCTCCCTTTTACACTCCCTTCAGCAACATGTTCTCTCCAAAGAAAGCTTCCCAACTACCACCACCCTGTCCATGGGACTGTGCCATCGACTTTCCGGGTAAGCCAGTGCCTCATGGAAAAATCTACTTTCACTACCTGAACAGAAGGAATGCATAGACTAGGCTCTTGAGAGGTTACAGTCGTCATTTCAGTTCCCCTGCTGCTTCCAGTTTCTTTTGTGGCAAAAAAGGATGGAGGCTCGAGGCCCTGCACTGGCTACAGCATCCTCAACAAGGCAAACCCGTGCTTAAACGATCCGCTGGGTGTTGGTATGCTCCCAACGCACCCCACTAATTCACTCCTAGGCACTGGCCACTGGATGAAGCTGTGTATGAAGTAAAGGAGATCTTGGCTTTCTGGCGTTGTGGTGGTTGGCTTGAGTATCTTTTGGATTGGGAATGATATGGTCCTAAAGGATATTGGATGCCGCACTCATGGCTGAATTTCAGGAGGAGTAGCATGAATTCCATGCACTTCGGGGCAGAGGTAGGCCACCATGACACCTCGGTCCTTGGGAGCGGATTGTGGAGGAGGGGGTACTGTCACGGATCAACCAAACTCTGCCACCAACCCTTCAGACAGATCACTATCACCAGAGATCTGCGCACCTGTCACTCATCAAGCACCAAGCATAAAGGCACACACCTCACCCACAGCATTCATCCAATCTCGTACCTAAGAAGTGGACTCCCTACCCCCCTGGAACATCTGCCCATTGAGTGTTAATAAACTAACATTTCATCTTGCCTGTTGTCCAAGTCCCTTCTGTTACAACAACCTAATTCATACAAAAATGTTTGAGGTCATGCAACTTTATGTTTTCTGTGAGGGTTTGGGTGCAGGGTTAGAGGTGGTCATTCATACCAAATTACTATTAGGCACTTCATAAAATGCAAATTGCTGCGAGATCAGGTTGGAAATGCACAGAAGGTGCAGTGTCATATAGAGTAGTAATACACATAACATTAAAAGAACACAATAAACATCATGCAGTAACTTGCTGTTTTTATTTTGCAAAATGTATTTTATTGTACAATTCTGAAATAAATGCAGGGGAATTGTTAACTTGCAAGTGGGTTGTGTTTTTTTTTTTTACTGTACCATTTCTAAAGTTTTTGCCTTTTGCATGTTAAAACTAGTATTAGCAAAAATCTAAATGGCAATAGAAATAACTTCTTTTTGGTTGTTTCACCTTTCCCCCCCTTTAGGCGTTTAATGCAATTTCTTTTTGTACCACAAACAAAGAAAACGAGCAGTGAAAGCCGTGTGTCACACAAGGAGAGCCAGATGGTGGACAGTATGGTGAGCTCAGGGGAAAATGAATGAATTCCCCATGGCTTTGCGTGGCTTGCGAGCATTCAGGCAGACATTCTGACATCTTCACACACTCACTGCAACCCCTGGCCGCTGAACACAGGAGAGCAGTTCTGTGTGTGAAGATGTACTTGATATTCTGGGAGGCAACAGAGGTTTGATCTGTTAAAATAGTTTTGTGATATTGCATGGAAATTTCCGAGGAACCTCATGTCATGGAATCTTAATGGTATTCTTAAGGGCATTACTCATGTTTTACTGGAAAACAGACTCATTAGTAGTCATGTCTGATAAAACAGCTTGGTTATCTGTAGTCCAAAATATAAATGAAATACATCAACATACATTCCACACTACAATAAACACAAATTAAACATGATAAAGCAAAGAATTTGTATTGCAGTGGCCTGCATTTCTGATTAAAATGCTTTATACTTGATTACCAGATATTTCATAAATACCAAGGCATCTGCAAACATGACTGCCTGAATTTAGCTGTTCAGTTCCTCCTCCTCCTCCTCTTATATCAGTCATGCAGAATTCCTTTGACTTCCTGTGTTAACACACTTCCCATCATGCACTTATGTTAAACAATATTCTCCGCTTTCCTATAAGCATCAATCACTGCTATTCCCTAACAACACATTTCCTCCAACTGCACAAGAAAAGGATGTGCATAAACATTAAATATGAATACATCCTGCGCCTTTTACCTTCAGAGGTTACCATCTAATCTGAATGATTACGCTTGTTATTATTAATAATACTAGTATTATTATTAGTAGTAATAATTTTATTATTGCTGTTTATTTATTTAATTTCTTTTGACAGATATGAGACCGAAAAATAATCATAGTAATTACTAAAAATAAAAAAATACTCATTGATTTTATTAAGATTTTTTGTTATTATTGTTGTTTTCTGTCTTATTGTTATTTACTATGTACTACTATTTACTGTTTTTACTACTACCACAACTAATTAAAAAAACCTCAGAAATATGTCAGTTTAATGTTGGAATAATGCTCCATAATAGAGAGTAAAAATCTTCAGTAAATTTGAGGAATTGGGGAAAACAGTCCAGTTCAGGATTTTTTGTTCTTGTTACCCTCGTTTGATGAGTCACACTGTAAGATGACACATTTAGTCAAGCTGCCAACAAATGATTTTAGCCAAAAATGAGGAAAACTGATCCAGGCTTCACGCAGCTTAAATGGCCCATGGTGAAAGGCTTCAGTTTTTAAAAGAACATTATAAAATCCTCTTGAGAAGTGGATTTCAACTCAAGTGGGTTGTATCCTGTGACTCTCCCCCCTCTAGCTAGGGAGGAAATTTATTCTCATAATACCAAGAAAAACAGAGCCTTCCACCAATGTGAGCGGTAAATTTGTCACCTGAACCAACTTAAAATAAAATGCGTTTTAAACCAGGGGTTCTCAACTGTTTTGACTCCAAGGCCCAAATTTGGCCAAAACTGCATCGGATCTAAGCTAATATGTACCTATGGTACTACTTTTGTAAAAAACAAGCGAAAAAAATATGATGTTAGCTGAATGTTGTACATCTTTCATTTGAAATGTTTTAATAAGCATTTGCATTTAATCTTTTAGCAGATGCTTCTATGCAAAGACACAAATGAGGTCAATATAAGCATTTAGAATGAATAAAAATTATATCAACACTTAAATAAAATTATTGGGGCCCCTCTGGAAGCTTGCTGAGGCCCCCTTGTGGGCCCCTGCTTAAGAACCACTATTGAAAATCAGATTAAATTTGGTTTACAACAGCAGGTCAAAGGTCAAATCAGAGAACAATCTATAAAAATAAATAAATAAGGCCACATGCACTATATTGATATGAAGGAATTGTCTGTATTTTTTTATATTTTAATATGGATGTTTGTTCTTTAATTTTGCATAGCATTGAATTATGTCTTTAGGATTGAAGGAAATGTGTTGAACTCTAATGTAAAAGGTACTGGCTCGAACCTGCAGAGCAAACTATGAAGAGGAGCAATTCTACCTCTGCAAGGACAGTCTGGTGCTTCTGACTCACAACTTTTAAGTAAGTTATGTTTTCTTATTGAAAGAACCTGCTATTTACTATTCAAACGTGAAGGATAATGTTAGTGCTTGTTGTTTGTTGTTCGATCACGAATGCAGACGTGTTACATTTAAGAGGTGACACGTAAAAAGACAGTACTAAGTCATTATAATTAGTAATTATGTCTCCACTGGATGCCTTGTTTGTAATGTGTTTTATTGTTTTGTTGTCGTAGTGCCAGGACGCAGCATCACATTGTGGTAGGAGGCATAACATTTCAATACAAATAATGTATTTTTTGCACCTTAAACTATATAAACATATTGCATTACACCAAATACACAAAATAATGTGATTTTTAGCAACATCATCTGACCCCTTTAAGAATTTCGTTACATATACAGAAGAGAACACTAATGGAGGTCATTTTTATAATTGTTAGCTGTCCCGTGGGTACCACTTTAGACAGGAAGTCCGACAATTAAGTTAGCAACTCCCTGCCCCACAGATGTTTAGTTTTACATTTTATACAACTTAACCGTTTTTTACTGATAAAGCCGGTTCAGCTGTGCCCTGCAACAACGTGAGGACTGTCACGAGAGACAACAAAAAGTCAATGTCTCAGCCCGAAATGAACATCGATCACTTCCTGCTTGTGGTGAAACTAAATAAGAGTCATTACAGTGGATGCAGCCTGCTGAAAACTAAAAATGTGCAGTAATGAATTACTGTTGAGATTCACGAAGTCATTCGAATTCCAACCACTGCTGTTTCTATGATGAACCAACGACACAACCAACGATAGGATTGTGACACATGCGAGGTGCGGTTGCTATTTTCCTCCACGTATTTTGAAAGAAAGCTGCATAAACAAAGCGCATCGTAACTCTTTGCTCTCGTAAACATTTCGCGTTGCGTAAGACAGCTTCACACAGTGTTTACGTTAAATGCTGTTGCCATATCCGTCGGTGCGTTGTCACCGGCCGTTAACTCCCTCTCTTCGTAGAGAGATTGTCGGACGCCTTTAAAGTCTGCAACATGCAGCATCTGTGTGAGGCTGAGCGAGACACGCCATGCAGGCAACAACACAGGACAGCTGCATCTCAACTCCAATTAGGTAATGGGAGCTGACAGCGTCGGTGCCTACAGCCTCGGTTCAAGGGGAGAGAAAGATAGAGGGGCTGAAGCTCTAACCCTGCACCCCTCCAATCCCTTTGGGCCAGGCTGGAGACAGGACGCAGGCGGACCCCATCAGCAACAAAAATGATTGTGGGGAACCAAGCTGGAAGTAACTGTAGGTGTCACGTGAAATCGAAATGTAGGCTCGGTAAAGCCCAGCACACGGTGAGGGAATTAATTGCTTAATTCACTTAGGTGAAGTGTAAGCACTGCCGGTTTACACACCTAAATTAAGAGGGATTAAGATTCACTGAATCCATTTGATGCAAAGCTCTCGTTCGGAGTGAAGCTTCTTAGTTAGTAAAATACTAGGACATTAGAAGAGCTTTTGAAGAAGGTATTAAGTCCTAAACCTCTTACACCTTTCTTTTCACACTGCAATATGAAGTTGGATTGCGCTTGCAGTGTCTATAAATTGTGATAAAATGATTGTAATATCATTTACGTCCTGGCAGAAAGAGTTGTAGACAGTCATGTCTCTTTATGTTGGTAAAGGATTTGCTTTCTAGTTTCACTCAGAAATGATAAGTGACACAACGAGTTTATTGTAAAAACAAAAAAAAAGAAGAAAAAATGAACTGAAATGCTACTTTTTTTTACAGTGTACCTACATTTTTGCAGAATTCAAAAATATACCTATATACAATTCACTGCAGTGTCCAGCTGACAAAACGTTTATTCCCTTATACACAGAGACAGATAAAGACATATTTTCATACAATTCCTTGCACAATATTATGTTAGGAGATCAAATCGTTTTTAACATAGTGCATGATTTTTAAAACAATACATTTTGAAGTTTGCAACACATAACCGATTCCATACGTAGGGCTTTTCTAAGCTGGTGTTTCTGCACTTGATCCTATTCACAGTCTGTGATCACATATCTACAGTTATTAACACTATAGATCTACATTATTTTTACATCTTCTTCTTCTTTTTTAAAATATTTACATTTTAGTGCTATTACTTGTATCCAAAATAAACGTTTTTGTTTATATATGTGTATACTGTGTTTATTTATTATGCGTATATAAATGCAAACTCATGTATATATGTCACGGTGTGGTTTGCGAGAGAAGTCTCTGCCCAACGTCTTTTCACAGCTCCGTGTTTACTCTTTCCAGGTATTTGTCACAAATAGATTAAGTCACTTGAACACCAATGCCTCACATTCCTGGCACGTGATATAGGTGTGCCCTTGGCCAACCCCGTACGCAGATGGGTCTGCTAGTGCTAGTCTTATCCACCTGTTCGCCCGGCCTGCCAAGACTCAGGCACTGTCACTGTCTGGCCCTCCACAGCTACAGCTGTCGTGAGCTCCCAGCGTGTCAGGCGTGCATGTGGTCAGGAGAGCTAAAGAGGGCAGAGCCTGAGTCTGAGATGGCCCAAACACAGTCGGCCACCGATGGAACGCGTTCTGGCTGTAGTCACCGCTCTAATAGGACAGAGAGGAACGTATGCAGAGGAGCAGACAAGTGAGAATCAGCAATAAAAGTAGTGATGCAAGTCTCTCGATGATTTAGTTTCCTTAAAGGAGTGTTTCACCCAAAATTAGTACTTAAATTAGCTTTTATGTCGCCCCCTGAAACTTTAGGAAATGATATATTGAAGAATCTCGAAGAATTATATTATATGCTGAAGAATTTCACTGTAATGAATAAATGATAAAGATATTTTTTTTAAATAATCATGCAGTTTTGGAATGACATAAGAGTAAGTAAATCATATTCGTTTTGTGTGAACTTAACTACTGTTAATGGTTCAGTCAACCGTTCTTTTAGTTCTTTCTTTCTTTATAATGTATTTAAAACACTACTTTTTAATGCAACGCAATAACTGTCCTTATATATTATACACATAGCATATATTATACACAGCAATTCATTACAAAATGAATAAATAAATAATGTTAACGTTTTAAACAGCCAAATTGACAGTTAAAATAATAAAAATTTGACAGTTATAAAGAATCTGTTCTAAAATAATCATTGGTTTTGCAGTTACTTTCATGCTGCATTTAAAAAGAAATAATGCATAAAAACAACAAGAAAAAAAAACTGAACTACATAAGTTTTGCTGTATGTTTCTCATTTACAACGACTCATTAGATTGATTCATTCTGGTATTTGATTTGTGCTGTATGTTTTGGATTCGCTAAGAACTGGCTTACAAAGATTCATTTGTATTTTTCATTCCCTAATACATTCGAAAATTGCCTACATTGCAGCAAAATATGTTTTGATTTGTTGAAAAGAAACAAGACTCAGACTATATAGCTGAATGTGTTTCTATTGCACAAGAATGATTAGATTTAGATCAATTCTTTCAGGAACAGCAGCCTTCATCTGTATCATTCTATCTTTAGTCAGTGTTACAACACTGTTGTGCACTAAAAGCTGCTTTGCTGTTGGTATAATAGTCTGTCGGCAATAGGTCGCAAAATCGGAAGCAACAGGAACAAGGCATGGATCTCGGTTCTCAACCCTAAAGAATAGACAGAAAAAGAGAGCATGGAGAAGGAGAGATGGGGCTCTGGATGTCTGCCATCTGAGCAGATGCTCCACACAGGAACACCTGGGTCTACAGCTTGTCTAACCTCCCCATGCACAGATTAGCCAAAGACTCACACTTCTGAAAACCTCATGAACCAATGATAATTATCCTGGATTGTATTTATAGCCCTCGCGTTCATTGGCAGCTCCCAAGTTAATTTCCATTGTGGGAGGAAATTTATACACCTGCGTTGCATGGCAACTGTGTTAAGCTAGAATGCGACTTGATGGGGAGGCGTTTCTCACGGACCCTTGATTAAAACTGGAGGGGCTGAGTTGCCACAATTAGTTTAACCAGTTAGAAATTGATGAAATCTCTACAGAAATCTGTACACGTTGCAATTGCTACCCCAATTTTTTGCTATGATTTGTCACTGACATACTGTAACTCTTCACAGTTGATTCAGAATCACCACCGAGTGTGGGTTTGCTGTAAAAGAGCCTCCCAGCAGTGGAAGGATTTTAGTGTTTCCCAACGCTTGTTCAAATTCCAGGCTGGTTGTCCAGGTTGCCAGGCCTTTTAAGACTTTGCCAGCTCTCCTCAAACCCTGAAATGCTCTCGTGGATTGAAACTCTCCAAGCAGAAGTAATAATACGGCGTGCGGATGATGAATTCGTAACACCTGTATTGCTGGTGTCTTTCAAAACAACCCCCACCACGTTTGAGGCTAACGGGCTAACTCACTCAAGGTGTTCTTCTGAAAGAGAAACTGGTCACATCTGGAGCTGGTTAGCTTTGTAACGTCACACGCAAATGAACTACATACGGTGTCGTATGAAACTTATGCAGTCGAATGAATTATGTTTAAAAGCAAGCACGCGCACACACACACACACATTTTTTTTTTTTACTTTTATACAGTAAGGATGCATTAAACTGGTCAAAAGTAGCAGCAAATAATTCAAAAGCTCAGAAGAACTGAATTATACGTTTGAAAAAAAAAAGCTTTCATTTACTTTTAAAAATATGTACAAACATATCAAAGAATCTTAAAAAAAAAAGGATCAGAACGATTTCTGAAGGGTCATGTGAAGCTATGTTTTAATAAAATTATTAAACAGTTATTTTAAAGAATCATTTATAATATTATCTGTTTTACTGTATTGTTGAACAAATAAATGTGGCTTTGGGGAGCATAAGAAATTTCTTTCAAAAAAAAGAAAAGAAAAAGAAAATAGAAAACCTCATAAATCCCAGACTATTAAATAGCAGTGTAAAGTGTTGTTCTAGCAAATATTGATACTGAAACATTATTACTGTACTGACAGCAACTTAAACACGAGAATTTCACATGTAAACAACTCCAGATACATACAAATGTTTATGAATCTTTTTTGGTTAATAGAATACTGAATACATTTAGGTAATTTACAGATTTTACTGTATTTAACTGATTTAATAGAGATTAAATTAAACTCAAATGAACTGCATTGTGCTCATTCTGAGCAGAATTTGTAATTTATTAAAGGTTCATTCTGCATTCTGCATCATTTCGGTCTGCATCATTTTACTATATAACAGCTAAACCTAATGATACAAATAAAATTACACTGCAAATATAAATATACTAATTAATACTTCTAAAACTTGTACATTTTAGATGCTCTTAGTACATATTTGTATATATCCAAAAATACAAATATATACATGTAAACATGCAATAATTGGAATAGTAACGAGATCACAGATCAAAAATGAGCAGCGAACTACATACAAATAAACATATAATATGGTACCACAAGATCATCAGAGAGATGCATCAAAAGTGTCAAGAAGTGACATCAGAGGAACAGTCAATGTTTTATGAAGGAGTCTTGTGCATTATTCACCACTTTCATCTTTTATGGAAATGTGTCATCATACACTCAAAGATTTAAAAGAAGTTGTCGGTGAGGTTTGTGAGAAGTATCGGTCACACCAAGCAGCATCTTGTGACCTTCTGATAAAAGGAGCTCTTCATTGGTTTGGACTGGCCTCTAATGAGATTTTCAGAGGCTGTCACATTTGTCAGATTTAAGTGCTGATGCTTCAACAGGGCTCATGATAAAAGCTTTCACGCAAACAAGCTTGTATATATATTATTGAAACTCCTTTCTGTGACTTGCACGCTACTTTGTGGGTTACGTCATCAATTTGTTTGGAAAACAAGTCACATATTCCCTTGTTCTATTAACATTCTAGTCTTTATTTGAGAGAGGAACCTTTTGTTTTTGTTTTAGTTTTTTTTGTAAAAATGTCTATAATGAAAATAATCCTAGAAAGTCCACTCTCAAAGATTTTACGTGGGCAAGAACATTATATTTATTTGACATATAAAAAAGAATACTGAAAAAATGATCAGAATGATTTCTGAAGGACCAAGTGACAGCGAAAGCTTTGAGAATCCAACTTTTATGTAAGTAATTTTTTTTTTAAATATACAAACCTGTTATTTTAAGTTATCATTAATAATATTTTCATTTTTACTGTATATTGCTCAATTAAATTTAGCTTTCCTGAGCATGAGAATATATGCTCAAGTATATATATAGTATGTATGCTTTTGTAAAAAAAAAAAATAAAATAAAATAATAAAAATAATATATATATATATATATATATATATATATATATATATATATATATATATATGCATACACACAATTTATTTTATTTACGCACACAACATTTATTTATTTATTTACTGATTTTTTTTTTTTTGGGATTGACAAAAAGTATAAATATATATAAACAGGACGAAAAAGGAGCATGAATCAAAATGCACAGCAATAATGCACAGCTGGATTGTTTACCCCAGAAGCAAATACTGAGACCAGAGGGATTTCAGCTTTACAGCTCTATAGCACTATATGAAAACAGACATTGCATAGCTTCCACAGCAAGGACAATTGTTTAGCAGCGCGTCATAAAGGCTCCAGACTGTCAGTTGTTGTCATTTTGTGATCTGCCAAATGCTTTCTAATGTTGTAAATGAAACGCTGGAGAAGGAATGTCATCAGAATGTACAGTTGACATCAAAGTGTGTTAACGTCAGCCAGAGTCTAGAGGAGCTGTGATGACAGATGAGTGGGCCACTCCGCTATGGGATGTTCCTTCTGCCAAGGCACAAAAGCCTCTTGGCACAGGCACGACTAAAGACGCCCTAAAAGATGAAGAGATAGTCCTCTCATTCACTGTCCGTTGCACAGAAGCAAACTTTGTAAAGTAGATTATCTATCTATCTATCTATCTATCTATCTATCTATCTATCTATCTATCTATCTATCTATCTATCTATCTATCTATGAATTGTATGAGGCATCTGCAATATCAGACAGAAAGGCAAATGTTCTAGTCCGCCACTCTGACATCCCGGGCCATTTTCATGCTAAATGTTTAAGCGGCAGGTCTGCCCGAGGCAGCAGAGCACCGAGAGGAGGTCTTAAATGCCTTGTCAGATCCAAGGAAACTCATGGTGAAACTGTTAGTAGAAACACCTGCCCACAGCAAAGTCACTTCAAGTCTCTCCTCAACAAAAGGCCTGTTTCAAGACCGCCAGCAGGCGAACTGAGGAAAAACGGCTCTGACAGCACAGGAATACGAGGAAAAAGCACAATGAGGTGACCTTTGACTTTCTCCCCAGTCTTTTGACTTCTATATGAATGCATATTTAATTTCTTGCAGTAACTCTGTAACCTGTTTCTGGTTCTGTGAATGTGTGCTGTTAAATAATAATGACAACAAAAGTAGTCGTAAAATATTAATTGTACATAAGAATAGCTTTCTCGTCCTATACCCTGTTCTCGTGATGATTTGGAAGTCAGCTGCTGAAGTTTTGACGTCTGAGTCTTTTGACGTGCGTATTAATATTTTCCAAATTCCGCAATGCATTTAAACCAACAACACATCTAGGCAGGAAAACATTAACATTCATAAATAACTGATGAAGAATGAATTGAAAACATGACTGAATTATTTATTTCTAGTTGGTAAGGTCTAGAAAGATATTGCTGAATGGTAAACATCAATTAGCAGGGTCAGCTTCTAAAAAAAAATACTGGATGATCACTGACATCTAGCGGTACAAATGAGACTTGCAGCCATTTCTTTCTGAATTTTTGCTTTGAGCTTTATTAAAGTCTTACTATCTCACTTCTAACAAAGAAAGAGAAAGAGAGAGAATATATTAATAGTATTAAATTTATCAGCTAACAATTATTACTTTATTATTACAACTAGTAATGCATATGTAGCAGTAGTCGTGCGACAATAGCAACGAACAAAACAGTTTTGTTTATTTCATGTAATAGTTTATCAAAGTGATGTTGATATAGTTCATTCCCAACATGTTTCTTGAAGAATTACGTCAGAAATGATAAAAAAAGCATATTATTCTCTTAACCCAGGTAAAAAACAAGTACGCTTCCATGATGTAATTGAAGTGCTATATTTTCGCGCACTAATTTTGCGCTTGATGTACTAAAATTGCTTCTTTAGCACTTCTTAAGATCATATGTTTACAGTTGAGTGCACTAATGTATAAAAGCTGGATAAGTGTGCTACAATTGGTAACTAAATACATTTTTAAAAACAAAGATAGCATGTTAAAAGTGCATATGGTGTCTCAAAATAGCACAGTTGAGTACACTTAGAAGATTTTAAGTTTATCTTAAGAAGTACTAAAGAATCGCTTTTAGTACATTAAGCACAAAATTAGTGCACAAAAATAGAACACTTTAATTACATTATGAAAGCGTGCTTGTTTTTTTACCTGGGAATACAATCTCACAGAACGCCAGTAGCTAATGTACTACTATAGGTGGCAATCTTTCACTAATATATAGTGCGTGTACCATTTATATGTGGCACAGGTAATATATAAATGCTAGTTTTTTAAAGTAAACATAATTAAAAAATGCTTAAGCTTCCTATTTCAGTTTAAGGAGACTAAAATTTCCTTATACGTAAAAAGAAATAAATACAAACTTTCAAAAAGTCCCAGATAAGTAGATGAGACTCTGAGGATTAAGGGAGAGGTGCCCAAACTGAGATCATGTACTAGTCCTCTGTTTCTATACGAGCCATTAAAAATAGTCAGCGATAATGAAGTTAGTGTAAAATCACATTGAATTTAAATTGCCTTCTGTCTGGATATTTAACAGCAGGGTACAAATATTCTGTGACGCCAGTTGATGCATTTTCATCTGCTATTATGAGACGTGTGATAAAATATAACTGAATACGAAGATGATTAAAGCCTTCCTTCATTACGGATAAAGTTTATTCACTCTCAGATCTCAAAGATCTGTTTCACATGCCAGCTTCTGCGCACAGGTTTTATTTACTATTACAATTTAGTTTTTTAAGCTCACTCCTTATCCTCTTCGCCTTAGTTTTAACTGTGAGAGAGAGCTGATAGCATCAGTGTGCAATGCTGTATCAGTCACAAGAAGCAGAGAAAATCCAATATAATCCTGCATCGGATATAAATCAAGACTCCCAGCTAAACAGGAATTGCAAATCATATAATGAATCTGCCAGCCGTGCGCATATAGAATCACACAGTGACGTAAATGCTCGCTTATCGGGGGTCTTCCGCTGCGGAGGGGTCCTAAACCCTTGTGTCACAGCAGAGCCAGGTGATGCCATAACCAACAAAAGTTGCTAAGCGATCCAGTCCCCCTGGATAAGAGGCCTCTCTCCTGAGACAACTATTTCTTACACGCAGCACTGAACCCTATGATACCGAGAGAGGCTAAGAATGAAAGCCCTTGGATTGTTTTTCACGTTATATGGCTCTCCTCAGGGGACTCTTTCGTCAGTGTACTATAGCCATGTGCCAATCTGTTTTTGTAACATCCATTCACAAATAAGATTTGTGTGAATCTTATATACTGTATGAGCGTTTCCTAGCTTTTCTTGTCTTCTGCATGCCCACAGGGCCATCAGAAAAACATCCCCCGTTCAATGGCCCAAACCAGAAATTAGCTTAATCTATAAACATTTGCTATATTAACCTTACATTAAGTATGACACGACAGAGTTTCAAAAGTTTGGTCTTAGTAAGATTATAATTGTTTTTTAATTGCTGCCCAAGAAACACCAATTAAAAATATCAAAAATAGTTGCTTAGTATATATTTTTGGAAATCTATGAAGAATTATTATATGAATAAATTCTCAAAAATCATTTCCGATTAATATTAATCAAACTACAGTTAAAAAAGGTTAGAAATAACAATATATAACAGCTAACTAACACAATAGAACCATAATAACAATAAAAACCTGATTTTTGATGATATATAACTTAAGCATGTATGATTTATAAGCTGCTTTATATGTTTATGTTCATAAATAATGTCCTTTGGTCCCCATAATGTAATGTATACCTGGACAATAGGCCAAAAAAAGTATTCAATTTTAACTACAAAACAAAAAATTGGAAAAGGGAATGAAAAAAATCATGGCACCCATCATGATCTTTTTCTTTCTGATTCATAGTTTTAGCTAATCGCTCTTTTAGAGGGAGGTCCATGATGCATTGACTTGCATCACTATCTGGCAAATATTCTTGCTTTTGTAATTTATGGAACTGTGATAAACGGTATCTAAATATACTAACTGTTAGTGTGCCGAGACGTGAGCGTGATGTTGTTATATATAGTGCAGTAATAGTGGGAAGAATAGTTCCTACATACTGCAGGAAGAGAGTTCTCGGTAACATGTTGTGGCTATATCTTTAGATGTCAATTAAAAAGTGAGACACCTACCTGACATTTTTAACAGTTAGGTGAGAACCGAGATTAAATAACACGTAAACGTCGATTAAAGGGATAGTTCACTCAAAAATGAGAATGATCCAGTCTTTTACTCACCTTTGAAGCATCCTAGGTGTATGTGACTTTCTTCTTTCACACAAATCTTTGAGTTAAACAGGTGATAGCCGTTACACTTCGGAGGACGTGCAATAACGCGCAAAGGGGGTGAATAAAGTCCTCTTGTAGCGAATTCATGCATTTTGTACTTTAAATATCCATATTTCAATCTCATTAATGAATTAGAAGCGCAAACCAAGAATTTGCAAAGAAAAACGTAGGAGGATTTCGCTATAATCTAAGAGGAGACTGGTTTTCCTTTGCTAAAGTAAGGAAAAGTTGTTTCCTTTTGAAACTTCATTTCCCAGAGGCACACACGTCCACCGGGACTGCTTCCGGTTTTCAAAGACAGCAGACATGAAAGAAAAGTGCTCATTACTTTTAAATATGGATATTTATTGAACAAAAATGCGTATATTCGCTACAGGAGGGACGTTTTCTTACGTTACATTATTTTACATCTTGCGAAGTGTAAGGGCTATCACCCATTTATTTATTCATTGTTTGTCAAGTGTTTTAATGCATTATATGCGTCACAATGAATAGATGAGTATTGTGTTTTGTAACTGAGCTTGTAATTATTCATGGGATCATACAATGCGTCTCTTTTTCTCATAAAGAATCTGCTTGAATTTTAACAGCAAAACTCTCACATTTTTGAGACTTTGACACCACACATAATTCTGACTTGTGAGAGGAAAATCTTGAAATATCAGATAAAGAATAGAAAAATATATCAGAATTGTTAGATAAAAAAAATGTATTATGCTGTGATGCTGTCTTAAAAAGAGTTTGTGAGATATAAACAGAATTCTTAAAAAAAACAGCTGAGTAGAAGTATATAAACAGAGAATTAAGAAATTAGTAAAATTAGTTAAAAAGTGAAATTAAGCAATTTATTCATGTGATGGCAAAGTTGAATTTTAGCAGCCATTACTCCAGTCGTAAGTGTGAAATCAAACTTTATAAACCTTAATTTCTTGATCAAAAAGTTTTTTTGATACCTCTTCAGAATTCTTCAAAAGTTTAAAATAACAGCATATACTTTTGAACATTAGTAATTTACTGTCTCATTTAATCAATCAAGCATCTTTGCTTAAAACCTAATATCTGATAATGTATCTAATAAAAATTAATTTTAATAACTGTTAAGGGGAACACAAGCGTAAAAAGCCAACAGTATGAACTAACGGCGTAAAAAGTTTCACGGGTGCATTTTATCTTCTGATTTAGTAATGTATGATAAACATAGTCCATCCAGTCTTGTTTCTGGGGTCAAAGGTCGGGCCTACGCTGCTAGTGTTTAGTAAGACCTACTCTAGTTTGAGGGTCTGACTCGCAACTCTTCCCATCCCTTCGCTTTAACATGCAGGGAGCCACACGCAATACACTGTGACGAATGAGCTGGAAACCATGGCAACAGCAGGGAACAAGCGGCTTGCCTTTCTTCAGCTGTACGATCAGAACGACAGTCTGGCTGACCAGCAGAGTGCTAACGGTGGGCCGGCGGCTTGATTCATTGTTGTGAATCATCTCTGTAGGTCTAATGAGCGTGTTCATTTCAACACCTCCTTAGAACATGAGAGGGAGTCCGGTACAAGGAGGGGGAAGGGAGGGCTATCTGACTCACGCTGGACAACGGAGGAGACGAAAAAGGTAGCTGAAGGTTTCTCTGTCAACTCCTATCCCGTCACCATAAGACTGCTACAAGGAGATGTGCTCTGACTCACGGTGAAGTGTAAGTACTTAATGTACCAAGGGCAGCACGTATCGGCGTAGGGACGCTTAAACAATGACGATACAGTGGGGTAAGTTGTATGAGGCATCGGCATCAGGTGTGGGTTGTTTGTGGGCAGCAGCTGAGAGGAACATATCATTCAAACAGGAACGTGAGGCCTTTATTTTATATTGCAATTGTGCTGATGCTACGAAAGGTCATAGATGATCATCCTACACACTGCGAACTCTCTCCATGACTGTGAAATCACTGTGAAATTTTTGTTTCATGCTATTTCATCCTATTATACAATAAAGTTCATTAAATGACATTTGACTCATTGAAAATGTCACTGTATTATTCACAAGGTGCCTTTCGATGACAGAACCTCGACTGAAGAAAAAAAACATGTTTGAAAGTATTACATATCTGAAACTTTTTACTGCGGAATAGTGAAAACTGCCTTTAAAGTAGCGTTTGAGATTGGGTTTGAGATTAAGAAAAATTCCTGAATTGCAGGCAGAAATCTTACTGAAGAAGTGGCGACCAATGTGATTAAATGTAATAATGATTGCTTTTCCCGGATAACCAACTTTTGGAAAAAAAATTCTGTATTGTAAAGAAATACATAAAAATGAAAATTTGCTGAAACTCACCCTCAGGCCATACAGCATGTAGGTGAGGTTATTCCTTCATCATGCTAGATTTAGAAAAATTTAGCATTGCGTAACATGCTCACCAATGAATCCTCAGCATTGAATGGGTGCCGTGACAATGAGAATTCAAACTGCTGATAAAAACTTCACAATAATCTATAAGTAATCCACGCAAATCCAGTTCATCAATTAACATCTTGTAAAGTGAAAAACCGTGTTTGTAAGAAACCAATCCAACATTAAGGCATTTAAACCAAAATAACAAAATCCGTAAACAAAGTCCGTAAACAACAATAATGCTTCTGTTTGGTGTAGACATGGTGTGAGTTTTTTTAATGGATTATGTTATAGCCGTACTTGTTTTTTTAATTAAATGCCTGCATGATCATATCATTGTATTATTTACTGCCATGTAAGCCACAAAATTGCAAGCTTTGCAATTAGCAACACTGCCTTAGTGAAAAAGGCCATGTCCTGTTGACCCCTCACATCAACATCTTTCCCAACTTATTTCTCTCCTGATTCAGACAAAGTTACTTTTTTACTTGGGGAAAGAGTGGAGTACTTCATCAGCTGTTTGTCCTCTCATTCTAACGGCACTCATTTACTACAAATAATATACAGTATTGGTGAGCAAGTGATGTTATGCTCAATTTCTTCAAATCTCAGCAAATCTTGAATGGCCTGAGGGTTCAAGTTTATTAATCAAACTAAACAAGCTATGAACAATATCTAAAATTCACTAATTAAAAAAAAAGGTCTGAGAAGTTCTGTTTTAGTCTTTACTGCTCACCACAACATAGAAACTGCTCTGTGATGCATGAAAAAGTCCTCCTATGGACCCCAGTGTGAGGGGTCATGTTTGTGGGCAGAGAATTACATGCACTGTACCGTCATTCAATGAGTCACCAAGACCACCTAATGTCCACTATGTCTTCAGATTACAAACGCACCCCAACACCACCGCCCACAACAACAACTACATTAAAGAACACTCAGAGAGTAAGTGACAAGGGTGACATTTTAGAGCACACATTTGCCAAAACAATTTCTTTATGGTTAGTGGAAAGATTCAGAAGTATTACAATTGTAACATAAATATCGATATCCCGGCACAACATATAATTTGGATTTTATTCACGTGCTTGTAAGTGAATCATGGTTTGAATGTATGGTTTGAGTTTATTTTGAGATAAATTCTAGCTAAATGCGCATTAATGTTACTTGTCTACCAACAAATGTCTGTTACAACAAAAAAACTGTTGTGTTCGTATGAAACGAAAAGTGTGTCCACAGTGTGATACAACAGACCTTAAAGTAGAGCTGGTTTCAGTTCTGAGAGCTTTCAAAGACTTGTGATACTTGTGGTGGCAGGTGATGTCACATATTAATTTGCATATTTATGATGTCATTGCGTCAACTTTTTGCGTTTAGATGAGTTTTGTCACATCTGTTCTACTCTATGAACAGCTGGGATGCTGGTTTAAGCTGGTCCTTTTGCTGGTTTAAGCTGGTCCTTTGCTGGTTTATACACCAAATACACTTGGGCGGCTGTTAATATACCCACCCAGGTACAGCCTATGTGTGAGAAGCACTGCAGTAGTAGGAAGCAGTGACACTGTGTAGGGACCCTGTCGATTGGAACACAGCTTATGTTTAAGCTATAATTTTTAACAGTTCCCCTTTTGACTTCAGGCCATCTCTTAGCTCTAGACATGTAATCATTTCTTCAATGACTTTCTTTATTCAAGCAAGCACCTCAATGGCCTCATTTGCAGGAATGACAGGGCAATATTTGCTCGCCGCTTACTGAAGCACTCGGGCCCTGTGGGGAAATATGAGACAGCCTTGTTAATATTCCACTCAGTGGTCAGACTCTTGTGAGGGATCACAGCAGATGAAGCACAGCGTTGTGTAAAAGTGATGCGCTGTGTCACTAACAGGGTTCTGTGATAATGAAGATGACTGCTCTCCTTGACAGTGTCCTCTCTTTTTTCCCTCCCTCTTGGGAAACGCTTCTCACGTTTTCTTCTCCTCAGCACTAATCCGAGAAGAGTCTGGCACCCCCACGCTCCCCATAGCCCACAATCATATTGCACTGAACTTGCTGGGAACTAAACATGGAAACCAATGATTGCAGAAATCACCATGTTGCCCAATTAGAATTTCAACAATTGTTTCTCAATCCTCCTGCAAAGCCTTTTAAGTGTTTCAAACAACCTTCAGCTAAGCATGCAAGCTCAATTATCATTTAAAATAGGACGATTAGAAAACATTCTAAGCACAATGCATAAGAAATGAGACATGCACGCAGGGCCAATTACAGTACACTAGAAAGTACTAAAAGCTGTTTGGAAAATTGGTTCAGACTGACGTTTTACTGTAAAAACATTATTTATTATCCCTTGCTCCATTTACACACAAAATGTACATCTTACCTCAGTTACATTTCCAGTTTATAAGAATAGGCTTAAAGTGCACTAATTATGCAAATTATAATACTACCTTTATAAGGGCAGTATTACTTTTGTACAGAATCAGAACGTATAGGAAAATATAAGAAAATAATGTGTGTGTATGCCCTTAGTATTTAAAAAATCTACTTACTGCATGATTACATTTTGAGTAAATCTGAAAAACAAAATGCTGAAGTCATCACAGCTTTGAGGTGAGTTACTGAAATGGAACCAAACGAAACCCTGTTCCTGCTAAAATATCCACTGGCATAGAACTGAAATTTTAATAGATTTATTTAAAAGGATGAATTAATTTACTCCAGCATGGGAATAGAACCCAGGTTATTCTGTATAATGAGCACCACTGCTAATTTTGCCCCAACTACACACTGTAAAATTCCTAAAGTTCATAAGAATGCCTTATAATGTATTAAAAGGGTTGAACATTATTTTGGTGTAATGCAATGTGTTTATGCAGTTTAAGGTGCAAAAAACACGTTATTTTCCGTATACTTAAATCCCTGCCTTCCTGAAACGGGTCGATCTGTACAAAGCTCATCGTTCTAAACAAGTGAGGTGTGCTCTGATTGGCCAGTTAACCAGTGCATTATGATTGGTCCAGATGCTATGACACCAAAACTATAAAACACATTACAAACAGGCAGTTGTTGCATCCAGTAGGGACATAATTGGCATTGCAAATAGCAATGGATTCTATTTACACTAATTGAAAATAGTTATTTAGTGATATGCAACAGAATACATCTCACTGAGTGTAAATGATTATTTTAATTCCAATTATTAAATAGATGCTATGGTTAACACCTTTATTGAGACAATAAAGCCCTCCCTACACCTATCATAACCCGACCCAATTATCTTCAACTTTTTGGATTAGTTCCTTCATTTTTATTGAAAATAAATGCTTTTCTGATGTGATTTGATATTTAAAAAGGGAGAAGAAGTTAGTCAGAAGGTGGATTCGAACCCAGATTGATTGTGTCAAAATAAGTGTCAAATGACCCTCTTTTGTAATGATGACTAGACCAATCACATGTTGTTGGGCAGAGTTAGTATAAATATCCACTGCCAATAAGGCATGCTATTTGCACTTAGTGTAAATACATACTCCGGATATAATAACTGATTGTAATGATTTAGCACTGTCTTTTTACGCAACGCGTTGCATTGCACCTCATAAACATAACACCATGTCTGCATTTGTGATCGAAGAAACAAATAGTATTAATGTTAGCCTTCACTGTGTAAAACTCAGGTTTGAATAGTAAGTAGCAGGTTCTTTTAATAAGAAAATGTAACTTACTTAAAGGTTGTGAGTCAGAAGCACCAGACCGTCCTTGCAGAGATAGAATGGTTGCACTTTGTAGTCTTTGTGCGCAGCTAACATAGGTTGCTTTGTAGGTTTTAGGAGTCAGTCCTCCACAAGTGCGCTGAACACACTCTAATATTTGAGTTGAACTGTTCTGGAACTGGTCTTGTGAATACAACTTGACCGCTGATTTCTAGTTGTCCTTTTTTGGAAGCACAAAGTACTTTCACTGTCACAACGACACATTGTCTCTTGAACCACGGCTCCGGCAGCAACACTACAGTGAGAATAATAGTTCCACCTGTTTTCTTTGTATGCACATTTGGACTGTGTTTTAAATTAAACCCACTCTGTGACGTAGAAAAGTGGGGGAGTGTTTAAACAAGCTTTTATAAAGAATATCTCTTTGAGTATTTAGTCTTTGCAACTTCAGGGATCTTACCTTATCTAACAGCTAGCAATTTGGTGTAGCAATTAGATGATTCGGAAGTGCCAGATTGACAGAACAAAGACAGAATTTACACATTTTTTAGAAATAGCCTTTGCATGCATTTGTATTCTCCTAGGTTAATAAACTGTCGTCCATAAAATGCATTAAACAAACTCAGCTTGTAACACTCCAAAGAAAAATGAAAACTTGAAATCACGTCATATAATACCTTGAAGTGTGAGGTCCTGAAATAATAACGTTTTATGCTGTCAACCTAATATGCTAAAATGAAGCAATTTATAAAAATACTAAGAATTATTATTCATTTGTCCATTTCCAGTTGACCCTCAAGAACAATGACACAATTTATTACAACCTAGTGTCATACAAGCACACTGATAACACAACCAGTTCTGCTTTCTATCAAGTGACACTCAAGTCAAAGCTGTGTTGGATTGCAGACAAATCAGCCCATGATTTCTCTATCTCAGAAACAAGCAGTGTGTATTCATCTTTAACAAAAAGTCAGCACTGGCACAATACAGGGTGGATTGTTTAGTGTACATGGGGGACAACTCGGCCATGCGGTGTCCTGCTGAGCCACATGGACATGACTCAGAGAGTAATAACCGGCGAATGAGGGCATTAAGTCTGTGTGACAGTGTTCCGAAGGCCCACTTTACGTCTGACAGGGGGGTGTTAAAGGTCAAGGCCACATCCAGCGCTGTTATTCCTCTAATTTCACTCCCTGTCAGAATCGTTCTGCTCTTCGTTTGTGTGAACGATTTTATTCAGGCCTATCAAACCAATAGTATCAACTGAATTATTATTAATGTCATTTGTCAGTTTGTCGCAAGTTGGTTGGTTTGGCGTAGTGTATAGCAAAATGTGACATAGCATTTTAACTACATAACATGAGATAGACATGTATGTTTTTGATGCTGAACAATAAAAACCTCTGGTAATAATAGCCACCATTTTACGCATAGTTTTCACCAATAGATCAATTTTTTCCGTAGGGGTGAGTTGGAACTTTAAATATCAGTCCAAAAGTGAGTTCTGCGTAAAAGTGAATGTCTATTCAGTCATTTTTTAATGTTAACATTTCATGCTAGAAAAAAACGAATTAGCTGTTTAAGGCCTGTTTTTTATTTGACAGGACAGCATAGAACGTGCATCGTTTTATGGTGTTTTTCATAGATTTTATAGGAATATTTAATGTATTTTAAATCACAGTGGGTCCCTGAATTACTGGCATTACTATGCAAAGCTTGATTTATCCAGTGACATCATCGCAGAGGAGAGCTCATGGGAAATGAGGTATGATGAGTCAGTGATGAAGCTGACGAAAAAGAAAAGGAAGATTGGAGAACACTGCTCAAACACACTGCGCCATCTATATCTTATAAAACTAGGACAACTTATCAGACCAAAGAAAGCTTGAAACACATTTAATTGTGCTGTATTACCTCAATATAACTCACAATCGTGATCAATTTATCATGTTATTTTTTAATTTTTTGCTCTGGACATATTTGTATGAATGTAGCTACATTAATGAGACTCCTGTTACTTCAGTTCGTGGTGAGGAATTAATGTATGTGATTGATTTAACTTTCCTGAGATGATTTTGCAATGGGAATAGTAAGTGTGTAATTTTTTATTAATTCCCTGAATGGTAACAAGGGGTTGTTTGCTCAGACTGCATATCTAAAAACTCATCAAGTTTTGGATGACTCAGATTGAGTAAACAATTAAAAAAGAAATCTGTCAAAAATTATAAGCATTTAAGGGCATTTAATGGAATAAATTTGACCTTTTTTTATCCCCCTTTACGTCATTCCAAATCTGTTAGACTTGCTTTATTTTTTTTTTGAAACACAAAAGCAGCTGTTCAGCAGAAAGTACCTTATGAAGGTTCACTTTAATAGTTCTGTAAAGTGGTCAATATATAGTGTTCTGCAGTCTTCAGAATGCATTATAATGTTAATCTTTCTCTCTTTCCACATGAGACTGACTATTTGTAAAGGAAAGGTTATATATATATATATATATATATATATATATATATATATATATATATATATATATATATATATATATATATATATATACTGTTTTTGAACAGAGGTATTGTTCCTTAAAGAGGTAGGAAATAATAATAATAGGATAATAATAATAATAATAATTTAATAATAATATTTTTCTAGTATTTGTGTTGGTGGTATGGCAGCCTTGTCTTTTGAATGGCCTTCTTGAGTTAGAATAATTAAAAAAAAATTCTAGACTCACAAGATTAAAAAATAAACACAGAACAGTAGTTCAGAGCTTCAGGCCAGGCATGTATACCTAATGAAACATCAGGAAACCTGTAACTGCCTGTACAATAAGGTAAAGTCCACCCTCGTTGCCAGGTAAGCAAGTTTTGCTGCACTGTATGGTTGTGGTGGGTGGGACAACGGGTGGCAACTTGCCAAGAAATCACAAAAAAAGGTTCCCAGAAATGTGTGACAAAAAGCAATTCTATTAATTCTGTATAGTGTACTACTAATACTATACTACAGTGCTTACGCATGAGCAAATACAACAAAAAAATATGCTATTAGTGAAGGGATTAATCATAAATTGTGCTTACACTTGACTTTTATATTCTGCAAAGAACTGTGTCCTTAAACTCCATGCAAATTATGTCAAGTGTCAGCCAACTTAAAATCAATTGCTAAACTCCCAGTAGAGTTCTCACTTCTCAAGCATTTGCCTGTGGGTTCATAAGAGACTTACATGTCCTTAAACCTATTGGTTTTGGCAAGCATAGTTTATAAAAACAACTTTATGTAAATCTGAATTTAATAGTGGTCAAGAACTGCCTTTGTTTTTTAATGTTGTACTGTTCTTTAAGGTCCCCTTATAATGTTATCCAAAAAAGAATAAAACCTTGCAACATAGAATATGGAATGCCTGTTTTATAAAAGCAATAAGCACCATCAATTACAGTACGTTTATTACAGCTAAGGGGGTTCCTTATAGATGCACACTGCTGTGATTTAGGTCAAAAATGCATAAATAACTGAACAAATATAATCAAACAGAGCAACAGAGAGCACTTAATGAAAACAGTCATTCACACTTATGCTGTGACATTACTGTCAGCTCCAATATATAGTAGTCGGCACAGTACCATCTTTTAGTTTTAATATTTTTGAAAATCCTGTATCAAATTGTGCTTTGTTTGCAAATGAATGCATGGTAAAAATGGAGTGAATAAACGACCATGTTTTTATCGGCACAGTACCACATACTGATTAAAAATGAAGCTTTCTTATGGAATCAGAAGGAAGGTAACACAAACACAGTCGTTGTTTTTTTTTACAACTTGGCACTGCACAGCACCTTGTCTTCAGAACCAACTTTATTGTCTGGTTTCTGAGTAGACCTGCGCGTTCGCCTCTCTCATAAACACTAAACAATGGGCAGGGCTAAACAGGCAGCAATGCGGAAGCAGGCGTTGATCGTCAAGGCAGTGCTTATCTGCACTTTATCCAATATCTGAACATATGGAAGAGACCACGGTGTAGCTTGACATGTTAATGGAGGCCTGCTGTTTCTCAGGATAATCTTGTAAGCACTGTTTGTTTTCTGCGTAATTAAACAGAGTGAGAGCCCGATAGTGTTCCCTCTAATGTGTGCTGCCCTCTCTGTTGCTCTCTCACTGTATCTGTGCACTCTCATTAAGCAGAAGCACTATCGGGATTGCAAGCGATTCCTTGGACTGCTTCCAGACCAACCAAATATTTAGGAAGAAAAAGTAGAGAAATGAATCAATATTATAATGTCACATTAAATATAAGTATGGGATAATAAAACCTAATAAGCGATATCATACTTATGGACATGAGACATGGCTGTGAGTCTTTGTATAAGGCCAGTATACAACAGTTCGATGACACAAGTGTGTGAATACATAAAAAATGGACTGTCTTTTGTGAAGAACTGCTTGCTTCCGCCATGGATTCAAATCTAAAGTTTAACAGCTGAACCCAAGACTACGTTTCTAATTCCAAAACATTTAATATAATATAAAAAAATATATATTATGGACTAAAATCGTATAATATTTGGTCTAAATAAATTAAAAATACAAAAAAATTAAATCAGTAAGTTTGAAATCAATAAAACAAAAAACACCATTGCATGATTAAAATATTCCAGAGAGTCTTATAGTAAATACAAACAAATACAGAGTTTCATTAATCACCTTCTTCTTTTCAAACTTTAGCTGCATTGCCTCACATATACAGTTAGGACTGTGTCTGGACTTTCTTCAACTGGTGTGCCAATTTTTTCTCTGACAGCTCTTTGAAATGCTGTGCCATTTAAAAATGTTTTTTGACGTTTTGATGTATTTTTAACACATCTGCTTTGTAATCTAAATTAAACACAGTTGCTCTTGAACTGCATTGCACAAACAAACTCTAAGCATGCTGATTTCTCAGTGCCTCCACATCAGGAAGTGACTAAGCTGGACCGGAGGCCCTCAATATGCTGGCAATTAAGCCTGAGCACCGCTATAAAGCATTAACCGTGGGGTCGAAGCACACTGCGCTCTGATTTATTGGCCCCTCTCCATTGAGAAAATGAGAATGTATATGAGGTAGATGTTCCTCCAAGCATCAGGCCATCTAATGAGGGCATTCCCGCTTCGTTCCACTACTGCTGACCAAGTCTCAAGCTTTATTTCAGTTATTTGGCTTTAGTATGGCACAAGTAAAGCCTGATAGCTGACACATTCGAAAATGAACGGACCGGACAAAAGTACTGCCGGGAATGTCTGGATGCGGGAATGCGGATGAACGGATGTGAGCACAATAACCTCGACTCGGTGTGTAAATTACGTTCTGTTTACAGTTATAATCAGCTTTGAGTGATTTGACTCCCGGGCATAAGCGTAACCGTTTTGATAATGTTCTCCTCAATAAAAGAACTGAACAATGATTTTTTTAATGCCCCTTGGCTCCTCGTGCCATTAATGTGCTGTATTCTGTGTAATTTTGTCTGAAGGCAAGGTTTTAATGAAACATTAACTTGATTACAGGCCACCCAGAAAGCTGTCACAGAGGGGAATGACTCAGGTAGAAAACAGTAAGCTAGTCATTTTTGCTTTATTCACGGATAAAGCAGCTTAAGAATAGCTCTGCTTCTGTGTTATACTTTAAGGAATGCTGATATTTACTACAATAAAACACATAGTAAACTTTATAGTAACATACCAAACATAGTAAATTGCCAATGGCCAATTACTAATAAACGATGTCAAAATAAAACAATATCAGCGCACATGGCACAGCAATTGACATTAACTACATAACACGAAATGCTCAAATGATCATGAAAAGAATAATATAATTTAAATTAATTTAATATAATGTAAATAAATACAATCGAATATGAATTCTGGAAAAATCTTTTACTGCATTTTACTTTACTTGAGGTGAACTAGTTGAGTGTAGTAATTAAGTGTAATTTTTCACTATTAATGGCAAGGTAACCAATCAGCACTACAGTCATCCTACAAGATACAAGGACCTGTTACTTCAAGAGCGTCTACCGTGAAACTGCTCACTTACCTGAACCTTCTCCGGCTTGATTAACATCTGCTCAATGAGTGTTGAAAAAAAACAAAAGACTTTAATCTTACCTCTTTTCTGAGCCCCTTCTGTTGCACCTCCAGCGTTATGAAATAATTAAGACTCTTCTTCCAAGATATCCATTAATAGACAAGAACTTTTACTTTGCTATATGAATAAAAATAATGAAAAGACTAATATAAGTAAATGTGAGTTTTGGGAAACTCACTGTATTTTTTTCTGTTAATTATGGTGTGATTTGTATGTTACACACACTCTCTCTACAAAATCTGTCCTTTTTAACCTATACGTTTGTACCTAAAGGGTCCAATTGATGAACAATAACGGCTTTTCTATGAATAACCCATCATTTTTAATATTCAAAGATTCTGCGCATTTTCAATTTTTTCATTTCACAGTAGCCAACCAGACTCTGTCCTACTAAACTGACACATATTGTGTTTGTAGTAATCACATCAGTAATCACTACATATCTAGTGGACCATGTTAGCTTCTAGATGCAAATTCATCATCCTAATCATCATAAAGCTAAATTTAAATTGGTTTCATCCTCTTCATCCGACCCAACGCTTGCGTGAATTCTTATTTCAGTCTGATTGGTTGTGAAACTGTGGACAATATATAGCACGATTAGCATATATTCCTCTGAGACAGGTTTTCTGATTAATTTTGTCTCACCAGAGATGACATCAATTCCACGCACTTTACAGTTGCACAGATAATAGTGCATACACAAGAGTTGTGAAGTCTCAGCGTAGAAACAGCTGCTGTGGAGGAGGCAAATTGATGTAACTTGCGATCCCTGGTCAGCGTGACTTCATGTAATTCAGATGAGTAATAAAGATCATGATTATGGAAGAGTTCAGATGGTCTTATTAATAAATGTCTTCCTACGCATTTATGGATGCTCATATTATACCTCTTAATGAATCATATTGACAAGAAAAAACTATGTCTGATCAAAAAGTGAAATTATGAATGTAAAACGTAATGTAAATAATAATAACGAATTTTGAAAACGCTAAAAGCGGCATCTAGTGGCAAAGAATGAATTTGCATTTTCATTCAGACCAATGTGTGCAGGTAATATCTGAATGTTTCATGTTGAGTCAACATGAAATGGCTTGAGATTTGTTTTAAAAATGACTCATCCTCTACGCTTTAACACACTTATGTATAATGTATAACATTTTGTAGAAAAAAAACTGACTAATAAAAATTAAATTCGTCCTTTTTAAACAACTTTGGCCTTGTGACTTCCCTCCAATAGCCTTTTCATTTTCTTTCCTTCAGGGTAAAACGATCCACACTACACTCGCTAATATGCTAATGATGGCATATGTCATATGAAATAACTGTGGTTGTCTTCTGAAGTGTTAGGACCAGTCTGATGCTCTCATAGGTCAGTGAGATTTTGGCAGTGTAACATTAACACTGATCCTGGACCAGCTGTCAGGTGGCCAAAAAAAATGCTATGTGACAAACAAATTACGAGAGCAATCTCATTTGCTCACATCGCAAGACGTTATCAGCAACGAGGATTTAAAACATACTGTATCTCACTAGATTCGTAACACAAATACTGTTTTTGGAGAAAAGTAACAAGAAGGAATAAAAAAATTGTAAATCCGGGCTATTTACCGGATTAGATAGAATTTGTCTTTCTTGCGCTAGCAGAGAGCGCAGGAATGCTGAAATGGCAAGAATTCCCATTTTTAATGCAGTGTTTTAGGGATAAATAACGGCAAACCGTTTTATAAACGCAATGCACTTGGATGTTGAGCATTTAGTTAAAACTTTAAAAGCTGTCTGGCGAGAGGACAGCTCTCTTCAATTACATAGTTCAGTGGCCCAGAGCGACCAAACAAGTTCTACCTCAGTGACGGGGCTGGATTTAGATATTGCTTAAAATCTTGCTGTTGGATTCTTCGGTCTTAAAACTACTCTCATCTTCCAAACAACATTTCAAACTCTTCTATTGCAGTCTGAGCATCCAACTCATGCGGTGACGTGTATGCATCTATCCGAGCTTGACTGACGGCAGTGAGCAACACTTTTGGCTGGAGCCTGGTGCAAACCCCTGTCTGGTGGGAGAGAGAGTCAGTACGAATGTTCCAGAGTGTCACTCAGTACTTGACTCCTGATATCTCTATGAGAGCTGCGAGCAGGGTTAACCTGGTCTCGGCTGACCATTATTTGACTGTCTGTCCAGAAAGCACTCCTTCATTCAGTCGGCCCAATCCAGCACAGGAGAGGATTATATTTAGAGCGTCTCACACACGTCCCTTTTTGTAATCTCTCTGAGGTGAAAACTCAATGTACAGTTATTTAGAGCTCATGTTGCTGACTCACTCTGCAAGATAAAAGGTACTTTATAAAGGGTAATTCACATTTTAATTAACCTAAAGATTAATTTTAGAAGAAGATGATTAGTGTTCGAACAAAACATCTGCCAGAAGACAAGTTTAAGAATAATGCCGGTGTAAGTAATAAAAGGATAACTCTGTCTGTACATGTAAAATCTATTGAACCCAGTAACAGGATAAAGTAATAATAAAAAAGTGACTTAATATTTCACAGTTTGACTTTATATCACACACCTAGACCTAATCTAGCACTTACATGTATAACTTGCAATTTTTTCCTAATATGTCACGATGTGACTTATATATAAAATTTGCAGCTTTATATCTTACACTTAGACTTTATCTTGAAATTTTGACTTTATACTTTATACCGGTCTGGTCTCTTTATCTCACAAATGAAATTGTATATGTGAGTCAAAGCAGCAAATTTGTATAAATGTGCAAATTTATATCTGACACCCAGGATTCATTTAGCAATTACAATTCTATTATTTTATGTCTGGCAGTTTGGCCTTTATATCATAGAATTTAGTGCGACTTTATATTGCATACATATGACTTTACATCTCACACATATAATCACAATCTAGCTCACAATCTATATTAACAAGATCTCCCAGCTGCAACTTTGTTATGAATTATGACTTTAGCGTTTTATCTCACACAAGAGACGTCCTTATTTTAAACTTAATTTGACAAATATATTTTCTTTTTTACACATTTATATGCATGTTGAATTCCTGGGCTTTTTAAGGGGGCAAAAAAAAAGAGTAATACAGGTCCTTTTTCCAACCTGGTCTCAAAAAAATATGTACCTCTGTGCACTTTTTGCGCAACACCGTTTTTATGTCCCTTAACGTGAGTTTTGCCACAGTTTCAAAGAGAAATGAGTGGGAATTATACGTCGGTATAGATATGCATTGCTGTGGTTCAGAATTTGAATTCCTGTAACTGTTGCTAAAAGTTATCATGTTGGAAATATGCACTACACAAAATCCTGATATAAAATTACTGATATAAAAAACTGATATAAAAATGCATTTGTTGATGCAACCGTGCCATTTCAACTTCCTTTATATGTTCTATGCGTTCCTGGGTCAACATTTTAATCCAAAAATTTAATTTTGACCATATCTCTACACCTAAACCTAACCTTACCCATGAGCAATGCTTAAAATCTGAACAAATGATAGATGAATGACACTGAAGTACAAGCAACAAACACTGATTGTAAGCCTAAACTTCACAAAAACTGTAAGCTGGTTCTTTACATCTGATTGGTTAATCACTATGTTGTTCCAGGGTCAACAAAGGTGTTGATCCAGGAACATATTGCGCAATCAGGTTCTGCGTTCTGTCAAACTGTAGTTACACAGGATTTGAGCTCCTCAAATCTCAAGTATCTCTGTACTCCGTGATCTACCAAACGAAACTACAGAACAAAACTAAGCATCAGATTTCAAATATCCCAGCATATTAATATTGTTTTGAAGTCATAACATGAGTTTTACTGTTCATTTAGTTTGGAGACTGCAGTGATGTATACTTGTTGTTATGTATTTGGTGTCTCGCTTTTAAGCCAATTTGAGAACTACCTAATCAGAAACAACCTTTAAGTTATTTCACACATTCAAGCATTTCAATCTTTCTTTGGAGGGTAAAGTTTTGTTGAGAGGGTGTGTTTTCTAATTCAGAGCTTTTGATAACTTAAACGTTCATGCAAAGAGTACAAAAACTTTGGTTTAGTTGGATGACGCATCTCTGAACAAGATGGTTGGAGAGGCTGTTCTTTTCCAAATAAACCTTGGCCGAGTGGTTTGATCATCGTGACTCTGAGTGACACATTCACAGCACAGTCTGTCGACAGTATGTCCATCACACATGCTGTGCCTGGCTCCACTAACCTTTAACTCTTAGTCAGATGTGTGGGATCTCAAATCGCACCTCAGACCTGACAGCAAAAACAAAGTTTGAAACATTGTTTAATTGATCTTTAACAGAATATTAACATGAACAAAATGCTTGCAAGAGTTGATGCAAGAAAGTTGAAAATGTATATGAGAGTTTAAGTACCGAACATCTTGATGTTACTCAATAAACCATTTAGAATGCTTGACAAGTCTGAAGCTATGCACAAAATGGATTTCAATAGAAATATTGATTTGAAAGAGGTTTTCTCATCATTTTAAATCACAACATTTGCTTTCATTGGGTCGTCATTCACTGTGCATTCATCTTTATGATTAAACGTCATCTCATTAATTAATTGCATATTTGTAGATGCTGTTGTTGACGTGTGTCAACAAGTAAACTAACTCCCATTGACTGTTTTGCTACTCCAACAAAACAGCAGCAACGCTCAGGGCCTGTGTGAATCTCAGAGCAGAGTATGGCTTTGAACACAGCAATTAAAAATTAATCTAAACTGCAGAAAACAAGTGAGTTTGTGTTCTTCTGAGGATCAATGCGCTGAGAGACTTCATTTCAATATCTTAAAATAACAACCGAAAGAGGGACAGACAGAGTTGTGTGTGATAAGTCATTGGCTTTAGGAAACAAAAAGGTTGGAATAAAAGTGATGAATAGCAGCAGAGAAAACACTTTTCAAGTACAATTTCCATTTTATTATTCACCGAAAGTGAACTGATTTATAAAAACTGATTAATACTGAAAATTTTGCATTCCATCACAATAAGAAATCTTCCAAACCTTTGAGTTGCAAGTGCTGTGTAATATATATATATGTATGTGTGTGTGTGTGTAATTATTCCGAATAATAATTAAAATACATTTATTTATGACCAGTCAGAATATGAATCATGTTCTATACAGAATTAAAAGTAAATAAGTACTAACATTTTTCAATTACACTTCTAAATAAAGTTTAAATTACACTTTAAATTAGACAATAACGTCAAATACAATTACTTTTTCAGCCTCTTGGATCTCGCTGTATAGTTTGGCAGGTTGATTTGCATTTTATCTTATCATTGCTGTATATACACTTCACAGAATCTGGCTGTCTGAGGATGTTTCTTGCTCGCCGTAATGAATCACACTTGCACCTTTGGCCTGTCAATAAGAATTATAGGGCTGTAATCCAGGCCCGGGGGCATATTACTGAGGAAGAATCCATAAAGGCTGGCATTTGTGTCAGCATTATTAGGAATGAGCAGTATGAAATTTACAATCATATTGAAGCATCGCCTTCAGTCAAGGGAAGATAGTAACTATGGCAATGCTAGAGATTGACACCGAGGACACAAGTGGGATCCGTGCTTTCGACTGAATCACAACACAATGACAAAGATTTAGTGGAGAACAGTGCGTACAGTTATTATCCTGGCAGCAAATGATGATGTAATCAAGTGTCTTATATGCACGAGGAGAACGTATCTTATTGCTGATGAGACAGGAGTGCTGCAGTATACTGTTATTAAACGCTGAATAACAGGATGGTAAAAATAAACTGACAGTTCCTGCCGCTTACGAGCACTATTACGCTCACAATTCATCATGTCATGTTTTATTATGATGTCTATTTCACGCCACTGACATGTTTCTCATTTTCTAAGCAATCCCTTAATGGTGTTCTAGCATTCAGGAGTTTTCACACCGTTCAAACCTGAGTCACTCGTGTGGGTTTGTGGAAGTCTTGCTCATCGACATTTGTGCAGCCGGTAAAACTGAGTGTCCTTAGAAGGCAACAATAATTTTTATACATCCTCTGCTGGTAAAGCTCTGCAATTACATCAACGAAAAGAAAAAGGATTGGGATTTAAAAAATATCACCAAACAGCAAGATAGAAACGAGAAAAAGGGAAAAATGACTTAAGCAGGGTTGGGGGTCACAACGCTAGATGAACTAGCAATAAAATGTGAAAGTTCAAACTATTCCTGGCTGTTTATCATCGTTTGCCACTTTGTATTCATACTTCTAAAAGATCCCGGTGTTTATTTTTAAGGTCCCTGATCATTTCAGTTTGATCTTAAGAGCTTGTGCGACACATGACAGCACAGGCTGTTTTATGAACCTGTCGCAAATGTAATGCAGACTCTGAAAAGATCGTGGGGCAGTTATAAACTGTAACGGACACCACAGAAAACCTGCAAGCTGGTGTGTAAGCAATGAATTCCAGCACTCAGCTCTGCTGCTGGTTTCACATGCAAACGGATATTTACATAAGGGTCTTAAAGGAGCGGCAGCACAACAGCAATATTTCACATCACACAGAACTAATTATAAAATCAAGCAGCTTTCTGTTGGTCAGGATGGTACAAGGTGAACGAAATCTGTGTAGGGAAAGCTGCCTATTGCAGAGATTCCTATTGAAATGACTCAGCTTTGCCAAACAACGGTAAACATAACAGCACTTTAAAGAAATAGTTTCACCGAAAAATGAAAATTCTGTCATCATTTACTCACCCTCGAGTAGCTGTATGAATTTCTTTGTTCTGCCGAAAAACAAAAGAAAAAAGTTTGTAACCAGGCTGTTTTGACTTCCGGAGTAGGAAAGAAAATACTATGGATGTCAATGGTGACCAAAAACAGACTGGTTTACATAACTTTCTTACAGATTTGGAACTATTTGGGGGTGAGTATGATGACAGGATTTTCATTTTTGAGTGAACTATTCCTTTAAGAGGTACAGGAACAAATACTAAATATAAATGTGACCCTGGACCATTGAATAAATAAACTTTCCATTTATGATGTATGGTCTTTTAGCACAGGACAATATTTGGCTGAGATGCGACTATTTGAAAATCTGGAATCTGAGGGAGCAGAAAAATCTAAATATTGAAAAAAGCCTTTAAAGTTCTTAGCAATGCGTATTACTACTTAAAGAATAAAAATGTTGACCCATGCAGTGTATCGCTATTGCTACACATGACAGTTTTTTTTAATGTGTCACAAACACATTAAAAACATTTAAAATATGGGACATTCTGAAACAATAATTTTTCTAACAAAGAGCCTATTAAAAATAATAAAGCAACAAAATAAGTGCAACAAAATGTTTTTTACAATATTGCATAAATATATAAAATATAATAAATATTGCGATTTTTAAATAAAATTACCTTATGTAAGTCAAAATTAATTAGCTTCACTGAGCCATACATTTCTAAACTGTTTTCAAAAACTGCATGTGAAGAGCAGCACAAAACACTCTACAGTACAGCAACTGATGATCTGTGGCTTGACACGTTTTATAATTTATCTGTATCTCCGTATCATTCAAACTGTGTCCCCAAAAGAAGGAAAGTAGTTGTTTATCAGACCTGAATGATACACAGTGTTTGCAAAGCAATGGATCAAGCCCATGGCTTAAAAACGCAATGAGCCCTGCCACTGAGCTTTATCCGATTACAGTCCACAGAGCTTCCCTCTGTTTGCTGAATGATGCTCTGTTACAATTACCTTTGATCATATACTCTCATTATATATGCCAGCAGAACAATTTAATGCAGCCATCATGTACATACTATAAGAACAAGGATATAAAATCTGTTAACTATTCACTAGGGCATATTTGATGTATTTCATAATTCAATTGCACTGACCTCTTTTTTGGATAGTTTATCATAAGGTAATTAATCTCATTGCTTAATAGATGCGTGGCAATTATTCCAGGGCCGTTGATTTCCCTCCCTCCTTTTTTTTTTAATTAGCACATTGTAGGATTTTATGAATAAAAAATGCTAGCGCACTTCTCTATGTGCTCGCAGGGGACTCATTTTGCCTTTTGGCCCAGATTCGTTGCTTTAAGCTTTCATTAGGTAATCTCACTGACATACAGTATATTACCTATCCTCTCGCTCTCCCTCTATCACACACACTTTCCCTCCCACTCCTTCCTCAGACCTCTCTTGCCATCTTTCTGTGGCTCAGCAGTTTCTTCCTTCTAAATAAAAACCAATTAGTCTTGGCATCTACATTAAATATAGGCTAGAGGAGCCACCTATTCATCTTTAG
The DNA here is from genome assembly GCF_018831695.1 of Puntigrus tetrazona. Taxonomy (NCBI): domain Eukaryota; kingdom Metazoa; phylum Chordata; class Actinopteri; order Cypriniformes; family Cyprinidae; genus Puntigrus; species Puntigrus tetrazona. The sequence continues at coordinate 8,082,802 of NC_056719.1, read as the reverse complement.
AGGCTGACACCTCTGTTGAGGATCTGGAAGACAACAAGAAGAAATGTTAAGAGTGTCTGTAGACGGGGGTGCAGCCGAGCAAACTATTTTGCTAAAATAAATTAATTAATAATGGTCATAGAAAACTTGTTCTGTACTAAATCCAACCTGGTGTACCTCTGTGCACTTTTTGTGCAAAACCATTTTTACTAGTGCACGTTTTCAACACATCTGTTGATGCAGCCATGCCATTTCAACTCTCTTTTACACAGATTTGAGGCGTTTTGCTGAACTGTAATTACACAGGATTTGAACTGGAGCTTTTCGCCTCTCAAGTACTTCTCTGCACCCTGTGACCTACTGTCCACGAAAACCCATGAAAGTTAGTTATGAAACTAGATACGTGTCGAGCTAACGTTCAAAAGCATGATTTTTCAAATATCCCAGCATATTAATATTTTTGAAGCAGTTGTGCGAAAGTTATGTTTTATTAATCAGAGCTCTGTAAATTTGTGTGAAAAAGAATAAAAAATGTACTGCCTATAGTGTTAATTCCTTTTGGGACTGCAGTGATATGTACTTGTTGGTACGTATTTGGTGTCTTGCTAAGAAGTGCACCAAGGCCATTAGACCATCAATTTGATTTAAAATACACGCAGTTCAGTAAACAAGGTTATTACTCATATTTTACACACAATATGGCCAGTTAATTTGTGTATATTTTTGTTCCAAGCGAAGCCACAGCAGAATCAACTAACTGTTTGAAAAACACACAGTGGTGCTACTGAATACATCATAATGTTTGAATGAATTGGCTGAGTAAATGATTCAATGACTCATTCATAATATTTGTCTATGAATACTGTAAATTTAGATGTACTACTCTTTTCTTTTTTTGAAGAAACCGCTTTTGTAAATGATTGTATTTTCAAAATGTAATGCAAATGTAATTGATTTGTAAATTAATCACTTGTCGCCACCTACTGGCATATTAATGTAATGAGCAGAAAAGAAAATCCCTACTGATAATGCAAATACTGGCAGTCTGTCCGAAATGTGCAAACAGACAGGCAGAATGCTACAAACAATAAAAAGTTCCAGTGGTGTCTTAAAATCTGTCAGAAAATGTCAGCCCTCTAAGAAAATGTCAATTTGGACTCGCTTGTGGTCCGACACAGTGTGAGGGGCTGTTTTATACACACAGATGCCCCGGAAGATCAGGATGCGCACTAAGTACTCAAAATAACTGCACTTCACTTTAGAGAGGATTACGTCCAGAATCCAACCGACAGGCACCTCATATCACTCTGTCTTCCCCCTGCCATTACAGCCAGGCTCTAAAAAACAAGATGTGCCACAAGCAGGACTTTCACCTCAGTTCTTTCATAAAAGGAGTAGAGTGACATAAGCATTCGGTATGTGCACTATATATAGTTTTACGCGCTCATGAATTTGAGATGCATCAAGTAAAGCTCTCCATCTCCAATCAGCCTGTCTCAAACAGTTACCATGAGAAATGCATCTTATTCCCTAAGGAATATGGCAGCGCTGTATGTCTTCTGAAGTATAACTATTCTACATAATTGAAGCAAATGCATGTGCTATTCGCCATTAGTGCATTCTGCAGCATGTCATCGTTGCTTTGGGTGACATGTAATGTTGAGCTGTACCAACTTGGTATACAGAAAAGTACACTTAGATAGATAGATAGATAGATAGATAGATAGATAGATAGATAGATAGATAGATAGATAGATAGATAGATAGATCAGTGCTATCTATCTTGTCAAGAGTAATGATTAGAAAAAGTTTGTTGACTGTAATCATTTGGACGTGAATTACACACTTCAGCTATGACATCTTTATATCCAATGCAACAGCAGTAATCACAGTGACCTTGAATTATGCCTATATATTACGGGTTTTTTTGCCGGAGTAAAATCTTACATGCTGGTGATAACAAGAGGACAGTCGACAGCTCAGTGATGCTGCTGACACACTAATGACCCAACATATTGATCATTAGGGCTGATTCTGTGCTTTCAACACAAGTACTCACAGTTACTATGGTTATAGTCCCAATAACACTTACCAACTAAAACCGAGAGAGCTGATGGTTTTGAGTAGGGCTAATGAATTACTGGTAGGGGGTGTTGGTCACAGGCAGACTGTAGCTGACAGGAGTCCATATGACCTACTTTCCACCCCCCACCATGCCCAAATCCGAAGTGCCATGGCCATGCGTGTTCACCAGACTTCCCATGGGCACAGGGGTGGAGCAGTGCCAGCCACCCGCTATGCAATTATTTGCTCAACCCTGACCAGAATGAAGGGGGATTACTTTGGCTAGTTCATTTGAAAGGTGCTTTTAAAGGTGCCCTTTATTGTACAGCTGCCATGCTGAAAAATTAGTGGAAATTAAACAGCTGACCACTTATCAACCGCTCTAAATGGCCTGTACAGTAGATTACAGCAAACAGAGAGAGGTCATTTGTAAATGAAAGGGCTTACTGTGGATGCAGTTTTTGGAAACATGATGATAGTGGCACTCTAAACAAAGCAGGTAAACATAGATACAATTACAAATGTGCTAAGGGTGAGTGTGTACTCTGCACATTTGTGCACACACATTCCTAGCGACTTTGTAATTCCTGAAAAGTTTGGAAACTAGTTAAGTCACACACACACACACACAGTGGCGTGTGTGGCGGTAGACATACAGGAAGCGCGTATATGAGGGTACAGTGGCGGTACACAGTGGGTGTGGCGTCAGGCCTCTGAGAGGCTTTTTATTAACAAAAATATACAAAAAGTGTCCAGGGGAAAGAGTGTCCAAAATAAACGGGGAGCTGGTGTCCTCGTCGTGCTGCAGGGGGAGTGCAGGTAGGGCAGTGTTCCAGGGGGAAGGGTCCAGGTAAGGTAGTCGGTCGCTGGGACTACGGGTCCAACGGCTCAGAAGGATTCTCTGGCCCGTCAGCGTGGCATTTCCCTCGGGTCGCGCTCGCTTCCTGGACCCACGAGGACACCAGCGTGCGTGCACGGGGGAAGAGACCGGTCTCTCGAGGAGAGGCGCGCTCGGTATTTAACGGCGGCGGTGACGAGGCTCGATCCACTTCAGTACACTTTGCAATATAAAAGCTGGATTTTTTCAGCCGCCACACATCACTCCAGTCTTCAATATCACAAGATTATTCAAAAATCATTCCTTTATGTCGATTTGATGCTTTAAGATGCTTTCTTATTGTAATCAATGATGAAAACATCTTAGCATCACAAAATGCTAAGATATATGCTTAATATTCATTTCAGTAATTTTTTCTGAAATCTGACAAACAGAAACTGTAAAGAACAGCATTTTTTTGAAAGATGTATTTCTTTACTGTCACTTCAGTTCAGTTCAGTATTATGTGTGCAGTACATATACATATCACACACACACACACACACACACACACACACACACACACACACACACACACACACACACACAGAATTCAAAATATCTTAGCATTTTGTCAGTAATATATTACATTACACATTTTTAATCCCACATTCTTAGTGTGTACACTTTAAACGTCATGGGAAGATGTACGCAGAGAAGTGCACTAGCACTTGAATCTGAGTGTTCCGAGCATGCAATCTAAAGAAGCAAGAGGCTGATCGATCGTCCCCTCCCCATATGTGGTGCATTTTGTCAATATGGCCCTAATATGGTGCTAACACATGCAATAAACCTCTTTTGCATTACTCTACCTTTTTCTGTGATACAATCTTCCTGATTTGTTGGGTAAAGACAAAGACATTCATCAGATAAAGAGCGTAATGTCATTTTACCCAACTAGTTTTTTCGTCTACTGTTGTTTAGATGCACTTGCTGTCTATTCTTTTCACCAGCGTTTACCACTTGCCCTTAGCTCATCATTGATCAAATTCAGATAAACTTTATTCGGAAGTGAACGCAAAGCGATGGAAGACATTTTCTGCAATAGCTACGCTAATTTCTTAACTCAATTTACAATATAGAAAAACCCACCTGATAAAAAGATCTGTTTGTCTTTCTAATCCAGGAATCAATGACATTGACTGAACAAGTTGCTCCTGATCAATTGCAATTACTTTTAAGGAAGACCGAAGGGATGGAGAAATAATTGTAACATCAGAGTTGCTAAATGGTAAACGATTAACAACAGCCTTTAAAGAATGAAGGGACACATGATGCTTATTCCCCATTCACACAGTAATGCTTTGGATTGAAAAGCGTATTACTGACAGATGTGACTGTCAAATTATCCTGTTCACACAAAAGCTTACAGAAGCAGTTCAAGTAAAGCCTGTATGAATAAATAACCGAAATCAAGGGCCTTTCTGGTTATGGAAAGGTCAAATATGGTAACTGCTATATGCACCCTAGACTAGTTCCTACTAGGCTGAAGTGTGTTTCTCATTCAGAGAGCAATTTGATACAAAAAAAATAACCTCTTATGTCAATTTCTGTCTGTTTTCTCACTGTTGCGGTGAAAACATCAAGCTACATGCAGCATTAACATTAGCCAGCTGTTTATCTGTTGCCTTTGTATTTCTTAAGGGACACAAGAGCCTGGCCAGAGATGATTTGCGTTCTTGTGTTTGTCAAGTTGACAGTGGTTAACATTTCATGAAACGGCAGACAGTCCAAATGTGCCCTGAGCACAGAGAAGTGACAAACTATAGTGCAAAGCATCTGCTGTTCCTTTGATATATGTAAATCTTCTAATGGAGTGGAAAAACACAAAAGTCCTATTTATTATCCCCTGTGGGTACATGTGAAAAGTTTAAAGCTTTTCACGACTCGTGCCCTGGAGGACCTAATTTATGATGCATACACATTTGATATGAATTTTTATTATACAGAGTGCTCCTGACTTTCTGGTCAGCATTTTAAATATACCCTTTAAAGGAATAGCTTAACCAAAAATTTGAATTTTGTCATCATTTAGTCACCCTCGTGTCGTTTTAAACTGGTTTGAATGTCTTTCCTCTGGAACACAGAGGATATTTTAAAGAATAACACTGGACCGCTTTGACATATGACAAAGCACATACACGCACGACAAAACCTCTTTTGTTTTTGTGTTCCATAGCTTTGGAAAGACGTAAGGTGGGAAATATTCCCTAATGAATCAGCACTGAATCACATTGAAAGCTTGTGAATCTAACTAAATCTGAAAATGCTGGTTGTTTCCCGGTCCGGCTTTATCTCGATAAATCTAATCGTTGAACATGTTCACTCGAGGCATAAATCATATCAGTCCCTAAGTCTAAGATGACTGCAGCAGCGGCCTGCGTTTTTTTCCGTATAGCATTTATTTAAACATGCAAATCTTTGACTCTAATGGCCCTTTAAAGGCTTTGAAGCTGCTAGTTTGCCTATATATAGCACACATATGGTTTGAAATGGTAAGGAGCTGCCTAACTCCATCTATCTTCAATATCAGGAGATGGATAAACTATACATACTTCAGCGAAGAAAAAAAAGAAGAAAGAAACGCAAACCAAGACTTCGCTCATATATTATGCAGTTCACACATTGTGTCACACTTGCATGTCACACATTCAGGGTAAAAAATAAGATCCAATCTGCTTATGGCCAATCAAAAGAGAGATCTGAGTGTTGTGATGAGCTCTGCCAACAAGGTTCAGTGAAATATAAGATGCACTGAATACAAGCTAAATAAACTGTCTCTCGAATTTTTAACCAGTTTAATAAATATATTTATAAAATTGTTTATCTCATTAGTTAACAATAACAGCACTGAAATCCCTCGCTGGAGTGTTTTGATTATTATGTGAATTTTGTGGTCATTCAGGCAGTCAAAGCTTAAGATTGGAGGTGTTGCATTTTAGCCTTGTTATTATTCTGTGATACAATGCTCCAGTGAACTCTCCAGTCCAAGATGATTCCTCACTCTTAAAAGTGTCCTCAGAAATGTTTCCTTTTCTAAGCAGCTTTAACCCTGAAATGAATAGCATTTTTTTTTTTTCAAAAGGTATGTTTAAAAACATGCTTGCATGAAAACCTAGTCACATCAGTAGCATTATAAGCAACTGTTGACTATTAACAGAAACAGAATACTTATAGAAGGATAAAGAATAAATAAATAATTATTCAATCAATTAATTCATTTGAATCCTGATACAGGTCCTTAACGTCCCAGATCAATCCATTACTCTATAGCTATTTTCAGTGGCTTGCATGAGGTGCTTTTCAGAGCCATGGCAAAATAAATATCATCATACTTGCATGTGAACGTGAGTCCGCAACCTGTATTAAATGTGATGCAAATGAAAATTGAGATCGTGACCTTTTTAATGCTAAAAATGACCATTGTAAACTAATTCACGAACAAACGATACTTGTAATGAACTGGACATAATAACTGAAATATAACCTAATGAATCAGCACTGAATGAAACTGAAAGCCGTAAATCAGAACTGAACCGAATCTGAAAATGCTAATCAATACCTAGCCCTACTTTAACTTTATCACCTCTGTTGCTGAATGGGTTCATAGTATAATAAATCAAATCGATCAATATGCACCACTAAAAGTCCAAGACAACTACAGTATAACATACACAAAAAAAATACAGTGCATCTTAGCAAAACTTTTTTCTGTACATCTACACCATTTTAACATTACTCATGGTTTCCTGAACATCATAATGCCTGTCTGAAGGTGAGTTGTAGGCTCAGCTGAATATCTTTATCTGCCCTTCAGCTCTAAAATGGTTATGGAAATCAAAAGCGTTTTGAGGCCTGTGTGTTATTTTCAGTTCAGATGATAGCGCAGCACTTTGCAGCTGGTGTCAAAGCCAACAGATGTGTATTTCTTACCCGAGGGAAAACATATCTTTATCTTTTTACCTGAGAGAAAACAAACACATATTTGTGCGAAGTAATGTATACAGCCGTACCTACAAATACCTTCATATTGACTGCATGTACAAGCAGGTTAATAACTAATATGGGTGAGTGGGCGGCATAAAACTTGGCAATGAATGTAAATACTGAGACAGATAAGTTAGAGGTTATAAGAATTCATAAAGCCTCCGAGTGTTGGGGAGGTTTTTTTCTTCTTTTTTTTTAGTTGCCTCTGAACAGTGTGTCATTGAATGTGGGTTTGTATGATGGTACACTCATTGGCTAAATACAGCCTGAATGGGCATTTAAAAGGAGGATTTTAAAGTTTTTTTTCTTTATAATAGCACTGTATTAATGATGCAATCAATAAATCCTGCTATTCTATTTTGTATGACATCAAACATTATCAAACTTCCTTATGAGGTCTATTAGTTTCATAAACAATACTTGTAAGAAATGTACCCAGCCTTAAGATCTGTATAATTCTTGTCCTGAAGTCTATGAGCACATGAAAGACACCGGTTGAGAACTGTCGGCTCAAGCTGCTTTATAAACTCTCTGAAATGGCTGGAAGTTTTAAGGTACATAAGCACTGGCAGAACACAAGAACTGCCATTAAAAGCATTGCTCAAATGGACCGTATAGCAGATTCTACCCTTTAAACCGGAAGCGAGATGCTACATGTGAGTTTACGGCTGTCTGCTATTGGGCTGATTTGTGAATGTTCAAAAACCACCAATTTAGCAAAGAACCCAGCATGCATTAAACATTATGCTACTGTACATTGTAATTATTTGACACCTCTGCATTCCTGGAAATTTGCTTTTTAAACACATTTTATTCAGACTGAAAACAGCCTAGAGCTCCATTTTAACAATACATTATGTGATGAATGCAGTTAAAGTTCTTATACAAAAGAGCTTATACAAATGGGCTCAAACCCATAAGCTGGGGAACAAATAAGAAAAATATTTAAGTGGCTGGCAATAAATGATAAAATCAAGTATTTTTTTATTCTGAACTTGAATAACTAAATTATATTTTGGAAAATAATATCTGTTTCTAAATCTACTGTATAAATTCATAAGTTGTATTTACTACTTTTTTCAGATGTTGCTGTCAAGAGATTGGGCTGCAAAAGATCCTTACTTTGACAGAACAACCGGGCAAAATTTTCAGTCAATCCTTATTTTTAACTTAAAATGAGTTGCCAGCTGTTGAACTTTTTTGTAACATGAAAAGGCAACCGGCACTGTGGTCTTGCGACTTTAACAATACTTACATCATATATGCCACTTTCTTTTATCTTCGCAAATGCCCTGGCCAGTTTTAAAGGCTGTAAAAACTATATTTTCTCTCTTTTTAGCATCGCAACTGATCCCTTTTAGCATTTGGTAAATCAGGGATCAAGGCAAGCTAACTTTTTTGAAAACTAATGACAAAAAAACTTGAATGACCTGTTGATATTTTCTAATAAAACATTTTGCGTGTATGGAAAACAGCCGTTTTAAAATTCTTTTAAAGTTGCAGCATACGGGTTTAGAATGTTCTGAGGACAAATGACTGGATTGTGTTTCTTGGGTGAACTATCCCTTTAAGAATAGGCTAGTTTATACACTTAAACGGTAACGTTGTGTTCTTTATCCGAATCATATAAAGATATTTTGGACTCACTGAAGCATGATTTTGTGCAACAAAACTATATCGTTTATTTTTAGTGAACAGCAATACAACAAGCACTTATTTGACTCATATGTAAGCTGTGCCATTTCAATACAGTGCTCTCGTCACTTGCCTTCTTAGAACTAGTTTAGAGCTAAAGATTTGGTTCATCCATGATGTCACTAAGAAGTGACATCACTACTACCGGAGAATTCAGCGTGGCTCCAGATTCACGTCTCGGTACTGAGACCGCGCGCAGTGCAATCGATGGGATGAAATGCGAATGACGCATACAGGTTAAGGGTTTCCTCCCCGCACAGTGAAGTGTGACGTCTGCCCCTCCGCACCTTTAACTTTCACAACACGCGAAACCTTGTTACCTACGTTGGGCGTCCGACGGGCTTCTTTCACGACTTCAGCTTTTGCGCATGATACTGCGGTTCCGACGCCACTTCACGCTCCAACTCACCTTGAAACGCGGTGCTCTCGGTTTTTACAAGGAGAGCGACGGAGAGGCGACCAATCCCCGCCCCGACGCCTCCCCACCGGCCAATGAAATTCGAGCGGGGCGGAGCTAACAGCTAAATTGTCATGCTTGGTTTCACGCAGGCATTGCCATCAAGCCGCGTCTGGCTGCCGTGCGCTGGTGCAGGTGCTCTATTTCATCGAGAGGATGCGAAAGGAAAGAAGGGGAGGGAAAGAATGAAGGGAACCGTCGGAGAAAAGTATGCAGGGCAGGAATAAAAGGGTATCAGCAGCTGACAGTGTGTCTAACGTCCAGGGCTCGGCTAAGAATGATTTATTGAAAGGGCACTTTGAGATATGATGAGGTTTCTCTCTGGTTGGCAATAGTACTATGATTTGGTATGTGGCCACTTTGATAGCAAGTGTATTCAGCACCAGAGGAACAGCTGCTCAAGGTGAGTTGAAGTGCAATTTATTATATACAGCCTTAAGTTTGCTGAGTTATTTTCTTCTTCTCCAGTATTTAGCTAATATATAAATATATGTTTCTGGGATTGGGTCATTATGGGTTATATTTAAAAAATATATTTATTTAAATGCTATTTTATTCATGTTGAATATTTTCTATATGAATGACATAGCAGTTCTGTTTTTTTTATATTATTTTGTATCATAATTTTGTATTTATTTAAACATATTAATGCTGTGTCATCATTGCTTAGTGGCATTTCTTTTTAAGTGCTAGTTTTAAGTAATTTGGTCTCATAAAACTGAAGGGTTTGAGCAGTGCTCTCTTTTCCATCCATTTTCAGTAGTTTTTAATCCCATGAGCAACTTTGAGCTTGTGTACTTAAACATATTAAGTGTGTTTTATCAAATTAAGGGGATTGATCACCCCAAAATGAACATTTTGTCATGACTTACCCGCCAAAAGGAGATGGTATCATTGCATATGTATCTAAGGCTGTCATTTAGACTAGCATGGTTTGCATCCTCAGGATATTGAGTAAATTGTGACAAAATGGGTGAAATATCAATTTAAGCTCTGAAAATATACATGGTGAACTTTAATTACACATCTTAACATGCTTTTTATGGAGATGCTGTTATGTATAACTGGTATGTGCTCGATACTGATTATTATGCAGCATAAGTGTTTTTGGCTGTATGCAGTTTTGGTTATTCACTTTTTGAATAGTATGCCTTTTTTTTGACCTTGCAGACCTTTTTAAACGTGAGAGCGCTCCAAATGAGCCGTTATAATTGCAACTTAAAAAAAAGTGTTCTGTGAATCTGATTGCCTTTCAGACTAGTTTAAACAAGTGGCGTGTCTTTGTTTTAAATGTTAGGTTCATGGACTCACATAGCCCTGCAAATTCCAACTCGACCACAAGAGGGCTGCTAGTCGGATGGCAAGGAGCATCCAATCTAGAATCGCAAGAGAACTTTTCTCATTGCATGAACTATGAATAATTACACATTGCCAGAGTGACCTATACCTGCTTCAATATAGGGCTGTAGATGTAGGTGTTATTTAACCCTGATGTTTTACATATATAAAGCATAACGCGATCGTCTTGCCTTGCTAAACTTGAGCTGTATCATCTGTTTAATCTGACAGCGAGACGCCTCTTTCACCTTGCTGTACTGACTGTGCACTTTGCTACGCACGCTCAGTGTCTCCCTCCTGTGTGTCAGAGTCACGCTGCACTATCCCAGCCCCAATGCAGCTCTCTCCTGCCCTCACCCTCCCGTCTCAAGCTGTCAGCTGGCAAACATGCCGGCAATCACTAGATACAAACCTGGCCTAGTGCCAGATCTCTACTTTGTTGCTCTGTCTAAACAGAGGGCTGGGAGACGGCAGACTGAGAGCCATGAGCTGATGCGCCGCTCCGGGTAGGCCCTCGAGGCTCAATGCTAGCTGACCGCACTGAACTTGTTGAGACCTCCAGCAGTCCACCTCAGGAACAGACCTACTTCCCTCATGATAAGAGCTTGTGCCTAACATCTGTCCCCTCTAAACACGTTTGTCTGTTCGAATGTCATTTTGGCAGGTGCTCAAATTGATCTTTTGTCTAAATTTTTCTAGATTGGCACCAAGGAGGTTTATACTAGGAGAGAGTCGTCAGACAGCATTTCAGTTTATGTCTAGAGCTTTGAGCCAATCACCTGAGCCCTAAATGACATGTGACAATATAATATAATATAATATAATTAGTGCTGTCAAACGATTCATTGTGATTAATCACATTTAAAATAAAAGTTTACATAGTATATGTGTATATACTTTCTATATTAATTATGCATTTATGTGTTTAAGAAAAATATGTTGTTTATTATTAAATACACTTAATATATAAAATATAAGAATATACATGTATACATTTAAATATTTTCAAAACACATGCATGTGTTTTATTTATATATACATTATAAATATCCACAGTACACATACATGTATTATGTAAACAAAAACTTCACGATTAATAGTTTGATAGCACTAAATAATATAATATAATATAATCTATGAGCATGAGTAGCTGAGCAATAGCTGTGATTTTGCCTTTGGCACACTGTATATTAGTTATATAAAAATATTATTTATTGAACAATAATATATAAGTGAATAACAATAGCCATTATAAAAGTATAGTAAGTTTGTAAATAAACACAAGCAAACAATTCAGTCAAAAGTAGAAAAATATGCTCTAATACAGAATTTAATTACATAAAAATGAAAAGATAACTGTAATGCCAAATTGATTTGCTCTGCTACAGGTAATAGATTAATAAGACCAGGAAACAGACCTTGGCTGTTTAATGCAACTAAAATGAATAAAACCTTGCATAACACCATCAACATAAGAGCCAGCATCAAATTCCCGAAGGACAAAATAAAACTATATATAATTGTTTTATCAATATGTGAATAATATTATTCTCAGTGGGTTTATGTGCCCCAAATGGCCGTTGTTTGGCTTGAAGCTTACATCTCCCAGAATTTCTAAACAAATTGTCAAATATTTGCTTAATCTATATATACGAGGACACCAAAATCTCTTAAAACTACATTCTGTAATGCAAAAACAGTAATAATATTGTAAAATTATAAGTATATATTTTAGAAGTATCCATTTTCTTTAAAAAGTTTGACCAATTTTGTGACATTTTCCATATGTATATTATATTGTATTATATTATCATTTTATCCTCCACAATGCCATAGTTACAGCGTCTACCAGAAGGTGGTAACAGGCGAGTAAGCAGCCAAATCTTCACTCTTTGATTTGAGCAGACAGGATGTGATTTGAGCTGATGTGGGTACATGCAAAATGATGGTGATTTGTTTTAGCAGTTAGCACCTGCTAGCAGACTAGATACTGCCGGGTTCTTAACCCTTAGGCGTTGTTGATGTAGCTGCCAGCTGGAAATGGGGAATCTAAAGAAAGCTTGCACTGGAGGTTTGTACCGGAGTCTATGTTTCATGGAAAGCCTGTTAGAGGAGGGCTAGCGGGGGACCTGACAGCTGCTCATTTTTAAGCGGTGTTGGATAACATTGGATGTGTTTTCCAACAGTCATCACTTCTCTTTCATCCTCAGGCTGTGATGGCTTGATCCTCATCCAGCGGAATGATAAGCGTGTAGGCCTCTTTCCTGTGGAAAAATTAAAATTGTTTATATAACAAACAAGCAGCCTGTCATCACATCTGGAGCAGTTTCCAACACCACTCACACGAGCATGCTGTTTTCATGTCATTTCTCTGTCTTGGTAATACAGAAAAAAAAAAAAAGAACTCTCAGATTGCTGTATTTCAACTCATTGGCTCTCTTGACCGATACTTTTGATGTCTTGTAATTATGATTTATAATGTCAGCCATAATCCAGCCAAATCCATGGCAGGCGTTCCAATCAAACAATGAAAAGCAGCTGACTTGCACTGATTGCATGGAAAGCTGCAGAATGCACAGAACCACAGAGGGCACAGCTGAGGCAGCCAATTTCCAAATGCATTTTGTTGGCTCCAGTGATTCTGAGTGAGGCGTAATGCTTTGGGCAATAAAGAACAAAGTGGAGTTACAACTATAAGAATTTTTACAGTTACTTTTATTTGTTTCTGGGCTTTTGCTATATACACACACATACACACACACACACACACACACACACACACACACACACACACACACACACAATGTTAACATTTTTAATAGTATAGAAAGAGAGAGTCCAACTTGCCTGCCCTTTTACTTTTAAATTATTAAATAAATAAATGAATTGTGTGTGTATATATGTATATATATATATATATATATATATATATATATATATATATATATATATATATATATATATGTGTGTGTGTGTGTGTGTGCTGTGTATATTTTTCATGTATACATAAATACAAACACATGCATGTATATATTTGAGAATTTTTTATATATTTTAAATATAATTATATATAACATATAAGAATATAAAACACTCTACACACACTATAATAAGAATATGGTCATCTTAGATATATTTTAGGGCACTGGAAAGTGCTATAGGTTGTGAATCATCAGGTTTTGTCATATTGAATATACATTTGGGATGTCTTGTTCAGTTTTAAACAGTAAAAAACTGACAAAAATCTTCAAATAGCTCCCCAGCACTGTAGATTCTGATGTGAATGTCTTATCTATGTCTGTGGCTGGATTCCATTTCTACTTTCTCAGCACTTCAAAGGCTGTTTCCTGTCTCTGATACTCTCTCTCCTCAACACTATCAGTCTAGTCCGGTACCACAGCCAGATATAAAGCATGTGCCCAAACAGACTCCCCGCCGGAGCAATAGAAGACTTTGTCTCATTCAGAAATTTGTGTTTCAGATCTAGATGTTTCTATTATCCACAGACCCGTTGAGCTGTTTGGAACTTGGATATAAAATCTGGCCATTATCTGAGCTTCAGTCTTTTGGGGAGAATAATGAAAGTATAAAATGATTTCTCTAACTTTGCTACCGAGCTTCAGCCTCTGTTGTTGGTATGATATTGTTGGTAAAATATTGTGATTCTAAAAAATGTTTGAAAGATTTTTTCTTAAATATATTTGTACAATTTTGTAATGCAAACATTTTAACTAAAATGCTTAATTTGTTGTATAAAAATATTAAAACCTTTACGTGCTGTAAAATATTATATTACTAGTTAAAAAATATAATGTGCATATTTGTATATTTATGTGCATGTTATAGAACTATATAATATAATATAATATAATATAATATAATATAATATAATATAATATAATATAATATAATACAAAGCACAAACTGTTGATCACAGTTTTTAAAGGTTTCAACACTTTTTTTATATGGAGTTTTGTCTATTTAGTAATTGTTTTTTTCTGTAACAATATTTCATCAGTTTAACAATTGAACACCCTGGACATCTCTATCCCTCACGGCTATGTTTTTATTACAGTCAGAAATTAAATATTGCTCTACCCTTAGATCTAAAACTTAAATTCCTGGTCTGTTAAGTTTTTTTTCCCTTAATATCTTCCTCAATGAAATCACTCATCAAACACATTCTGCAGATACCCTGTGAACCTTGCATCAATTTTTCACCATGGGCAGACCTGTGTCCTGATTGATGTGAATAGGAAGTAACAGGCCACCGATGGCCCAGGGTGAAGGGCTCGTTCCATAAAAGTCACTAACCCTTATATGTCAATCAGCTGGTATTTGGGCCAGCATTGACTCAGGTCCCCCTCCCCCAAATACAATCTTCCTCTTCCTCTTCCTCTGTCTGTTAAATGCATGCAAGACAACACTAGTGGAAGATGTTCCATATATAGATACCTTCAAAAGAGCCCTGTGGAATTTGGTTAATTATGCATGACTTAGCTCTGGCGTCGAAGTAAAGACAGTATGTTTCTAATTCAAGCTCATCAACAGATGAAAACCTCCCCTCCCATGTTGGAGAACATGCCAGATGACTGTTTTATTTATGTCTAAGTACTCACTGGCTCCATTTAAGTGTCATCAAAGATCTAGACTTTAAACAGCAGTGTAAAACAATCAAGCTTACATGTATGCATTGGTGACACTATTATCCAATGTGACTTTTACATCGCTACTTCCACTTAAAAAAACCTAGTTTACCTTTTAACCTTCTTGTTGGGTATTTTATGTATCGTCCACACTGGGAATGGAAGAACTGGGTTTTTTTCTATGCACTGTTCGTTTAGTCAATGAAAAGCAGACTCCTGGTCTAAATAAAAGCTACAGCTTAACATCTGGCTTTGATCGTTAAAGAATTGAGAGCATGGGCCTATTGATCGATACACTCTTTGCTCTTGTTCAGATCTGCATCTGTGATGCAGCCACAGCCTTCAGCACACCCTAAATATCATCAGTCATCTCAGAGGGCCGTCGTGTGTGGAGTACTGGTGTATTTTGTGGACGATGCTGTAATGCAGTGGTATCTTGAAACACTTCTTGATTTCAGAAACAGAAATGTTTCTTTTTGATTGGCACAACTGAAAGTGATGACACTCAAGGACGCTTGGAAGATGGTACTCCAGCAGTGCGGTTAGAGTGCTGACTAATGGAGGAGTGATGCTGGGCGAGGTGTTTAGTCTGAGTCAGCGTCGGGAGAGCAGAGGAAGAATCATGATTCAGCACGTGGTAGAAACGTAGTTCAGAGTTTGAGACAGTGGAATATTAGGATAGCAATAGGCGCCAACGCTGATGAAAAATACACACAAAAAGCTGTATATGCTGGTTAGGTATGTTTGTTGCAAGTTCTGTTCATATTTTCTTGGGCCAGGATTTTGCAGATAAAGAGCATTTTGTGATATTTTGAACTTTTTATGTTTTATGTGGAGGCGGTGGATTTGTCTTGTAAATTCTGATTCTCAATTTCTCATATTGTCTGCTCATTGATGGCTAAGATATGAAAGCATGGTCAATATATCAGTATCGCATCTTGGCTAATTCGATTTTTATCAGCTTCCTTTTATCAGCTCATTTCCTAATCTAAGTTAAACTTTAAAACACTCAAACCCCTGGTTTCATAGAAAAGGCCTAGTCCCAGACTAAAATGTAAACCTGAGTTGTTCCAAGTGAAAGAAACTTGCACTGACTGATCTTAAAACATGTCAGTGCCTTTGTTTTTAATCTCAAGATGCCCAACAATAATGCTGTTTTTCTAAGCCATATTTATAAAAATTGTTTAAATCTCCTAATTGAACTATGGCCTAATCCTGGCTTAGGCTAAGCCTTGTCTATGAAACTGGGCCATAATTTAATAACACTCTTAAATGTACATTATGGCAGATTTCAAAATTCATAACTACTTTTTATACTTTATAATGCTTAAACCTAAATTAATCTGCAGCATTGATGACTGTCACTTGTTAGTGATTTATTTTATTTAGTCAAAATATCGGTGACTCCCTAATAAGGAATGTTAGTTTTGCCCAGTGATATTTCAGTATGGGTGGGGCTTCTCAACACAAGGCTGCAGAAACAGTAGTTGATTAGAATAAAAAGTCTGAGAAACATGCCTTTTTACCATGTTTCCACTTCACGTCTGCACAGCGTAACACAGACACTATCATCATCAGTCAGCGCTGAGATCGAGATGCCAGACTAAGCGTACGGTTTCAGATCCCGCTGTATCGTGTGTGTCAGGAAAGGCTGCTGGACTTCACAATGAATTGACAGAGATGTAGAGAGCATGTGTGAGCGTGTGACTCCTTTGACGTGCGTGGGCCCGGCAGGCAGCCAAGCAGCGTGCTGATCTCCTCTCTCCCTTCCCCCCTGACTGGACCGCTTCCCCCCCATGTCTCATTTTTCAACTGTCCATTGATGCAGAGCACTCGGCTTCCTCCTGCCCGGCTCCACCATGTCCATTAAACATTCATACTCTGGCCATGAGATACTTCAGTACTGTACCCCAGGCTCTCTGCCCAGGATACTCTATCGCCGCCCCTCTCGCTTTTCTCTCCGGCCCTCGTTTTCCTCTCCTCCTTCACCGCCATCCTTCAGAAGGCAATCAATTCTGAGCGCTCGCTATCTGTGCATCCATCTCTCTCAATCTGTCTGGCTGCGCTATAGATCTGTTAAAATTAGATTCATCATCCACCACGAGTCTATGTGTTTGCTCACTGTGTATCGCGGTGGATGCCTGGCACGGGACGTGACGCAGGCGGGATGCTGACTGGCTGTGATGAATCAGGCCCTCCTGAGCCGCCTCCTCTCTTCTCGTGGCATGGCGCCTACCTTCGATCAACTTTTCCCTTTAAATCCAACTATCCGACCTTCCACCCCAATCATATCTGCCCTGCCTCTTTTACTCAGGGTCAGCCAGACCATTAATAAGATTTAAAGGTATATTCGGATGATAGAAATGACGTTAATTAAAGAGGCTATATACAGTATATGGGATTTTTCAACCACTAAATGCCGCATGAGAGCACTGCCTCTCAGAGTAAAACAAACATGGTCTTTGGTAACACCTCATCCCTTCAGATCCCTGTGTTGCCAGTTGGTGGAAAACAGAGCGCATTTCATTTCAGTCATTTAAGCTACTGAACGAAATGGGCCCGGTAACCTTCATGTGTGTCAAGTTTGATTAAGAGGGGCCTTTGAGTTTTAGTTACGTGTTGGTGATTTAAGTTGTAAAATTTAATATATATTGCAATATAAGATATAGTTTTACAAAAGAGGTAAGTGAGCATTTTTTCACACTAAGACATTTATGGCTATACTCCTTTTATTAAAAGAGAAGTGAAAGGAGCTTAATTTGTTTATGGAACATTCCTTTAATGTAGAAATCTCCACCAGGCCGGCAAATTTAAGAGCAGCTGACATACTAGACTGTGATAGTTTTTCTGTTAAATTAATATTTTGGGCTGAATAAGTAATTTTGTGCCCGTGTTATATAAGGGAGCGACATGGGACATGACACTTTTATCTGCTTCTTCACAGTGCTGTGGAGCCAGAGGGAAAGAAATGTTGTCAGGAGACATTCGCTGTGCCATCTTGCCATGCACAAAGTGTAATATTCTGACAGACTGACAGCAAGTTATCTGTTAGCCCCTGTGTTTGGGAGATGAAAAGACCATGCTGTTTGTGTTTTAATTTTGAGCAGACTGGAACATATGTCTGTTGAACTATGCAGATGAGTACTCGCAATGCGCCAGGTTCAAAAAAGAACCAACCAAGCATTAGCCAACCAGTCTGAAACTTTTACTACTATCATTGCACTAACAAACCATTTTGGTTCGAAACATCTTAGTATTGACTGTTTAGACAGTCGCTGTTACAAATGAAAACAGTTTGCTGAGCTAGCTTGCTACTGTTAGCGTGTTTTCTGGGCTCTCCTGTTCTCCAGAGTGCAGTGGAATGAACTACAGCATGCGAAAAGCATACTAGGTGCACACCGCGAAAAGGTGAAGGGGAGGTACACAGGGAATAGCTGTCAGATAGAAATAGAGAGATATATTGCCAGAGAATCCAATTGCTGCTTATATAATGCTAGGCAGCGCAGAGAATTGTAGGTGTCTTCTGCCATTGCCAACGCAAATGTGCGTGTGTTTGGGAATATATTTAGATACAGATTCTGTTTTTGTCTCAGTTATTTTTATATTCGATAGGATTAATGACCTGATACCTTGAAAGGCGTTCCCGGGAATTGCTGTAGCGACTAGTGTTGCTTTCTTTGAGTAAAAATGGGCCTGTCTTGTTCTTTTTTAAATGAGTCTCTGTATTGTTGTAATCCACATTTTCCGGTCAAAATCCACATTCCAGCATGGCAATAAAATAATTACAACAACTATTGTAGTAAAATATGAATTTGGATTAGCTTAAAACTGAAATCCTGCTTTTGAGAATCATTCAAAACCAGTGAGATGGTGTTAGCGCGTGCAGGTTTTAGGGGACAATAGGTTTTAATTGTCCAATCCCAGAAGGACAGTTTTCCCTTTTTTTTTTCCTCAGTGCACAAAACTCGGATACTCTCTGTTGCTTTATTAAATCCATTTAAATGTCACATGGAAAACAATTGTTATGATATTATGCCATCAAATTTCGTTTCTTTATTGGACATTTTACCTCAGAATTTCCTTACAAGGAGTCATAACACAACACAATTATTCTCTCTGAAATCTTAGTTATGCTGCCAGGATACCTCATTCTGGCAAATATATTATTCTTTATGGAAATTCTAATTATAAATAAACATATTTGATTTAATATTAAAATGTATGAGAGTTAGCTTAGCAACATGCTAACATCAGAATCACTTGTAAGATGAGTTTCCCATGCAGAGTGCAATTTGTGAGGCTTACAAGGTTTCTGCCGATGTACTAGAGCTTTCAGAATCGATTATTTAAGAGGCAGCATGACAGTTTGGATGTTGGCGAAAGTAACTGCCTATTAAAGTTTTGAAACAGTTAATGTTTCACTTCTATCCTGTTTGGTATACAGAGCATGTGTAATCAGTAATATGCACAGATTTTCCAGGGAATGATTTTTGGATCTGCAGTCTCGGTTGCAGAAGTGATGCTGGAAGGCTGCAGATTAATCACTGACTCTTCAGCCATGAAAAGTTGCAGACTAAGAGGATTGAATACAGTCAACATTTCCCCAACAATATAGGATTAGCAGCCGATTCCTGCCATAGATGCCTGAGTATATTCACAAGCTCATATATTACAGTGCGCCCACTATTGTCAGATTTGCTGTCTTTGCTGGCAAATGAGTATAGTTTAGTTTAATAGAATTTCACAAGTACTTGTAAAAATATACAGTTTTGCCTACTTTTGAAAGAAGAATTACTGAAATAATATTCTTTAAAATAATACATTTAGGTGCAAACTGAATGTATTATCTGAAAGTACTGTTTATATATATAATAATCTATCAACACTGGAACTATAATCACTCTCCACCTCACATCTAATTATTAAATTACTCCGATTCATCTAGCAAAGCAAACCAGTACAGTATTACTAGAGTTTTTGTTTTCAGCTATGAACTGTGCAAAGTAATGACCGCTATAGATGGTTAGAATGGAATTTAGCTATAACTCCCGAATCAAAATAGATGCAAGAAAGAAATCCAGTCACCAAAGGCAACCGTACTGTCTTTTAAACATTGTAGTTACCTGAAATATGATTGTATAACCAATCATTTGTCAGTCTGGCAGTCAGTTTTTGGTTACTTGCCAGGAATCAAAAAAAGGCAATTGTCACAGAAGCTTTAAGACCTCATTAGTGGAAACCAATATTTTGTTTCTGTTTCTGCCTAGCCTGTTGTTGAGTCAGCCTCTAACATCATTACTACACAGTCATTTACACACATGCCTAAATGAGGAGCGAACACTGCCTGGGAGAGTTAGGGAGGAAATCAGACTATCCTCGGAGGAGTTTGTGGAGCTGGATCTTAATCATGTGGCCCCTATCTGGAGGATAGATTAACCTCTGTAGCCCTGACAACGCAAGCTCACAACAGCTGCGGGATATTGAAAAGAGAATTGGCAGCGAAACGAGAAATGAAAGTCGTCTAACAGGTGACACATCAAAAAAATCAGGAGAATATTTTTTGACTTAACACATAAGATTTGCGTGTTATTTTTTCAGCGTTGAGCTTCTCATTCACAAATGTCAAAAAGACCATTAAACCCATTGCATAATTGACCATATGGTGCTCATGCACCATGTGACAACAGAATATCTGTGGATTATTTTAGCTTTGTATAGGAGCGGTTTTGCTGTTTACTATACATTTTAAGCTGATGAGACTTTTGGCCTCTACAGCACATGCTGAGCTTTCTAAAGATCAGGTTTCTCGACCTCACAGCCAGCTTGTCACTCTCAAGACACTCTTTACAATAAACACAAATCAGTTCTGTGCATATTTAGTGCTTTAGTAAAACCAAGGTGTTATGTAGACTAGCACATCCCTAAATAAGTCAGCTAAATTGAGTAGTTTTTATTTGCCTGAACCACTAGTTGACTTATCTCTCATGTGAACTCCTGAAAGGTTTTATAGTTTTAAGATGTTTTGAACTTGTTTTATTCAACTTGATCAGCTCATTTGCATATTTTTGCACAAGATGTTTATTCCACACATTTCTGTACAAGTCACATGGTACAAAATGCATATTTAGTGGCATGTTATAAAATTGTTTTAATGTTGGATCGTATTCATTTTTGTGGCTGTTTCAATGGGGTTATAACAGAGATGCACAGCATACAATAAAGGTTTTTAAACTGTCCAGCTGTTGACTGTCACAATTCAAGCACAGTTATGTGCTTACTTAAAAAGTAAATAAAAGTCATAAGTCACATGGGTATATTTGTAGCAATAACCAAAAATACATTGTATGGTTCAAAACTATTGTTGGAAATTATTACATTTCCTACTGTAAATATATCCAAATTTCCCATTTTGATTTGTAAGATGCACTGGTAAGGACTTCATTTGGGCAACTCTTTTTTTCCTCAATGTTTAGATTTAGTTTTTTACACATATTGTCCTATCCTAACAAACCATACATCAATGGAAAGCTTATTTATTCTTTTATCTTTGTTGTCCAGGGTAACATATTTAAACCTGGTAAAGTTGTCTTTGTTTTCTCCTGTGTTTTTCTCAAACGCTGACAAAGCCACCAGCCTGTCTAAAAAGACCTCAGTGGTTGTGCCCTGCAGAGAACGTTGTAGGAACACTATATTAATTATATTCTCAATTTCCATCTCTTTGAGAACACTGTGCTAGAGGGCTGAAGGAAACAGCCAATTAAGTGATTTCCTCTCATTGCATTTTAAGTGTTAGGTCTTTAGCATTGTTGTTTTTAATGGGAAGGAAAAGCATCCATTTAGCGTTTCTGAGACATAGTCTGGAGTTCTCATTGCAGGTCAAATGCAGATGAGATTTGCCGAAGTAATTTCTAGTCATTTGCTTTGATTTGCTTCTTACTTTGCACAGCCATTCAGATTCGATTGCCTTGAAAAACATGGTTTTAGGCATTACTGCGTCTACAGTGTAGTCATTTTGAATTGACTTACATTAAGCATAAAAAGCAAACGTATTAGGGAATATTAAGCAATATGTGCTGGTCTACCATGAAAAGTGCTGTGTCGTTCAGTCTGAATCTAATGAAAGAAAATGGATTAAACCCTTAGTTTAGATTAACTGCTCTGTATATCTCTGATACTCTTGTGCCAATTGGCCTGTGGTACTAAAGCAGATCGAAAACCATATCAAATAGAAAGGAAAGTTAAATGTATTATGTTAAATCATTAATGTGTCTGTCATACTACTGTATTGCCTTATAATTTTTGGGGTACAGAACATTTTCTACAGACTGATAAGATCCCGAGTCCTGCCTCTTGTCAGAATATTCCAGAAATATTTGTAGCTAGCAATAGCGACAGTAGCTAGCTATTTTGATGCAGTGTATTTTTAAATCAAAACAAAAAAGACTTCAAGCCAGGGCTAAGAAAGAAAGTCATTTAGGGATTATATTCTAGTTTAAGTCTTAAACTCCAGCTGACCTATTAGGTTAATGTCATACGTGCAGGGTAAAGCTCTAAATGTGGTTGGCATGCCATTACTGTTCTTTCAGGAGACCAAGAGTTTGCTGATCCATCCTTAGCCATCTGCCCCAATACTAGCATTCAGCAGGGGTAAGAAGCTTGGTTTGGGCCCACATCTGCAATGCCCTTTAAACCCCGAAAGGCCAGATTTGTCTAACATTTGCATAATAACGCCATTGCCAGTTCTAACTTTAGAAAGATATGTGAAATTATATGTTCTTAATAAGTAACTGAACCAGGGATGTGTCTCCTGCCAGCCTTTAACCCAAAATGACCCCGATCTGACTTTGTAAGTTTGACACAGAGCAACTTTTGCATGCATAAACATTGCATTTCTTTCTAGTGTGTGAACTCATAAGCATAAGTCGTTAACTAGACAACCATGAACAAACATTTTAAGTTTTCATGTCTGCACATGAAATTCCATCTCACAATTTTTTTTTTTTTTTTTTTTTTTTTTTTATCAAGTCGAGGTAACCAGGGAAACTATATGATCTGAGAAGTGTGGGGGATACATTCTAAACCTTATCAGTCTGGCTCATGAATATTAATTAGGTGATGTAACCAGCAGATATAAAATATGACTGAATATATACACAAAATCTATTTAAAAAATGAATTTCTACTGCTTGGATACATCTACAACATTACAAATATTTACATTTTTAGATAAAAGAGTATTTACTGTAACTAGTCGCTTATTAGCATGCATATTATTTATTAAATATTTGCTGTTTATAAGTACTTGTGAAGCACATATTCTGCATGACCATATTCTACATTCCTATCCGATACCTAAACTTTAAAACTTCCTTACTAACTACTAATAAGCAGCAAATTTGGAGCATATTAAGGCAAAACATGTACTTAATGGTTTGTTAATGGCGAGAATTGAACCGTAAAATGAAGTGTGACCAATATTGTTATTAAAAATGACGTAATGCACCTCAAAAGTGCGTGTGATATAAATCAGTGACATTAACATAATAAATGGTCACATTAAGTATCAATCAATCATCCGAAATCTTTTAGAGAGCTGTCAAATGTGATATTCACCTTGAAATATGGGAGTAGCTGTGGCAGGTTACTGTGCAGCGATCAGTGTATTCATTAAGGATCCTGCTCACGTGAGACAGAAAGTTATGCACTGCCCCCAGTTCCTCCTTTGCAATTAGAGGTCTATCAACTCTTACATCTTACTCTGTGGTCATTACTTAGGAGTAATTTATGGTTATTTATAGAAGCAGGCATAAGTAGGTTCATCCTTTGCAAAGCTAACCTCTCAGAGGGTTTTTTTTACGAGGCCGGTCATTACAGCTCAGGACCTGTTCATAGAAACATTAATAAAGTGATTCAGGCGAACTGAAATAAAAATTGTGGTGAAGTGGTCGTCTTTATTGAGGTTGTTTCTTGGCTGTGACTTTCTGAGATATACTGACTTCACTCCCCATAGACAGTTTTTCATTTTTTTTTTTTTTTAAAAAAGAAATCACTTATGAACACCAAGGCTGCATTTATTTGAAAAATATAAATAAAATACAGTCAAAACTGTAATATTATGAAATAGTTTTACAGTTTAAAATATTTGCTTGCATTCTAATATATCCTAAAATTCATTAATATTCCCTTTGCCTTTCTCTTCAGTACCACGTCTTCCAGAAATCATTCTGAATTGGTAGTCTATATATATATATATATATATATATATATATATATATATATATATATATATATATATATATACAGTTACAGTAAATGGGTAAAAGGAGAAGGAATTTGAGTTATCTCTGGCCTGCACACAGAGTAGCATGAAATAATCTAATTATCCACATTTGATCATGAGCTGAAGAATCGTATGCTATTTAGCTCAAGAGTCTGTTTATTCCGCTCAAGCTGTAATCATACGGTTAAAGTCACCTGAAATCTGAGTGCAGCTCTGCTAGAGGAGACAGAAGCTAGTAGCCTGAACCTCTGAGGGTTCTGTGTGAACTCTGTGAGTGATCCATGGCATGGGTGGTGTGATCCAGCCGATCTAGGTCAAGTCCTTCCCTTCCATTAGAGCGCCATTAGTTTTCAAAGCCACCATGGTATTTCGGTTTTTATCAGCCTTTTCAGAATCGCCTGATGCAGATGAATGGGGAAGCTGCAGTCTATTGTTCACCAAGGGAGGTAATGTCATTTAATTCTGCACTGTACCGCTGAGCTTTTTATTCTTTCACTTTGTGTTTGCCCATTTGCAGTCTTTTTTCTCACCTTTTCTTTTCTTCCCAAGTCGTACACAAACCATCTTAACTTGTCGTCCGGTTGTTCTGCCAGGCGATACACTCTTCTAGATGTAATTGCACAGTCAGGAGCCATCCTGTTTAGTTGCTGTGTGTGTTTTTTTACACTGAAAATCAGAAATTCTCATCACCGCTCATTAAAGTTATGCAACACTGACAAGATTGCCTCTAAAATAGTCAGATGCTCGATGGATGCTCAAACAGATGCTTAATTCATTTTCTTGAGCACAGCAAACAAATATGTTTTAAAACTGCTTAATAGTAACAGTTAATTGTACAGGTGTGATTTTTTTTATTCATTTATTTATTTATTTAATTTTATTTGGAATAGTTTTTAAAGGCCTGGCACGATTATGAAAAACCCCTTACTTGAGCATTTCCTGTATATAGATTTTTTCTTTAATTAAGATTTCTCATTTGTCTTGCCATATTGATTTTGTTACTTATGAAATAGATGACAATATTATGACTCTTGGGTGTTGATTCAGTGTTTTCAAAATGAAGCACACTGTCCTGAATCAAATCCTTCACAATCTCGAAGCACTTACGGGTTACTTTGACCTACTTTTCTAAGTGGGATTTTCAAAGGAAGTACGGTGCCTCCAGCCTTCCGCTACATTTATAATGTTGAGCAAGATCTGTGAAGATGATGATATGCTGCAAGATCATTAATGTATGCCTAATATATTGATGCTTTCCATCAGTATATTCGTGCAAATTTGATGAACCTTCAAGGAGTCTGAAAACCAAAGTATATATTATATTATATTATATTATTTTATATGTGACCCTGACCTCTTATGTTCTTATGCTGCAGCTATGTTTGCAGAAATAACCAAAAATACATTGTATGGGTCAAAATTAACAAATTTTCTTCAGTGTAAAGACTCTGTCCATGAAGATATTTTATACATTTCTTACCGTAAATATATCAGAATTATTTGGATAACTTTTAATGGTGATTTTTCACAGTATTTAGATTTTTTTGCACCCTCAGATTCCAGATTTTCAGTTAGTTGTATATCAGCCAAATATTGTTCTATAATAACATCAATGGAAAACTGATTTCTCAGATGATGTTTAAATTATATCAACCGATTAATCATGATTAATCACATCCAAAATAAACTGTTTTGTTTCCATAACAAACACACAAACATATATTATGTAAACAAAAACTTAATCATGATTATATTATATTTGGTTGCGTTACAATGATTTCCTAATTTGAAATATGATCAAGGCTGCTGGAAATATAACAAAAAATATAAAAACCACTCTATTTTATTTGGGTGCACAAAACATTCCCATGATTATTTGTACTACTGCTATAATTACAATAATAATAATCACACACTGATATGTAAATACAAATGTAAATAATTAAGCAACTTTTACGTTTATTTTAAGTTTAGGGGCGCACGCTTCTGTCTTCTACCAAATAAATACTTTTGTGAAACAACAAGACTAAACAAATGATGTTTGGATTTGTAGTGCACAGAATGCTTAAGTCCTCTCTGTTGTAAATGCACATCCTATTCTCTCAGGGCTCAAGTGGTTTGACTGGCTCAATCCCTTGTGTCTTTCATTGTAAACGGAGTAAATCTGAGAGGGAGAGGAGAGAAGCTTGTTAACCGCTTGTTGCTCTCAGCCTTGCAAACAGTGAAGTCATACCTTCCAAGGCTTGTTTTGCTCTCCGGTGATGTCACCAGCAGCCAATCAGCAGGCGCTGCTGCAGTAGGTAGTGGGAGCAGCGAGAGTCTTGGGGATACGCACGGGGACGCGCCGGCGGCTCTCCGGCTCTCATCATCACATCATTACAGAGATGGAGAGAGAGAGAGAGATGGAGAGAGAGAGAGATGGAGAGGGAGAGAGATGGAGAGGGAGAGAGAGGGAGAGAGAGAGGGAGAGAGAGAGAGAGAGAGAGAGAGAGAGAGAGAGAGAGAGAGAGAGAGAGAGAGAGAGAGAGAGAGAGAGAGAGAGAGAGAGAGAGAGAGAGAGAGAGAGAGAGGAAAAGCAGCAGCTGAGAATATCTAATCACAGTCGTGAGTCAGTCATTTGATTCCTCAGCTCTTTGTATGTGATGTGCCTCACAAAGGAAATTACATACTGAATAAATCAATTTTAGTTGACCTAGGTTTTGGATTAGGCCAGACTGTTTTATCTGTCTTATTAGGCACCTCTTAAAGAAGCTATCATACACTGATTATGCCAGTTTTTCTTTGGCCAGTGACCTTAAGCCAAGGTCAGTTTTGCTCGCGAGGAAGGCAAGACTTGGGTTTGTATCCCATATAATGCAAATATCATGTTTGATGAATCCTTTTTGATTGCCTGTTTATCTACTGCATGCAAGATAAGCTGGGATGTCATGGTTACTGTAGCGAAGGTTGAAAGGTTGATAGCAGTTTCTGATAGCAGTTAATACTGTGTCATTGCTTGTATAGCTTTCTGAAAATTGTGATTTGATAAAACCTACTCATTTAAATCAATCTCAGTGTGGTTGTTGTTATTCACCTTTTCAGGTGTGTGCGTGACACACAGTGGGGTCTTACAATATGAGACACATTTTGAGAGGACTGAGAGATAATTGTTCAGAATCATTAAATGATACAGTTTACATTATAGTGTGTGTGTGTGCGTATATATATTTAATCTGACATAACTGTAACTCTAGTTTATTAATGGAGTCAGTTGTGAACACATGGTTCTAAATGATTCACTCATTTAGTGAATCTGATTCGAGACTGTTTCACAGAATCTTTTGACTGCCTTATTAAAAAGAACAAAATATGTTTGTTGCCATGTAGAAACGATTTTTATTTTAAGCCTAATTATTATGATTTGAAAATAATCCAAAGAACATTTTATGCTTCAACGAAAGCAACAACTGAGTGATCATCTGTAAGAAATATATATATGATCAGTGTGAATTACAGAACACAGAATCATAAATATTTCTTATTTTATGTTTTACATTTTTAAAAAACCTACAAAAACTTTACTTCCAGCTATAATAAATATATAGGGACAAAAAATCTATATTTTCTTTTGGAGTCCATTGACATTGTTGTTGTAGTTAATAGAGAATGAATGAGTGTGCGTATATTGATTAGTAAAATAGTTTCAGGAAATCCGGATATAGCTAATTTACACGGAATTGAACTTCAATCAATGCTTTAGTGCAGCACATAGTCTGCAGACTTACTTGATCTACTAACCAAAGTCTATTTTCAGCAGTCAGATGAATCATTGCTCCCTAGAGCAGTTTCAGTGTGCGGTTTGTACAGTCCTAAGTGTGTGTGATTGCTCATCAAAGTCCATATGTTTTCACAGGTGCCCACGGAGTCAGAGAAGAGCCCCAGTTTGTGACGGCCCGCGCAGGGGAGACCGTGATTCTGGGATGTGACGTGGCCCACCCACTCAACGGCCAGCCCTACGTGGTGGAGTGGTTTAAGTTTGGAGTGCCCATCCCCTTCTTCATCAACTTCCGCTTCTACCCTCCTCATGTGGACTCGAATACGCCGGTGAGCTTGGATTTCCGCCTCACCGCCTTAAATTTTTCACATGAAAACAGCTACTTTTTATTATTTGGGCAGAATCGTAAGAATTGTTGAATGTTAATGATTCATTATTGCATTTAATACAGTAAACTCCTATTTTATAAATCAGGTTTAGACTTGATTTATTTCAGGCAATGTTTTGCACTGAAAAATAAACGCCAAAGTGACATTTTTCTTTTTTCCCGCTTTCACATGACTTAAGCTTTTTCATGCCCCGATGTACTCATTAAATTGCACTGCAGCATAATTTGTGTTTTGTTTTTTCGGTTCTGATTTGTCTCATGAAATTAGTGAACGGTAAAAAGCGTGTTTGCTTCATTTGTAGTCTTTGTCAGATGAAAGAGTTTGTTTCAATATCCAGAAAACACTTGGATTGTTTAATCTGTTATATATATATATGAATTTAATTTACAATTTTTTTTTCAAGGTACTGTCTATACTAGCAGTCTGTACTAATTTGGTCAATCTTCACCTATTTAATTTTTTTATTTTCATATGCATGGAATCACAGCAGGTCTCTCAGTCATGTGTTTGACTCACGGAAATGGAGATTACTCAGCCCAGTCCAGATCTCAGTACATTTAATCTCTCTCATAGAGGTTGAAAGCTTTATCACAGGGCAAGAGCCGGTCGTGTCAACAGATTATGAATCGAAAAGTGCGGGTTGGTTTGAAGAAAGCTCTTATCTTTGCTCCGTGTATCTGGCGGTCCAGATCTGTGGACAGGTAGAAGAGGTGCTGATCTCAAGAGCGAAGCACCAGCTCTGATACATGAAAGAGGGGTGGAGGGAAGTGCAGAAGATCAAATATGATCCTTTTCTTCCTAATTGAGATTGGAAATTACATCATTGATAAGGAGTGGAAACAGAAAGGGCATAATTTAAGAGCATGTCAGATTTATAAAAGCAAAGAAACTGTGATAGTTTATCAGACGTGGCTCAGGCAAGATATGCAATTTTAATGGCTCTCACTCAGAGTGAATGGTAATGAGATTGGAAAGTTTTTTAACTTTCTCTCATCCTGAATCCTCAGCTGAATTTCCAGCAGTGATCTTAACACATTGTGCAGAGCTGAGCTGTATTTTTAAAACATTTTAAGATATTCAAAAGTTGTTCTGTTGGTGCTTGAAACCTGAGATTATTATTTATTATTTTAAATAAAACGTTTGAAATATTACTTAACAATAGTTATAATTATAATAGTATTATAATTTGCATATATTTTATTTTCAACAATGCCCACTTATTGCTTTTCTAATATGCATGAAAATACGAAGCTATTTAATATTTAAATTCAAATAATGATTTGTTGATTAGGCCAGTAACACGCACGTTTCTTGCAGTAATAAGCACTGTACATACTGTTGTATTTGTACGGTCTCCACACAGGAAGCACAAGTTCCACATGTCTTTATCTGCTCCACTGATCAGGATCCATAATTACCATAGATGGCCTTGTGACCTGTACATACATGAGTTCTTGCATGAGGCCTCATTCAGCAGTGTATTTCCTCTGACCTCTAGTCTTATATTGGTCATCGCCTCCTCCAGATAAATAGCTCTACTCAGCAAATATACAGTAGCTCTGTGTCTTAGCGTGTGAGACCCCTGCTGTAATGGCAACTGGTCCAGCATAACTCATATCTGATGTCCACCACAAAAAGCCTGCTTGTTACCAAATGACTCTATATGAATCTCATGTATTGGGTCTTTGTGTAAGCAAGATACTGAGAGAAGATAAAGTGGATACATATGTGAGAGTCAATGTATTATTCATTAATGCTAGATGGAGTTGAAATAGCGATGCTTCAAAAAGTTTTAGTATCGTTCAACAGTTTTTTGAAAGCAATTTTTTTATGTTTTAGTTAACATTAATAACAATTGCTATTTACTCTGCTTTTGTCTTCCGCGACAAGTTTGAACTGTGCATTTATCTAATAAGAGAGAGAGAAAGAAAGAGAAAAGTGAAAAGAATACGAAAGAAGGAGAGGAAGTTTCGTGCTTTCATTTTGTATTGACCTCCAGCGTGTCACTTCCTGAGGACTGTCTTTACCCTACATTGCGTGTCAGCATTGTTTCTCGTTCTCCCATCAACACTCTCTCACAGCTGTAAAAATAGGCCAGGCGCTTGACCGCTCTCGCTTTCGCTTCTGGTTCTCCTTCAGTGTTATTGATCTGCGACACTGGTGTGGGCTAAATATCCAGCCGCAACAAAAGCGCTGCTTTCTGTTTGAATGAAGAATATCTGAAACAATTTGTGAATGTGATATTATTTCAAGCAAAGTAAATATGCTTCTTTAGCTCGACTTATTTTTTTCTGGCCATCCAACTAATGCACATTTTCCTATATTGATGCGTATGTTTGCTAAATATTTTTTTATTTTGTATACTGTGGGACGGATTCCTTTCAGACTGTGTATTGGCCGTGGCAATTCCATTTGATTTGGGAAAAAAAATGTTTTTTGAGGACAAACACAGGCCCTTAATAGCCTTTAACACTGCTGTCTTGCAATCCCTCTGCCTGTGCTGATATTGTTTCCTGCCATCTGTCCAGCACTGTTGCCAGAATATAGAGAAAAAGGCATAAATCCTCTCTGTTTGACCTTTGAAGACAGCCAGCTAGCTATATCATAGTGTCATGATGGATTTGCCCACGTCTGGCACGGTTAGAGATGTGTTTCTCCATGTGCTCACGGGAGTGTCTGGAATTACCGTGGGCCACTTTGGCTCTCACTTCAGCCGTCACAGACCTCTGGACCTGACACTGCTGTCGCCAAAACAACATTCATGAGTGAAGCGGCTGTGGACCCAGGCTGTGTACATTATCGCAAGAGCAAAGATAAACAATTAGATTTAATTAACTTGAATTAAATGTGTAAATGACCTTTGGCTTTTTTTGTCTTTTTTTACGTACCAAACCAGAATGTATTAGGATTTTTTTTAAAGTCCCTGTTGGAAAGACCAGCTTGGCGTGGTGTGAATAAAAAAAAAAGTATAAAGTATACAAATTATTATTATTAAAAAGTATATATATTTTTTAAAACAAATTTAATTTAGAGAAAATTTAACTATAATTTTAAATGTTATTTGGAATGAAAAAAATTCACCCAATAATTAATCTCTCACTCCTGTCGTTCCAAACCCTGACAAATCCTGACAAACCGTCCAAGACCTTTGTTCATCTTCTGGACACAAATTGAGATATTTCTGAAGAAATCCAAGAGTCTAACCCAGAGTAGACAGCAATGTTTCTGAAATGTTCCCAGGCCCATAAACATAGGAAAGACATCACTAAAATAGTCCATGGTCCAATGGTTCAACAGACGGTGACTCCCAAGGAGCAGAATAGTTGAATAAAAATGTTATTTTTGTAGCTTTGTTACATTACAATTGACCCACTGGTGTCACATGTACTAGAAAGCTCTTGGATGTCATCAGAAATATATATTAATTTGTGTTATGAAGATAAACTAAAGTCTCACAGGTTTGGAACAACACAAGGGTTAGTAATGACAGAATTCTCATTTTTGGGTGAACTGTCCATTTCAATAATATTTGTGTCTCCAACTGACTTCCTGTACACAGTTTACTTGATTTAAACAGTTGACTTGTTGTTTTGAGGTAGAGGATGTTTTGGATCCCGTTAGATCATCTCTCACATCTTCTGTATCTCTGTATCTCTGAACTCCACAGGCCGAGCCAGCCTGCATGGCAAGTCGTCTCTACGCATTGAGAGGGTTCGCCGGAAGACCAGGGCTGGTATGAGTGCAAGGTCCTGATGCTGGAACAACAGTACCACACCTTTCACAACGGCAGCTGGGTGCACCTCACAGTCAACGGTGAGTCTCTGACGTAAGATCAGAAGTCACTCAGAGGAGTTAGTTTTTGTTTTTAGGCCGAGGAAGATGAGCCTGGATAAGGCTGAGAAAGGCAGGTTCGTGACAGAACATCCTGGAAATGTCTTTTCCAGATATGATACGATAAAGTCCATGCGCTGTTCTGATTGGCTTTTGCTGCCGGATCATGCCTCATGCGACACAGTGTCTGTCTTCCTGTGAATGCATCATGTCACTGTGCCTTCTAGATTCCGTTGCCTAGGTAGCAGACACCCAAATCCCCAAACCGGTTACAGCACATTAACTCCAGCTCATTGCTGTGTGATATACTCTCAGCCTCTTCTAATAGACAACAGCTGTGAATCAGATCACCCTTGTGCATCATTTCATTTGACTCTCAAGTTTTTAAAAGATGAAAAGCATCGCCTTCTGCAGTGTCTCTCCGCCACATTGTGTGTGTGTGTATCCGTTTGTGTTGTTGCTAGTCTCAAATCCAGCAGCTCAGCACACAAGTTGGAGTGTTGACAGGCCAGTTTATCAGCCGCGTGTGGATGTGTGTGTGACTGTGTGCCTTATGGCCCTGTGTGACTAACACACTAATATCAGCAGTGTTTCTTCTATGAGACCATGACCAATCGGTCTAGCACTGGGAAAAGCAGCAGCATACTAGTCTCTTTTACACAGTTTAATCAGAGACTAAACTGTACTTTTAGGGTGTACTGTAATATGTTTGCGTCTCATCTGTGTGAGGGGCAGGTCTTCACCCTAGTTAGCAATTCCTGCTCTCTCAAAGGTTTTTCTGCAGGCTTTGTGAAAAAAAAAAAAAACTTCACAAGCATAAAGCTTTTTGCATATCTCTATGAATATATGCATGGGGACGGCTGATTAAGTGCTTTCTGAAGGGTATTGTGTGGAGTGCTGGCGTATTTGGGGCCATTTAAGGGCGGTTAGCGCGGCAAGAGTGAGTGGCTCTCAGGAAAGAAATTAGCTCTATGTTAGCTGCTGTCGCTGTGTGCCTCAGAGCTGTTGTTTTACAGCTCTTGTGATATTTTCACACACACACACTCACACTTGTGTCGCTCGAGGTGCGAGGCACATGTCAAAAGTGCTAAGCAGGGGGAGAGGAAGTGATGTAATGGTTAATCAATCCAGCAGGGTTGAGCGCTCACTCATACAGGTGATTTTTGAAGCGACACACTGGAGTGCACCTCTTTTGGTCTGCGTGTTTAAAGCAGTAACTCAAGCAGAAATCTAAATTCATTCTGCTGTGTAACACACCATAAGAAAGAAATAGGTGGCACTATATTTCAAGCCTTCAGAAAAACACTACTAGAAAAAAAATGAAATAGGAAATTTCTCAATATGATGGAATCTCCTAGTGTTTTTTTTTTTTTTTTTAAACAGGTTTTTTGAACCTGTATTTATATATACATTTATACATTTTTATACTACAATAATATAGACAATAAATAATAATAATGTAAAAAGTTGCTTTGTAATGTTGTTGTTATACATTTATTTAAATAATAGTTTGGGCTGTGTGTTCTCAGTTACATTAAAGGAATAGTTCACCCAAAAATGAAAATTACCCCATATTTTACTCATCCAGAAGCCGTCCCTAGGGGTATATGACGTTCTTCTTTCAGACAAACGCAGTTGGAGTTTTTATAACATTTATCCTGGCTCTTCTTCCAATTTTCATTTTCGAGTGAACTATTCCTTTGATGCTGTCTCTTATTCGTACACTCTTTTCCTCCTTTCTCTCTTTAATTAATTAATGAATTAAATATATAATATATATATATATATATATATATATATATATATATATATATATATATATATAACAAAAAATACACAAAATAACAAATACATTTTAAATAACAAATAAATTAAAAAGCACACTGTTTCAGAATGGCCTGAGGGAATGATGACTACATAGGAACTATTTAAAGTAACTAAGATCTACTAAAGGTGCCTGACTCTTTAAATAGAGAGTCTCCTCTGCAGTGCTGAACGTCTGTGGAGAGAATAAACTCCAGCACAGGGCAACACTGGAGATCCTCTGCTTTCTCTGTGATCTTACAGCAGATTTACACTCCACTGCTGGTTAGCACTAATCCTTTGGGTTTCAGATTAAACTTCTTGCAAAGTTGGAGAGGGGAAGCACAAAACTCTCATTGAAATCCAAACAGAAAATCGGAAATGTTCAGCATTGCCCTTTTGGAATTATTTAATGTTTAATTTAGCCTTTGATTTCCAATGTTAGCCAGTTTCATCATCAAAAGCCTAGTCAGTGTGAGGCTAAAAATACATTTTCACAGGTAATGTGTGTATGGTTCTTTCCTATCCATGAGACATTTCTAAGGATTCTAGGGTGTTAGTATTTACATTCTCATCAAGTACACTTAAACAACTTTTCTATGGAGCCTATTCTGTGATCAGTGACAGCTATTCAGCCCTAATTTGACATCACATACATGCCCTTAAGCTCAGTAGATGCTCCGCCTCTTTCAGTTTGAATGACAGCTGCACCCTGTATTCTGGGTTGTGATGTATACAGAATGGACACACGGTTATTTGTTTATTTCACCTTGTGGTGACTGTTATTGAAGTTAACTAGACTCTTAGAAGCTAGGAGGTCATGTCCTGGCCACAAGGTGAGAGGCTGGGTTGTCGTAGCATCTCGTTAATACTCAGATCTCTATGGCAGGGTCAGAGAGGAGAACAGAGCGGTTAAATCTATTCCAAACTGACTGTGAGCTAACGCTAATCCTGTGGGATTTAATGGGATACCTGCATGAGGAGAGAACGTCTGTTGCTTAGTCTCAGGGCAGTCCAAAAATCATATTGCATTTCCGCTCACATCCTGTGACTTTGCATGATTGCTGGTGGCAGATTGCTTGCTGTGAATACAGTCAAGCCATACGGTTCACATATTCACCCGAATATCTAATGTTTGAACATATTAAGGAATGCATTTCTTTTAAGTGCTTCATCATGTTTTAAAGAATTTAAAAGAATTTAAAGAATATTTATTTAGTTGTTGGTTTGTTTATTTATTTTATGTATATATGTCTTTGTGTAATGCTACATTAATAATAATATACAAATAATGTTTTTATTTTAATTTTTATTTATTTTACATTTATTTTACACTTAATATAAGGCTGAATTCATTAAAATATAAAAACTAAATTGAATCATTAAAGTCATTTTTTGAGTTTTAGTTCTTTGTAAATGTATTTATATTTATTTATTTTAAATTAAGTATATAAACATTGATATATAAACAAATTTGGAACAATTTTGGCTTCTGTTTCCTTTTCAGTGGTTATGAGATGTAACCAAATGTCTGTGATTTTATTTATTTGTTAGTTTATTTTAAATGTACAAATTTTGTCTCAATATGAGGTGCATGCACAATAATTATACACTGCATGCATAATAATTCTAAACACACCTGATATAGCTGTTTAAAACATCTTAGATTTAACATGGCATGTCAAGCCTTCCAGTAGTTTAGCTAATGATCCATCTTACCGCTTTATATTTAGAAAAAAACACATTTTAAAGCATTTCAAATGACTTACTTGCATCTACATTGTTCCTCTGTAGACTGAAATGAAAAGCAAAAGGATATAAGCATGCTGACATTACCCTGACTCTTATGTTCAGCCTCAAAGATGAAGTCATTGTCATTTTAAACAGGTGCTAATTGCCTGCTAGACATCTTTGTGTTTAATTAAGAGCGTGCATTGTTGGTTTAGAGACTTGTGAAATAAAAGCTCATTCCTTTTCGAGCAGGTGAATTCATCCACAGCTTAGAAGTTAGAGTTCAAAAAAGCGCTGTTATATCAATCGGCTTAAATGAACCGCAATTTTGATAATGCCATTACAAATCTTCTTTCCCACAAAGCTTGTTAAGTGAATGAAGTTGCAGCCCCTTCGGATAGAGCACAAACCCTGATAAAGCCACAGAGACAAACGAGCACAGCAATTTTGGAGGTTTTCTGTTGGACTTCATTGACCTTCAGGGTGAAGTGTGGCTGTTTGGATGATACTGTTGCCTATGCTGCCATTCTAATTGGCTCATTATCAGGTTTGTGATGATTCAGACTGAGCCTATAGCAGAATCACTACAGGGCCGAGTTAGGGAGCTGTCCGTGGTGCTGATGTTCTCGGGCCAGGGAGCTGTCCAGGGTACTGATGGCCTTGCAATCTCATGTGGGCGCTAAATGCTCAGCACCACAAGGCCATATGCTTCAGAAACACTGCAGATGGCATCATGGCATGGGATAAAGGCTTTTAAACGATAGCGCGGCAGTAGGCACAAAATTCTAGAACTGGCAGAATTGATATTTGCAGCTCCGATTGTGACAGTCTGTTGACCTGCAGCATGTTTGTTGGTTTGTTAATGGGAATGGGAAGTGTGGGTTTAGCCACAGGCAGCCGACAGGCCTGGTTTTACAATTTTAGTTGAGGGATGGCCCTTGGTGTGTTGTCATTGGGTGTAAATAAAGCTGACAGCATGCTAACCCCTCGGGTGCCATATTGTTAAGAATGGTGCCATTGTGCACTACACTTACTAATAATGACTTACTGTGCTTATTTCGGTCTGTTCACTCATTTTATTGACAAATGTGTTGCGTGTTTGTGAGCGAATGTTTGATGGTTGAACTTCAGCCATTTCTATTGATTCTCTGACTTTTAAGCTATTGATAATTTCACTAATTAAAAACAGGAGACACCAACAACTTCTGCAGGATTTACACGGAATGGCAGCATTATTTCAAGACCCAGACTTTACGTTAGACATCAAGTTTTATGTGATTTTGTGATGTTTCATGCTCATATCAACGTTGTTGTTGTTAACTAAAGAAGTTTCGTTGATTAATTTTATGTTAGTTGAAACTAAATTAAACTAAATATTAAATTAAACACTTGAATTAAAAACAAGAAAATAAATATCACCTTGGCACTTAACTAAAATAAAAAGTACTAAATCATTTAAATGAAAAAAATAAATGAATAAAACTATTGATTAAAAAAAGTCACAGAATAACAGAGTTACTAAAACTTAAATGAAAATTGAAATATACAAATAAATTTAATGGGGTATTCAAATATTATAATTCACACATTTAGGCTTCATAACATTATAATGTATAAAAGATAGATTAAATTTGAGATTTGCTAAAGATTACATTAAATTGTATAGTGAAATGAGCTTGAACATCCAATACAGATTAATTAATAATATCAGCTGATGGTCAGTGCATCCCCACTGGAATCCTCTGCCCTATATCATGTTTACTTAACCTGAAACGGAATTGCATAATTAGCCATAAACTATACATCATGAACAATAACCAAGGAGGACAAAAGCCATGGATTACATGTGTAAGCAGATCAAAGTGTGTAAGGTGATTATATATGTCTGTAATATGAAAAAGGAGAATTAAAGCCTGAAATCTGCACAGTCATTCTCTCTCATGCGTGTGTGAACTAGATACAGGAGCCAGGGGGCCATTAGCTTCTAGAGCCTTTTGGATCATCTTCTAGATTTCCATCAGTGTGAGATAAAGAGTATTTTTACATTATGATTAGTGTTTCAGAATAGTGGTCTGGGGATGGTTCTGGCTTTTTATGTTTGTGCTTAATTAGCTTTGGGTATCAGTCCCTTTAAACTCCTCACCGGCTCTGTTTTGCTGATTTCTTTCATGTTGTAACAGGTTTCACAGTTGCACCATCATAACATAAACACACACATATGAACTGAGGGAAATTTGCCCCTGCGGTTTAATATTACAAATCTCTACCTCAGGCTTCTTTTGTTAGTTTACTGCAATGTGAGCAAGATTCTATATTTTTTTA
This sequence comes from Puntigrus tetrazona, assembly GCF_018831695.1. Lineage (NCBI taxonomy): Eukaryota > Metazoa > Chordata > Actinopteri > Cypriniformes > Cyprinidae > Puntigrus > Puntigrus tetrazona. The sequence goes on along the minus strand of NC_056719.1, from coordinate 8,044,649 downwards.
TAAATGGCCCACTGGATAAATTTTACTCTGTATAAATAAAGATAAACCTGAATGAAGTTCATAGCTGGAGTGGTTTATGTAACCTTTCCTTATTAGCTACTTTGAAACACACTCACACACTAATAGAAAACACACTCATTTACTGTACATAACAGAGTAGAACGGTGATGGCGAGCAATATTAAACTAAATGTTTTGCTTCAAGAAAAGACCCAGTGACTTAATGGTCTAATTTTTGTTTGAACTCTCATTCTGACGGCACCCATTCACTGCAGTGGATCCATTGGTGAACGATGTAATGACAAGTTCACCAAAATTCTACATCTAGGAAGTAAATATTCGGTAAATGTTCATTTCTGTGTGAACCATTCCCTTACTGCAATCTCTCGATGATTTTCACTGAGAATCATTAATTGCAGTGAACAAACTGATTCACTTAAATGAATCAAACTCACCATAGCTATGTATACAGATGCGAGAATAAAACACGTCCGCTTGCTGTAGCAGTGAGGAGAGATAAGTCTCAGCATTTGACACGGAAGGAAGTAACAGAGACAGAGAAACAGGAAGTGAGGGTCAGTTCTCTGGGCAACTGAATCAGTGTTTTTTTTTTAGTACGGACAGAAGGGTTGTTTAGCAGAAAAGAGCAGTGATACTCAGTTCTTTGTATTCGTTTTTGGGTTCTGTTGAAAAACCTTCTGTCCACCAGGCTTTCAGTTTCCTCTTCCAGCCTCCGGTGAGGCTCCTCTCTTCTCAGTATGCATCGCTCACATTTAATCTGTGTTTGACCAAGAGTGTTTGGGAGATAAGAAAATAGGTTTGCTCACCGATGGGCCCTTCCGTATGTGACAGGACTTAAAATTTGGTTGCATTCACGTAACCTCTTATATATAAAAAATAAGAGTTTTCTTTTATGGAAAAGTGCTTTGCTGCTGCTATAATTGGCTCTTTGAATGGCCTCTTATCTTCCATCGTTAACAAAGACACTACATTTGTTTGAGCCGTTACAATTTGATGCTTTTGTTCAAGTGTGTTTCTTTGTTAAATATTAGAAATGAATCATAAAGAGGATCTGTTAAGCGAATAAAATCTCAGCTGCTGTCAAAGCTTTTGAAGGAGCATATGAGCAGCATGATCTAACGGTACGGGTCTGTCAGAGTTTAGCAAGCTTCCGCATAGACGTAATATGTAATAATGACGTGAAGTGCTGTATTGAATGTCTCTATTGATTCACTTGAGTAGATCATGTGACCTTGATAGCGGCAACATCCTCACCCAAACTTAGCTTCCTGTCAAGGTCAAGCATGACTACAGCGTGTATTTTAAACACACAAATCGATTCACTGTTGAGTGGGCAGTTTGCTACTAATGTTTCCTAGATAAAAACTAGATAGATATAGATAGATAGATAGATAGATAGAGAGATAGATAGATAGATAGATAGATAGATAGATAGATAGATAGATAGGATAGAAATTAAAATTTAGACCTGTTAAATGTACCATTATTACGCTGTACAAAAATTGGTTATAAAGTAATAAATAAAAAATACAGAATAACATTATTTACAGAATAATACAGAATAAATAATAATTAATATTTGCACATAATATTTGTGTGGAACTCTGGATTTTTATTTCTTTATACTGTGTTTTTTTATTTTATTATCCTGACATTCTGTGGCAATGTATGACATGTGCATTCATACTAAAAGTACATTCCGCCCCATTTCAGACCTTCTGCATTCAAAACTATCACTTAGCTTTGGATTCTCCTGCGGTTGAGATATGTGACAGATAACAGTTTAAGCAAGCCGGTGTGTGTACAGCTGGAAAGTTGCCTAATGATACTTGCATGTGTGTAAACGCGTCTCACAAGGTGTAATCCAGCCGAGCAGCGCTCACACAGATGCCCTGTACTTGTACAGGATTCTAAGATAGACAGGGGAGGATGAAGATGTTCCTGTGGGACTCATTCTCCACGCGCATCCCTCTCCACGCTTCTCCTGCCAATTAGCTCAACAATTGGTGCAATGCGTGTGCTGTTAGTGCGTATGTGCACTAAAACATCTGCCCGTGGCCGTGTAACCACAGAGCCTTATTATAGCTGAATTCTACAATCTGTGCCTGTGATAAGAGCTTCAGGATTTTATCAGCTGCCGCCGGCTGACACACGCTCGGGTGCAAAAGAGGTGATGTCATCTTTCCTGCAAGCACTGGAAATATCGGCGGGATTATTATCCAGCAACGGGCAGCAAAACGCGGCGTATGTAAGGTTTCCCCGCGTGAAAGGTGTGTGTGTGTGTATCGCAGCAGAGGAGTTGAGCAAAGATCGCCTGGCAACTGACAAACTATCCAGGACTCTACTATATAGGGACATAATTATGAAGATTAATAACCTCATGCTGTAACAGGGTTCAGTGAGAGGCTCTTGTTTGCTTCGCTTCACAGATGAAACTGCCCTCTTATGAACGCATAGATAAACACATAACCTGCTGAAGGGTCAACAGCATCCACTTAGTGCTTCAAGGCTGGGGCAGGACTACACTATAGCTAGGCAATACTACAAGCTCCTCTTAAACCACCTCATACGCTTACCTATATCACCAAACCTGTCCTCAACAATATCCATATCCCACCCTGATGAAGTAATAATTATAAAAAAATGAAAAGTTATAACTCATCAGCAGCTTTTTGATTACCTAACATTGAAAATCCAAGTTGTTGATCAACCGTCATCAAGTCAGATGTTTTTGATCAGTTAACATAATTTCATTATCTTAATAAGTTGATGAATGTTTTTTTCTGTTCTTGAAGTCTTTGTAAGTTAGCTCCAGTATTGTCTTGTTTCTTGTAGGATGGGCAAGATAAAAGACTATGTATCCAGAAAAAGGACATAAGTCAGCATATTGGAAAGATTATGTGACACTGAATCTGTAATGACTTGCTCAAAATCTGCTTTACATCACAGAAAAAAATAGAAATAGAAAATATTATTAATATTATTATATTGATAATGATTTTTTTTAATTAAATGAAACCAGTATTTCATTTTGCTATCTAAGTTCGCTATAAAAATTAATTTTACTGATGACAAAATCAAAACATAAATACTAACTTTCTCCACTTGTAAAATTAAATCATTGATTACCCAGTGATAAACAAGTCCTCACCTAAATAATTTACAAAATGTTATTGGCTGTCCTCTGGAAATGATCACACACAAGCATGTCCCATAGCTCATTATTTTAGCAACTAAACTTGATGGCTAAATAAAACACCACTGGTAATTTCACACTGACAGAATAAAAAGCTTAAACAAATTCGATTATCTGTGCAGTAAATCACACAGTATTTTTTTCAGTCTGGCGAGACTTATTCTATGATTTGTATACACAGCAGGTGCTGGGCAGTTGCTCTCCGTTTGCAAAAAGGCAGCTTAGCTAATGTCAAGTAGAGATTCGCCTGAATGTTGACACCAATGGAATTCTAGATTGAACAGAGGCAAACTAGACGTGTCCATATCAATTAACTGCTTCCTGCATTATGAAATAATAAACAAACACAGATGAGGCTGTTTTTTTTAATGTCTTTTTCAAGGCACATAATATCTCATCTTTTAGTCACTATAGAGAGCGTGTGCTCTCTGCATTTTTGTGTGTGTGTGTGTGTGTGTGTGTGTTTATGTTTAATCAACATCACAGGTCAGCAGTGTGTCAGAGTGTGTAAGGCAAATGAATTTATGCAGATGGAGGCTTTTGTTTTACAGATGTCTCCAGCCGCTGGTCTTCAGAAATGCTGGCTTTCCAGCACTCAACACAGCAAAGAACAATCTGGTTCTTCAAAAACTGAAACGCTTAGGTTTTGAACAAGCAGAATAAAGTGGAGTGCTAAAAAGCCAGTAAGCAACAAGTAGGAATTGGTATTATGAACTTTACCAGTTCAAATCCAGAAGGCTGGATCGAGGTGGTTTCCACAGACAGTGACATTTAGGTCGTGCATAATAGATGCTTGGCTGAAGAAGGTCTAGTCCAGGTCTCTGTAAGTGCAGAGATATCGCTAAACCCATATTCCTGAGAAGCGTGATGTTCCTGGATCTGTGTGGTAATGTGTGACCCTGTCCAAGCTGTCTTAATATTTGAACACAGTCTGAGATGTAAAAAGCTTCCTAGTTTAGTGTTCTTGCTCAAATGTCTATCATTGTGTATAGAAATAATTGAGTAACCAACAATTAATTTCCTAAGAGACACAACAAGAAAATGGATCAGTTATGTATGTCACTAGTATTTTATTGATTTTAAATATATATTATGCAGCACAACATAATCTCTGTGTAATACAAAACTAAACCCATTTCAAGTTATTACACACAGAGATGCGCTTGAGTTGCAACTGTAATCAGGACAGTCTAACAAAATATACAGGAAGTACTTTATGCTCGCTTACTCCATATTTATGCTTGATAGCCTGACTGGAACTTTATAATTATCTGTGCATGTGTGTATAATTGTGTCAACATTATTGGTTTTAAAATTAATATGAAATATTTTGTAATAATCACTTGAGAAGTGGTAATTATATATTATATATTTGGTGACAACTGAGATTTATGACAGCTCCTCGAGAGGAAAAGGTCCAAACCATGTTGGGTCTTATTAACCCCAGCTGTCATCTGAGGGAGGGGTAATGTCTGATGTTGAATGACCCAAACACCAAATATTCAGGAACATCACTGATTATTGTGTCCCAATGTATCTAACATCTATCTATCTATCTATCTATCTATCTATCTATCTATCTATCTATCTATCTATCTATCTATCTATCTATCTACTTCTCATTCATCTATATCTATCTATCTATATGTGTGTATGTGTATATATATACATGGCCATCCCTTCTTCATCCTTCATTTTAGCTTCTAAACCAACTAGCTGTGAACTAGCTGGGAATCAACATATACTGTATACTAAGAGTCGCAAATGAGCGCTTATGTGACCAGGAGGCAGATCCATGACCAGGAGCCTCTCACCACAGCTCCGATGACCTTTCTCAGAACTCCTATGGCTCTTATTAGCTGCGAAGGGTCTTATAAAAAGAAACTTATACGAGACAAAATATTGTTATGAATAACTGTCTTATTTCAGAGAATAATGGAGAATTCACACGCTTCGTCGCAGCCCCCCAACTTTCACGGACACACCACCCCGCGCAGCATGGAGGCCAAAGAGGTGGCAGATCACCTGAGCTGCACGGCCTCGGGAACTGTAAACCTTCAGTCAGCTGGTCTAGGAGGAGAGATCCTGTACAGACAGCAGCAAGTATAAGGTGAGCAAGCACATCTCTGATTTAGGAACTTGAATAGCCTACGCCAGGTCATCTGAAGTTGCATTATTTTTGCATTTTCAAACTGTTACGCTTCATCGGGCAGATTAATAACAAATATGCTGCAAAATGCCGTTGCCCTATTCTCTAGAATAAAATGTTTTTTTCTCTGTGTTTTGTACACTTATGGATCTGTCCTTATATACATTATATTTATTCAAATTAAACTATACCTCTAATTATTAATCTGTTGCTTTGTCTTAGTTATGCAAAGTGCTGCAACAAGATTAATGAAATCAAGCCATTTAATTTATATACATATTCATTAAACTAGTTTTGGTGAAAAGACACTTCATTTGAGCCTGTTTTTTTTTTTTTATAATGAGATCTGGCAACACTGCTTCTGTTTAAATTGTTCAATTTTTTTTCAAAGTTTGGGGTTGTTGAGGTTTGAAGTCTCATCACTATGTGGCATTAATTAAATAAAAGTTACTCATAAAAACAGCATATCTGAAATAGTTTAAATAATAGTTTTATAGTTTGAATGGATTTTATATGCTAGTTATTACTGTAAATTCAGTAAAAGTTAAAAACATCTTTTATGAACTGATATAAATGTCTACATTTGACACTTTTTGATTAAGAAAAACCCCATCTTTTAAACCCCATCATTTTGGTTGTGCCTCTACAAATGCAGAAAAACATGCACAAATGAAGATAAGTAGATGTTATTGTTCGCTTGTTAGCTTTAGGACTCATAGATATTACTGCAATTGTTAAAACTAAATACAGGGACCATCATTAGTGCATTTTAATGATAAATTTTCCATTAAAACATCATGAGATAATGGAAGCAATTTTAGATATAAAGATCATAGTTTCAAGCATTAGTAATGTGCCAGAGCCGAGCTGGCTTGAAAAAAAAGCACACTGCCGGGGTCAGTTATCTAATTGAGGAAATATACAGTGAAGTTATACACTACAGACAGAGGCTATGTTCAGAATCCAGCGCTCTGACAGATGAAAAAAATGATACATGTTTGTACCATCACCCGGGAGAAGAAAACATTGTACTCATTATCTGCCTACTTCCTCTCATAGCTGGGATAGTTCTGCCTGTGTGTCTGCTGAAGATACCAGCGCCCAGTGGTCCAGCAAACCATTAGTGTCAGTGTAGCCAGTGAGTCACTGTAACTGTGTCTAAGCTCTTAGTAGTAGAGTATAGACTAGTAAATAGTGTAACATCTGTAAAAAGTCATTTTTAATGAAATGAGACGTAATTGCAATATGGCTTTATGTGTAAGCTTAGGCATTTGTATTAAAGCATATTTAGTTTTGCTGTGGTATAAGGAAATCGTAAAACTTTAGTATGTGAGGATATTAAGACAGAGTTCCTGTGTATTGATATCCCTCGCACAAATAGAGGGCTGGAGTGTCACTGTGAGGGCTCAGAATATTTAAAGGCAGCGGAAAATGACAGGTCAAAGGCACTTTGTCATTTTTTTTACTTGTTCCCTGCCTTTGTCTGTCCTACTTCCACCACTGTCACAGCCCTAAATCCAGCCCTGCATGAGGTTATCAGCGGCACACCAGCTCAATAAATGTGCTGCTTCTCTGTCTAAACTCTAAAGAAGATCCACATGCAGCCTCTACTCATGCCTAAAGATTTTGTTTAGGCTTGATTTAATTGTTGTTCATTTAAACTGAATGAATATTTCTAAGAAATTTGCTCACCCCCATGTTCACATATTTCTTCTTCAAGAAATAGTTTGAGGAAAAAACGGGCAGGATTTTCTCTCTTCATATAGTGACTCTATGTTAGCTAGCTGAGGAAACAGAAAAACTACTCAAGACAAATGCAAACTTTTATAAAACTGTTTGACCTTCAACTCATTTTATTCTACTTGAAGCTCATTAGTATGGAGAAATTCCTGAAATGTTTTTCCTCCGCAAAGAAAATGATTTCTTTGGACTAAAGTAAGAAAAAGACATGAACATCTTGAATTTTTGCTCCACACTGTTAATCTCTAACATTGACAGGAGGAAAATATTCTCTGAAGCCACGTAGTTCAGGTTTTGTATTCTGCAACATACATTCATTTGATAACGTGATAAAAAGGTGGTATTTGAACGCATGCTATTTTGAATGTTTCAGCCTTTGAGCTAAATTCCACACAACATTAATAATACTAGAAATGTTTCTTGAGAAGCAAACTGCACATTAGAATGCTTTCCTAAGAACACTTTCAGCACTAATGGCAGAAAATCCAGTTATTAAAGCTAAAATGACTGTTTTACAGCATTCAAATAAATACAGTTTTGCTGGCATAGAGACTTTCTAAAACGTTACACAACTTTTTGACCTGTTGGGGTCAATGAGGTTTGACTTACTGACCATTAAAAATTGCTACCAGTTCCATTTAAGCTGTCCCCAATAAGCTTGTATATTTCAGATGGCTTTGATGTTTGTCCAAAGTGCTTTTACAAAAGTGTTTGAATTTCCCTGCTGTATGTTTTAAGCCCTCTGTCAGATTAAAAATCAAGCAGCAGTTTTAACACTTGCAATTTGATAGCCACGAACTTCTCAACCTGTCATATTCCCTGGTCATTTAGCAGTAGCCTCTGTCCATCCTCATGTTCTGTGAATCTGTGCCTGCTTTAACGATATGTCGGGCAGGCATCTTTTGGGCCTGTTATGTTAACAGTGATGTGCAATTAGGAAACCAATAAAACCATCCTAGTATTTTTGGGTCACATTTAGTGGAATTTCTTTAGACTTGGAGGGCGCTTCTTTTATATTTCATCCATTGAGCCATGTGATATGAAACAGACTTTAGACTTCTTGTCAAAACGGCTACTTAAAAACACAAACGATTCTTTTGATTGTGGCTCATCAAACCGCAAACCAAAGATACTGAACGAACCATCAAACGCCTAGAATATAAACCATCTGCTCGCTGAAGACTAAACGAAGAGATTCCCTACAGGAACGGATGGCCTGTACTTTCCTGAAAAGAGCGTTTGATTTATGTAAGAGCCCACTCAGAGATCTCCATCTCCTCACACACAGCAGAGAAATGACAGCCTGTCACTTACTTAGCCTTGCTTAGTGATTGATGAACACTTGAAGTAAGGTGAGATAACATCAGGAGAGGAACAACAGTATCTGTTGCTTGTTAATTTGAATGATGGTGAGCCTCTTTGTTCAGTCAAGCAATAGAGCGCTGTTCTGACTGGATTAGATTCCCAATGTTGTTTACAGAGGCAAGTAAAGACGGTGCTCCCAGTTGCAGTTGGTGAGGGTTTTTGCTGGATGTGTTTGAAGCTGAACCTTCTTGAAGGGTAAATACAGACTACCTCTTTTAGAAGCATTTAAAATAGAGGAATCCTGGTCCTAAATCAGTGTTTGGGCGCTGTTTTCGCTATAGGTAGTTTTAGATAAAGTCTAACAGAGTTGGCTTCCATTTTCAGGCCATTATTTTCCTATTCTATAGAGATTTTAAAAACGTCTTGTGGAAAGAGTAAGCCATGAAACAAAGAAAGTAAATGAAAGGCAAATAGAAGAATGTCTGAAAGTTTGGTTTAATCTACAACATTTTAATCATACAAAATCGTGTGATACGCCCCAAGTATCGCTTACTGGATGTATGGAGTCAAGGATAATGTTCTTTTTGAAGTCAAAGTGCAGTTTAAAGCATGCTTTACTTTCCTAATGCAATATATTCTTAGAGATTTAACTTTTTTTTTAAGTGATGCCCTAAAAAGAGAGACAGCATTGTAAGGTTTATGAATGGGAAGGTTGGGGTGAAGTCTTGAATAATGCTAAATAATAGATATCGATCATAAAAATATTTTTAATGACTCCTAAAATGGTGTGCTATGATTTATTAGACACGTGTGTTGTTGTTGGGTCTGCTGAGCTCGCTGCAGCATCTCCGCTCATGGTAATTAGCGACTATGGAGTCTGGGATCCAGGAGTCCCAGACTGCTTATGCTAGGAGCAAATTAGCCGCTTACTTCATCGCCTGTAGAATGGGAAGGCATGTATGTTCAATCTGTAAAAAGAGGAGGAGGTTTTATACAAGTCAAGGGGTCAAGGTTTGGCTGATAGTATGGTCCTGTTAACATCTGCTGTAAATATTATAATCTACAAATAAAAGCATCTTTCATTGATGAGCATTCTAATGTAGTTTTTTACGATGAAATACATTAATTGTGTTGCTTTTACCTATGTTAAATTGTATATATTAATACTTTTGAACTTTTATATATTTTTTTCAATTTTAACGGTTAATTAGTTCTTTTTTTTTAAGTATATTGTAGCTTAAATTTATATATTTATTTAATTTTATTAAAATGAATTGGCCCAATCAAAGTTTTAGTATTATTTAACTGGTTCTTAGCAGTGCACACGTTTTGGGATTTTTTCAAATCTAGAATTCAAAGTCTACATTTAACATCTAATATGCGTGGTTCGTTCCTATATGGAGAACGCTACGGTGCTTGATATCGGCATGAATCATGGCGATAATGCTTTGCTATTACACCGTATGATGGAACACTGGAATAATTCATCAGAGCCCTCAGCAAAGCCTTTACTTTACCATGATTCAATGTCATCCGGCCTGCACTTTTTTGCAATTCTTTTTTCTCAAAGCACTCTTCACCTGTTTACGGGCAGCAGTAAAGGGACTTCATAGATCGCTAACCGCCCAGTTCTGACAGGCCGGGAGTAAAGATGCTCTGTCTGAGTCCTCTTACCTGTCAGGTCCGTCTACGGGAGAGCAGCGGAACTGTTATGCTGTCTCCAAGACTAGTGAAATAACCGGCCACATACTTCCCATGAGATTGGCAGCAAATTGCATTCCAAAATTGAATGAAGGCTTTTTTCCTTCCCTGCTGACTTATAGTGTAATAGTGAATAGACTATTCATTTTAAATACAGTTTAGATTTTCTTGAAGTGGTTTACTTTAACTGCCTATAGTAATACATTTGCTGCTTCTGTTATTAGCTTGTAAGCTAGCTCACAAGTTTAGGTGTTGTGTAGGAGCAGGGATGTAGAACGCAGGTCATGTAGAATCAACTCTTTAATATGTGCTTAATTACTACTTATAAATGGCTAATATTCTAGTAATATGTATGCCAATAAGCAACTAGATCTGGAAAAAGAGGTTTCCAATAATAATAATAATCATATTTTTTATAATTATTTAATAAAACATTTTGGTAAATATTTTATTTTCTTGTAATTCTAGCTTTTCACGTATGCAATGTGACATTTATTTCAGTTGCATTTTTTGTAAAGATGTCCTCATACAGTGTAATTATACATTTAATTACTAAGTGACTTTAATTAAGACATGTACTTAGTATAGGGTTTGTTTTAGGTTACTTTATGCAGTTATGCATAATTTCCATTAGTTATTACAATATAAGTACATGTACCTTGGAAATAATGACACCTTTAAAATAGCGTTACTCCAAAAAATGTTTTGTAAATGAGTTTGCTCGTAAATAAAAACAAGAATATGAGAAATGGTTCTTAAAATGAGAATGAACTGTTGTTCTCTGATACTTGACGGTAATGCCAGAAATCTTATTGCCATAACCTATATTGCACAATAAATTAAAATCTAGAAAAGGCGCATTATTTCATTGCTCAGTGATGTCAGCTAAAAAGAAACTTATTTCCAAAGGTGAAGCAAGGATTGCATTTTGATGAAATTGCAATTACAAACATTGGTGTTGTTGTTTTTTTCTTGCACACATGCACTGATGAATCATGCATAGTGAGTACCTGGCCCCATACCTGCCCTCTGCCACCAAACACACACTCTTGCACAGATTAAATCAATTATTCAGCCTACTCTCTGAGAGCATGTGCATGATCTGCTGCCAAAACAAGTAGAGACACTCTCTCTCCTAAGTGCGGTCTTTGTCTGAAGGATAATTGTGGAAATTGAGCCAGTAAGCTAACCATCGCAGCTTGGAAAGAGCTTCGGAGTTCATACAGGATCCTATTATTAATGAATTATGACTTGCATGTTTTATATCATTTCAAATAAAGACGTGACGCTACAGGCTGGACTAGTATTTTACTAAAAGCCTGCCTAAAAGAAAACTTCTTTGCTGTGCAAAAAGGCTTAGCTCAAGAATATTAACGAGTTTATCCGCAAATAATTGGAAATGACTTACGAACAAACTAATAAAATAAAACAAGAAATGTAGACGTTCCCTCTGTATTAGAGATATCCCAGAAATTTAATAAAGCACAAAAATTGGCCATTTCTAAAACTGGGAAACTTCTTATGGATGTGATGCTTTTGTATCCAAATTTCTAAAATGTTTTATATAAAATACCAAACCTTCCTCGGTCCACATGGCACAGATCATCTATCCGAAGAAAATCCAGAGTATATTAGATAAATGCAAGAACTGCCTACAATTGGTAAAATGGAAATAACGTATGTGTGGGCGCAGGAAAGAGAGATGCATACTTGATCTGTAAGCCCTGCTGGAGTGGCCTGGGTTTGTTTGATCTCCTACGCAGCCCTGCACTTCTCTGTCCCGGTTCCACAACGCTTCACTGCAAAGCGCTTTTGTTTGTACTGTAGTGGTTCAAGATAATTTGTTTACAAATTGTTTTAACTTCACAGGAGTTGTTTTGTAAGAGTAGCCCGTGTCATGATACATGGGTTGAATGTGGTTTGCAGCGGGAAAATGGATGTCTCGTGGGATGCTGGAGCATGGTTCCCAGCACATCATTTCCTACTGATCTGTGTGTTCATAAGAAAAAAGCCAAATCTGTCACAGAGATAAAAAAAGAAGAAGTTGCTCAAGATCAAGGCGCTACTTTTCACTTAGCCAAACAGACTCTAAAAATACCTGAGCTGTTTAATAAGAAAGGAGATTTAAGAATTAATTTATTGATTGATTGATTGATTGATTGATTTATTATTTTAATATATTTAAGTTTCAGAGACATCTTTCTTGCAAAAGTAAATTTTTCCAACCAGACAGTTCTTTTTTCCAGAATACACACTGAATAATTGAAAAATCCTGAAAAAGTATTTTTTATAATAATGTTTACAGACATTTAGGACAAAATGTGTAAAGTGAGAAATTTGCGCCCTGTGTCAGAATGTGTGTTTTTATGTTTTGATCTGTGTGATTCACCTCTACTGCCAATTTAACTAGCAGCATTTTGACTGGTTACCTAGTGGGGAAAACATAGCGATACAGCTATGGAAGTAAACCGGTCGGGCCAGATTGCAGAGATCCCACTCAACATAAAAAGCCTTGAAACTATCGAAAAAGCTTTATGACCAGAAGCATATTAAAATCTACTTTAAAGTGTAAAGCTTGTCACCTTCCATTTTCAGTTGCACTCATTCACGACGTATGTCCTCAATCTTTGTCATTGAAATATCGTTTACAGTTCTGATCATTCATTTTGCCTAATAACCTATTTCCTTGTTTTCTTACAAGGAGCCTAACAACAGCCAGATTCCACACAGAGATCCAAATTGTGTAGAATGGTGCAGAAACGGGAGGGCAACATTTCAAAGATCCCTTAAGAGGCCTGACTGCAAAGCTACAGTACTGTTAAAAGATGCTGTCAAAAATTATGTCATACATTTTCATTATCAGTTATTCTCAGCCGCCCTTTGGCGCTTAAAGCAGCTTTTGTCTTGCGCACTTGCACATATTTATTCAGGTAGCTTTGCAGGGAGGTTTTTGAAGCAGTTGGAGGAAGGGGGTTACAGTCTTTCTGGGATTTTGTCTAGATAAATGCTGTTCTGGCTGAACTTTCTGTTTATCAAAGAAACCTGAAAAAAAAAAAAAAATATATATATATATATATATATATATATATATATATATATATATATATTTTTTATGATTTCAGCATGTGACTGGAGTAATGATGCTATAATGTTACGACTAATAATATTATTTAATCAAAAATAGCTTCATTTGTGTTTAGAAGATGAACAGGTCTTGTGGCTTTGGGAACGATACATTTGAGGAAGAGTAATCTGCGACAGAATTTCTAATAGGAATTGTGAATCCGAATGAGATTATTTATGAATTTGGATGTCAGCGTGTAATAAGCCTTGACCTCTCCACAGGTGAGTGATGGCAGCCTGACGATCGCTTTCCATCAGCCGCGAGGACAGGGAGCGATACATGCTTCGAGAGCGCACAGCCAGCAGGAGAGGTCGCCCATACCACACTACTCGCCCGGGGCGTAACTGCTCCAGGACTCATCGATTGCTATTAACTGGAACACTCTACTATCATGTTGTTGGAGTGCTGTGTGAGTGCTTGTGTCTATGTATGTGTGTACAGTCATGCTTGCAAAGTCACAAAGTTGCATGGCACCCATGCTGTAGAGCTACAGAGATAATTGACTCTCATGTTGGCTGTCTGGTACAGTATGAAGAAGTAATGGGTTCACTGTCAGAGAGATTTTTCTCCATAGTGCTACAAAGAAGCTTTTTTCCTGTTGGGATCCCTAATCTGCTCTAAGTGCCTGCCGCTTTAGCATGCCATGTTAGCATGTAACCCGATAACACAGTGGATTTATAACTTTTATTGTCTATTTGTTAACGCTTTTTGGTGCGTGACTGTGGCCTACCCATACATAAATACACTCTACTTGGAGAGATTTTTATACAAATGTAAGAGCTGCTGTGCATTAAATTAGATTTCAGCAATAGTGTTCTTTATCTCACTCCTTTTCACACTTCTAAACAACAATAAAGCACACATTCCTATTTTGTCCCATCAAATGCCAATCAAACTAGTATCAAAACTCAATGCAGTCATAAAATGACATTCATTTTTTTTTCTAAACCACTTCTTTGAATTTCTTTCTCACCCACTGTATGTAATGGTTCAAAAGGAACGTTATTTTACTGTAGCCATTTCATTCTAATAACTATAATGCCAAATGATTTCATGTCACTGATTTGGTGTTGTTGGAGGCCTGTTTGCCATAGTTAAGTAAAATTAATTTTAATTTGCAATTTAAGGTAATGAGAATAATAGGCCTGCTTATTTCACAATAACGCAAAACTTCTTACAGAAAAGAGAAACTTCTTTGTTATAATGACTTTACACCACACAAATAACAAATAAACATGAATCATTATTACAAGATACTTCAAATATTAATTATAGTTATAAGTTTCATTAATATGATACACTGTGCCTTGATCATGAGTAAGTTTATCATTACTGATAATCATGATAACGCTTCTCATTATTACATGCTTTGCATTAATCATGATAAAAATTAGTTATATTTTTATCTTATTTTATATCACTTAGTCATTATCACAAGAGATAACATCTTATTAGATATTAAGCATTAATTATAATACTTTTGTGATTATTATGTAAAAGCACATATTATTATTTAAATACTGTAACTAAAAACATTAATTATAAGAAAGTTTCTGTTTATTATGAGATACTATGCAAATTATCATGAAACATGAGACTTTCTTTATGAACATAAAACCTCTGGTTACTTCACGCTGATCATTTAGTTGCTGGTCCTTTGCCAGAATGAGCATTTAGAACCAGACTGTGTAGGGCAGGAAACTCTTTGCCTGGTCTAGACTAGACTCTACATATTAAAAGATAAAGTGCGAGTAAAAAAAAAGTGTGTCATAAAAGCAGATAAGACATTTAAAAAATCAATGGAGGAAAGAATTTCATTTTATTAAGACTTTCACTTAACAAAAGGAGAAAGAAAGTTTTCTGTTAGTTTAAACAAAAATCAACGGCTGAGCTCACAAAAGTGGCAAGTTGCAGAAACACGATTGGTTTTGTAGACATCGCTGGCTGGCTCCAGCTTAGCGAGTTTTTGTAATGCAATGTGTGTGTGTGTGTGTGTGTGTGTGCTGTCGAATAGAGAGACAGAGAGTTATCTGTAGAGTCCAGCCTGCACGGGAGCTTTCTGCAGGCTTTCTTCCACAGAAGAGCCTCTCTCTTTACACTGGCACTGCCAGCTGAAGCAATGCCCACAGTGGGCGTAGAGTGAGATCTGTGGGTAGGCCGCTGGGTAAAATTCTTATCATCTTGGCCAACGATATTCAGATGAGACTGCTGATCCAAATATGTACGTTATAAGCGAGAGGTACTTTTATTAACTCTGCTCAGTATGATATCATTCTTTATTCAGTCTGTACACTGCCAAAATGGCATTGAATACAATACAATATTGTTGAATAGACAAACAGTATATATATATATATATATATATATATATATGATATATATATTATATATAGAGTTTAGAGATTGGAAACACTTACACTTAAATGTTTTTTTCTAGCATTGCTTTGTCTTTAACCTTGAAGAGGACTGAGATTGCTATATGCTTCAATAGGATGTGACACATCCTGATACGTAATGCTGATTTATGATGCGCTCATTTTCTATTTCAGACTCCCATTTATTGTCTCACCGCCAGAGAACATAACTGGCAAACATATCCCAGGATGCATTCTTCACTTGTCAGGCTGAGGCGTGTATCCTGGCAAACCTAACGCATACCTGGTTCTGGGAGGAAGATAACGTCTTCTTCAAGAAGCAAAGTATGATCGGGTTCATTACTGTACTATACCCCACTGTCCTGTGTCCATGTGTGTGGAGTTTGTCACAGTCCATGTGTAGTTTCAGGCCATCATCATTGAGGCATCAGTGAGTTTTAGGACTATGGCATTGTGATACTGTTTTTTAGGCCTTGCTTAAACATTTTGTAAACCCTTGCAGGTTGACATTTTTTGTAGAAAACTGAAATGTTTTCATAGGTGCACAAAATGTAACTAAATAAACCACTCACTACTGATTTTCTGCACACTACTGCTCAATAGTTCAAGGCCAGTCTGATTTTTTTTTTTTTTTTTATTGAGTTTTTTAAGATATTTTATTATAATTAGTGATGCTCAAACTATTAATCGTGAATATCTGCATCCACAATGAAAGTTTTTGTGTATGTAATATGTTTGCATATATTTTTATGTATATATAAATACAGACACATACAGCGTATTTTTCTCAAAACAAAACAAAACTTTTACTTTTGGATGCGATTACTTGCAAATTACTCATTTGACAGCACTAGCTATAATAATACAAATAAATTAAAATGCTGTTCTTTTGAAAGAATCATGAAAAATATTACATCAGGTGCTTACTCCAGAAATATTAAGCACTGTTTTCAGCTTAGAATTTTGACCTTTCTTTGTTTTTTTTTTTTTTTTTTTATTCTGTTTATATCTTCACCTCATTTTTTTCTCACCATAGAAAAAAAAAAATTGGCTTAGAACTGTGAGATAAAACCCAGGATTGCCAAAAACATAATTGTGTTATAAAAAGTTTATTATTTATTTTTATTATCATTTATTTATTTTAATGATAGAAATAAGCTTTCATAGAAAAACAGTTCTTTTAAATTCTCAAACTAGGGCTGAATTTATCTGATCAAAAATCTTACCGACCTCAAATATTTGAATGGTAGTGTTCATCTTTTGATAAACGGATGCATTTTTTAAAATTTACATTTGACCCATTTACACAAGGAGTTGTCGGTCAAAAGGATAAGCATAAGTATGCATACGCTTCAACCTCATGCAGTTGTAATAGGATTGGCAAACAAGCTGAAATTTTGCTTAAAATTGCTTTGCAAATTTTTCACTATATGCTTTTTACTTGTCATTGTGTGCATGTGTCAGTGTCATTACACTTGCTTAGAGGTTCATTACACCAGATAAAGTCTCATTTGTGTTTTGTTTGGTTGTCGAACAATCTGACGGACTGGAAACACTTCATGCCTTATAAGATGACTAAACTGGAAATGCTAAAAAGCAAACTCACCTGAAGACCAATAGATTTAATTCTCACCAACAGCATGGTACTCTAATAAGCATTAAAACACATACCACACACAAATATTACATAATACAGTGTGTCCTTTCTGTGGGTAACTCCTTGAATAAGAAAGGGCACAAAATGATTTCTACTCATCAGCCACTATAAAACCATAAATGCAGCTTGGTCATACACCCTCCTCGGTTCTCATGGTCCACGCTTCCTTCTCTCCACCATGACAAGAATACCCAGCGACACGGCGCTTGTGTCATCATACGCCCACTAGCACTGATTAGAAGTAGCAGTGCTCTAAGCCATCCAAGATGCCCCTCATGCGTGGCCTGTACACTCTATAGAAAAAGGATATTATGTTTTTTCTCTTCTTTCTTTTAATAGAGGCTCTGTGCAGCAGGACAGGTGGAAGCACAGGCAAGAATAGAGGCCACGCTAGGCATTTTGTCCACTGGAGCTTTTTTTTCTGATCTCTGCTCTCGGACACTCCATCTGTTCTCTTGAAAGAGTAGACCATAATTCAAGCAAGGCTTTAAACTGTGCTTTTTTTTTTTTTTTTTTTTCCTCTGGCTTTAAATTTATTTACTTGGACATGCATATTTATAGGGATAGCTTAGAAAAAATGTCAGTACTTACAAACTTTTTATTTCGTTGCTTCCTGTAAGCGGAGTGTAAAAAAAAATATTTGTCTACTATCTTTCAAAAGTTTGGGGTTGGTAAGATTATTTGTTAACACTTTACAATAAGGTGTTGTTTGTTAACATTAGTTAATGTGTTATCTAATATAAAAAAATACATTTATTATATTGTTTATTCATCATTTATTTATATAGTTTGCCAACATTAGTTAAATGCAATAATTAATTGTTCATTCAAGTAGCATTAACTAAATGTTAATAGACACAATCTGTGATTTTACTAATGCATTAGTAATGCTGAAATTAGCATTAACTAAGATGAATAAATGCTGTAGAAGTATTTGCTTTATTTTAGTTCATGTTAACTAATGTAACTAATGTCTCATACACTTCCAAACTTGTGCTTATTTTATGTGAAATAATGAACATCGAAAGCTGAAAATTGTTTTTCAAGAGAACAACATTTAATTGACAATTTTATAACATTACAAACATATTTACTATCATTTTTCCCTTGCCAATAAAATATTAATTTCTTTAAAATAAAACCTACTGACCCTAACCTTTTAACTTGATTTATGTAGTAGTATTATGTAGACCGCTTGGTATCATGACTACTATCGATTCTAATTCAACTTCTTCTTTTCTCTCTCTTCAGTGATCTGAAGCGCAGAGTGAGTATTCTGATCGACGGTTCACTCATCATCCTCCCAGGTGAAACCTGAGGATGCTGGGAAATACACCTGCAGCCCGAGTAACAGCCTTGGGCGCCACCTTCTGCATCCAGCGCATACTGACCGTGGCATTGTGAGTCAGTTTGCTGATACACAACCAGAGACGCTTACATCTTTGTCTTCTTCTGATGCCCCTAAAAATTCTCACTGCCTTGCACGGTGCAGATGCTAAACTACAGCTGCAGTATGTAGGCCAGAAACAACCAGAATAGAACTGGGTTTGGTATTTGTTACAGTACTCTGCTGATCAGTGGAGTTGTCCAAAAAGCTTTTGTTTTGTTGAATGTGGTGATCATGTGTGTTATTATTCAGCATCTTGTGAGAATGACCTAAAAAGCATGCTTCTAAAACTAAGGGCATCTGACCTTTTGTGCACACGATCAGTGTCAAAATGTGCTTATGTCAGTTTAGTTAGCTGGTAATCGTAATGAAGTAATTGTACAATTAGTTGTAAATAGTTCAAAATAGTATTTGATCAAAAATACAGAAAAAGAATGAATTTTGTTAAATAATATTGCAATTAGTAATAACAGTTTTCTATTTGAATACACTTTGAAATATAATTTGTAGAGAAAAATATTTTCAGCATCATTACTCTAGTCTTCAGCGCTACTTGTTGCTTCAGACATAATTTGAATATGTTGATTTTTAATCAATGTTGGAAACCTGGACCTGTGATACTTTTATTTAGGTCCTTTAATAGAACCATGATTATTAAAAATTGTGTGTTACAACGTAACACTGCTATTCAGCGCTGCTTCACAGAAATGAGTTATATTTTAAAGTATAAAAATAAGAAACTTTTTTTGATCAAATACATACAGCCTTTGTTTAAAAGATCTTACTGATCCCAAACCTTTAAATGTTAGTGATTTGCTGAAATGAAACCGAACGGTGGTGATGTCCTACATTACTTATGATACAATGACAACCTTTCACTGTAACAAATTCTTTTAGATAAAGCCCAATTCCCAGTTGCCTATTGTATTACGTGAATGTCATGACATAATAGAGGAGGAATTCTCTTTCATCCTGAATCTGTGACATTGGTCTCACTGGATTGAGCGTGAAAACTCAGTAACAACCTTCACTACTGGATTATGCCTTTCATCACAGGCCAAATCATTATTGTGTTTTCACATTGAGACTATATGTATGCAGAATAATGCGGTATAACAGTTTTTCTTACAGTGTGATCATTTATAATTGATGAAAGGGTTACTTTAGTCTCCCGGCGATTCCGTCTCAGTACATTGGCACGAGGGGTGTATTAGCTTCAACTGCCGCTGTTGGGCAGGCTGACGCTTATTTGCAGCCGAGAGATTGGAATGGCCTTCTGTCCCCGGAGTCTGGAGCTGAATTGAAACAGTGACCTTGAGTCAGTAAGCCAGCAGATCACTCAGTCACGGCTCACATCCTCCACGCCAATAGACTGATGCAAAGACCATGGTTTTTCTAGACGATGTTGAGAAAAAAACACCAACAAAACCCAAACATGTTGCATTTGCAGTTAATAGTGACAGGGATGAATGCTGCAGAAGTGGCTGTGGTATCCAAGGCAACAGACATTTCATATTCCCTTGCTCAGAGGAAGCCTGTGTCGGACCAGTTCGAAGTGGCGGAAAGGATTATGCATCATAGAATTCCCAGGCCGCGGGAATTTTCACCCCGTCTTCCGAATCAGTCTCACTGGTCTGGCTGCCATGTGTGTAGCGAGCAGAGGCGCGAGAAAGTGTATTTGACAGTAAGTGGAAAAAAGGAGGGGGTGTAAAAGGATGACATCATCCTGTGTGGAAACCTCTTCTCTGCAGTGACGTCATCTGCAGACGCCCGGCGGGCTGGAAGCGTGGGCGACGGCGGCCTCGTTGGACGGCTGACGGCATTGCAGGTCCAATCTGTGCGTCGAGATTGCCTGATTATTTTCTCTTGCTTTTCGTTGGCAGCCCTGCTGCTCCGCCCTCGCGCTCGCTTTTCTTCTGTTGTGTTCTCAACTCCAGGTCCACTCCTCCCATCGTCCCGTCCCTCAGCTCCACTTGTGCTAAAAATAGACCCGGCTCTTTGCTAAGCGTTGAGATGGAGCAGTGGGTTTCTTCAAAGCGCCTTGCTTCTGAACGCCGCTCCTCTCGTTCTACGGCGTACTGCATGTTGGCTGATGTCTTCACTAACGAGAGGCTGTGATTTATGAGTCACACACAATTGAATCTCTTTACAGCATTATTGATAGTCTTGCTTTAGATGTTGTTCATGCAATATAAAGAAGGGAAATGTCATCAGAAATTATACTGTTGTTTATGCTTTGTAGCACAACAAAGGATCTAATGGGATAATTCACCCAGAAATGAACATCTTTAATCTCTCATCCTCGTGGTCACGCTCCAAAACAGTAAGCCCTCGGTTCATCTTCAGAACACAAATTGAGATTTTTTTTTTATGAAACCTTTGAGCTGTCTGACCATCCCATACACAGCAATGGATCTTGCTCACAAAAGTATTCTCAAAACTTCATAAAATCAAGTTTGAACCACTGACGCTCACATGGGACTATTTTAATAATGTCCTTACTGCCTTTCTGTGACAGATGCGTTGCTATCTATGCAGGGTCAGAAAGCCAGAGGATTTCAGAAATATCTTAATTTGTGTTACTATGATGATTAAAGACCTTATGATATGTTTGGAATGACACAATATGTGTTTATTTTCTATTTATGTATTACATTTCTTTCAAAAGGTTGGGGTTGTTATTAGATTATAAGACTGCATTTATTTGATTAAAAAAAGTACAGTTAAAAGTAATTTTCATGTATTTTAAAATGCATTTATTCCTGTGATGTTGAATTTTAATATGATCTTTCAGAAATCATTGTAATAAGCTGATTTGGTGATCAAGAAAGTGTTGTGAGATTTTAGTGGTAATTAAAAAAAAAAAAAAATTGATGTAAAAGTTTAGCATGGGAAAATTTGTACAAATTTTTGCATTAATTTCCATTATTTTGACTTTAGCTATTGTTTCCAAGGCACTTATTGTGCTGTACTACTATTAGCTGAGTAATAGTCTCAATGTGAGTTAGTTCAGGCTATGAGAGCAAAAAGTTCTTTATAGTGTACTTCTCAATCGGTAGTTGACTTATTCAGAGGATTTGTGTTAATGTTCCAGACTAATGACTCAGAGAGACATCCGGAACAAACTCCTCTCATCTGTCTGACAGTTTAACAATGCACAAGAGCGCCACTCAGATATTTCAACATTTATGCCGTGATCTCGTTTCTACTCTTCTTGTGTCTCATAGACCTCTGCCGTGTGGTAAACATGCCGCCTGCGTTATTTACGTGGCCATTGGACTGCCGGGGTACATCCGCTGCCCGGTGGATGCCAACTCCGCCTGTCACTTCAGTGAAGTGGAAAAAGACGGCCTGCCTCTGCGGATAGAGAAGGTGAGTCCAGCAGGACAGTGATCTGAGTGTTTTCACAGATGCTGTCGCTGGGCCTGTGTGAGATGGGTTTCATTCACAGTTCACACTGATCTCATAGTCTCACACAGACAAAGATCGCTGGCTCCTCTACAACTATAAAGTCAAACTGAGAATAACTGATCTTACAGTGAAGAAACAGGATATCTGTTTCATTCATTCGAACCTTGGTCTTCCTCTGTGCAGTTGGCTCTCAAGAGTAGTGTCCATGCAGCTGAAAATATGTAGGCTTTTAAGGTACATAACAACAATTATCACAAAAGGATTTTAATCAATTCGAAAGCCTTTTAGACACTTTTTTGTGAAAAAAATTGAAAGATATAGAAATTTAGGATGCATTATAAAGAAATAATCGTGAGCCAGCCATGTAAAACGATAACCTACTAGAGACAGTCTGCTGGTTGGTTATGGTCTACTCCCACTTAGTGTGTCTGCTTTTCAGCAAATTAATTATGTGATTTAGAGATTGCTAATCACCTAATTAATATTCATTATTCAAGCTGATATGGTGTATAAAATGGCCCCTTCCCTTTTTTATTTTATTCATACATAAGTGATTTTATCCATTGTGTCTATTAGCTTCAAACTAATTGCATATCATTCTCAGATGAGAGACAATTTGCAGTTTATATAATTTCTTACATGTATGTAATTTTCTTACAGTAATATAAATGCTTTTACACAAAGCAATTTACTTATTAAAGAACTACTACTGCCCCAAACTGTAAAACGTTTATAATGCTAAGATTAATTCTGTTCATTTGAATATGTTATCACAAAAAAAGTGGACATATCTCTCCCTCTCTCTCTCCTTCAGAGACACACACACACATTAACATACCTGCTAATGTTGCTAGTGCTACTCTTGATGACTTTATCTCTAACATCAACGGCGTTTCACGATTAGCCAAACACTTTTAAGAGATGCACAGACTCTGAGATAATTCACACACTTTCTCACTCTCTCTCTCCATAGTATAAGTGCAATAATTGACTCCAGACTGTTCAATTATTTGAAAAATAATTCACACTCGAGGTGGTGATGCGGCCATGAAATGAAGCTAGTTATTTTTCCAATAATAATCCTTACTTGAAACAGAAAAGTAACCAATGAAATTTTAATAGTATTTTAAAATAAAAATGTAGCTTTTGTAGATATAAGACTTAAAAAACAAATATCTTACTGACTACAAATTTTGAATGGTATTCTACAAAACATCTTGTTCAATACGCTCAGTAAAGAATCAAACATTGCAATGCTCTACTCTCTGAGATACAGGAATCGATTTCCCTGATTGTGTGTGTGCTGTTTGTTTGTTCCTGTTGCAGTACTTCTGGCTGGAGCCAAATGGAAGATGGGAGCATTCGAGTGTCTGAGGTGACAGAGGACTCTCTCGGCACCTACACCTGCGTGCCTTACAATAGCCTCGGTACAATGGGACAGTCCCCTCCCGCCCCTCTGGTGCTAAAGGTAAAAGAATGAAACATGGAGTTTCTTTTCAAGCTTATTTATCTCTTATGATATCATCTTTTGCATTAATAAAACATGCTGTTTGGTGGTGTATAGGACCCACCCAAATTTCTGGTGGTTCCTGGAGGGGAGTACAGGCAGGAGGCTGGTCGAGAGCTGGTCATCCCCTGTGAGGCAGAAGGAGACCCATTCCCCAACATTACATGGAGAAAGGTAGAAAGCATCCTTATGGATCCTTAAATTGACTCTGTATCATTGTCAACCCAACTGCAGCATTTGTTAGAGTTGTTTTCTTTTTGGTATTGAGAAGGTAGGGAAGCCCAGCAGAAGCAAGCACAACGCCCTACCGAGAGGCAGCTTACAGTTCAAATCTCCCAGCAAGGAGGACCATGGGGAGTGGAGTGTGTCGCTCCAATGTCGCTGACTGAGCATCACTGCCAGCACGCACCTCCTAGTAATCGGTAGGAGGCGTTGAGACAAATGGCGCTTACTCCATGACGACAAACACGACTTGAGATAAAGTGTTTTTTCATACAGCTGTGAATTTTGATCATGTTAGATTAAAGATTGTTGTTTTCATAAAGGTGCACAAAAACTTTAGTTCATATTTGCAGGACAACAGCGGTCTTCTGCATAACCTAAAATATCTGAATTATTTAAAAGTCATTGAAATTTCTATATAATTTTATAGATTATACTTTTTGGCTAATTACTATGTCTGTGCTCTTTTATTACTCATTTTCATTAGTTTCGCTTTTCTTTAGCAACATTTCTGATATTCAGTTTTTTAGAATATTTTATGAATACTAATATTTTATTTCAGCTTAATGCACTGCATTCGTTTTAGCTACATTTAAACTATGTTGAAAGTTAGTCAACTAAATATAATTTTTTTTTAGCTAAACTAAATTGATTGCAACCACTTTGCAACCAAAATTGTTAATTCACTTTTTTTTCTTTACACAGTGTATTGTTTAAACAAAACTGCTGTGCACTAAATCTTTGTAAAGTATTTCTCATTTATAATTACAGTATTGCGAACAAATAAGGGTGGATTTTATGAGAAAGAGTTAGTTATGATGTCCCTAATCATCCTTTTATATTAATGTAGCTCATTCCAGGGCACTGATATGACTTATCTCTTCATTTCATGTGAAGTCACATTAATAGCACATACCTGAATAGATTTTAGTTTAAAGATTACTTGCTTCGATACTTTGAAGTATATTCATACGCAGTATTAATAAGTATGTAATCTTATAGGATATAGCTTATAAATTCAGTAGAGAAAGGTAGCACAAATGCTAACATCCACATTGCCTCTTTCTATTAGTGAGTAGTGCAGCTGTGAACAAACCCTGCCAGCTTAGTCTTTATATTGCTCCCTGCTGTTTTGGCATGTACACCATTTTCTTGGGCACTGTTTGCATTTGTCTGACTGCAGTGAAACTGTCAGTTAAAGAAACTTTCTGATTAGCCAAGCAGCAGCTGCTAGGGCTAAACTGTTAGCTATTCAGTGAGTTCCTCTCAGAAAGCTTACTGTAGAAAAGTCCTTTAGTAGGTTGGATTTCTGTGGTGATATTATATGCTGTGAGCGGACTGCTACAAATGGTTTAGTGTCTTAGTATAAAGGGATTTTCCAGGCTAACAGTTAGCTGCTAAATAAGAGATAAAGGATAAATGATGCACACGGAGTCTGTTTGTTTGTGTTAAGCGCTAGTGTTTGTGTGAAGACAAGTGAGCTAAATTGATTTGACCGAGGGCTTTTTCACAGACAACATTTTAGGGAAATAAATGCGTGTGGCCTTTAGCATTTGCGTACAAGTGTGTTTGTATTGAGCGTGACACAAGTTGTCGCCCTCCCACACAGGCACAAGCCCACACGCCCCGCCAAAGTCCACGCTTCGGGTCTCGACGACCTCGGCCAACGTCTCGTGGGAACCCGGTTACGACGGCGGCTTTGAGCAGACATTCTCAGTCTGGTACGGCCATGTGTGAGTCATCCCAGCATGCTTTGCTTTCAGCTTCTTTTCCTAACTGTTGACCTGAGCTCTGCTGCTGCTGTGAGGCTGCTACATTTGGGGGCAATGGGTGGGATGGGCAAAACCTTTATAGGGGTGAGGTGGCCAGGAGGTCACTCCAATATTGAGCTGGAAACACCGTTAATGTCAAGCTAAAATGTTAAGTGTTATGGTCAGACTTTGAATTAATGAGAGAATACAGTCTAAGTCTTATTCATAACTTCCAAATAACTTCATAGTGAGAAGTCTTGAACAAAGATAATCATTCCGTGAGTAATACAGACCCACTGTTTTCTTTATTTAGTTTTTTTTTTTTTGTTCTGCTGAGCGTGTTAGCTAACATGTTGGCCTTGTTAATCTGG
Organism: Puntigrus tetrazona; assembly: GCF_018831695.1. NCBI lineage: Eukaryota > Metazoa > Chordata > Actinopteri > Cypriniformes > Cyprinidae > Puntigrus > Puntigrus tetrazona. Next base: position 8,018,733 of record NC_056719.1, on the reverse strand, counting down.
CTCATAACGATAGAATTGGAATGGAGTGATCAGGCAGTAAAATCCTCTCACAGAGTCGTTATGAGTCGAGCTGCATGCAAAGTACCTTATTAAGTTGACAAGACAATCTTGGTGTTGTGTGCAGTTTTAAACACTTCAGCACAATAAAAATAATGACATATATATGGGATTCGAAGAAACAGTCTGCTGCTGAGTGTTTAACATCAGTTGTAACATTTGTTATGGAAAATGCATTTATGACTGTGTAAGATTTTTTTATTATTATAGTCTAAAACTCTCTCTAAAACTACTCTCTCAAGAACCCCTAAACTAAACTAAAATATAAAAGCAGCTTTATATATTTTCTTTTACATTCATGCACACAGACCCATTCAAAATCAATAGTATTGTTATCCATTGTTTATCAATTAATTGCATTTTATTGTTTATGTACTACTATATGTTTATTTTTTATTTTAGTTTGTCGTAATAATTATTTTATGTGCTTTTGTCAATTTTATTATAATTTACAAGTCCTCTATTTAGCTTTTTATTTTAACTTAGTTTTTATTTTATTTTAGCTTTAATTTAATTTTAAAGTTGAGTCATTTTAGTTTAACTTATTTCAGTTAGTTCCCAAGAAAACATTTGCAAGTTCTTTTCATTGAATGTCCTTCAAATCATCTATGACTTTTCGTGTAATAAGCATTTTCTTTCTGGATATTTTTTTTTGTGTGTGTGCGAGAATAGAGTGACGTGAGTGTAAGTAAATGATGACAAAACTTTCATGGAAGCAACATATAATAGATATTAATCCTTATAATATAGAAAATAAGAAATTACACTGCAATGTTTAGAAATACTTCTCGGATGTGAACCTGGAGTTTATACATACAGTACAGTGGGAAGCCCTGAGAGATTACGGTGATTCTTATGCATTATACAGTATTTATTAATGCAAAGACTTTGACTTGTGCCTTCTCGCAGTTCAGTGCTAAAACGCTTTGTGGTATTTTAACTGCATTACAGAGAGCCAACTATTGCAAGTAAGTATTTACTGTATTATAATTTGAAAAGTTTTTATTACTTGCTTCAGTAAGGTGACATCCACAGTTTAAGGAGGTGCCCCTGAGGTACTTGATCCATAACGGCAACCTCTCGCTTCTGGCTTAATCAGCAGCACGCCTGCTCCTCCGCCTCTCTTCATCTCTCTGCAGCCCATGCCAGCGCTTTCTGCATCCCTGTGATTCTGCTCCCTGTGTGGTGCTGTCCTCTGCGATATTCACCCGGAATATCAGCATTCTATAGCTTTCTGTGCTCCTGCTCCTATAGAATGACACATGCTTCGTGCAGTAACCTTTGTATGTTTGCTTCCGTGGATACGAGCAAGAACATTTCAATCGTATATGTCTTTAAGGGTATGATTACTTGGGACTCACTCTGTTTTAAAACATATTTCTGAATGTCACACCAGGTAACAGATGGCAGCAGTGTTTCGTGGGAATGTAGCATGAACAGGTTTAGCCTGCTATAGCCCTGGAGACAGATTTCACTTCTTTTGAGCTATTAATAGTCATGAAATGTGGTTTTGCGTTTAGAGACACACATAGCTGTTATGGAGAAAACATAAGGGAAAGAGTAAGGATTATTTGGCCTGAGATAACTGTTTATTTTTAACACATTTTAATACATTTGATATTTACTCCTGTTTTTTTTTCTTTAATCAGTCATTACTTTATGCTTCAGTGTCACATGGTCCTTCAATTCTAACATGCTGGTTTTATACTTAAGAAACTTTTGTTATCATCACCATTGAAAGCAGTTGTAATGCTTAATATTTCTAGTAAAACATGGCTTAATATTGCTGTATTCTTTGAATAGAAAGAACATCATTGATTTGAAACAGAAATATTTTATGACAATTTATGTATTTATTCTTGTTTTGTAACTGTTGTTAATGCATATTTTTCTGGATAAAAATATTAATTCAATTAAAAATAAATAAATGAATCAAAATGTAATTTAATTTATGATTTTCTTCCTCATATAACGGAACCCTGTCTCTATGCGCTCAGTATTTCCTCACAGTTTGTACCTGGTACTAACTTGAGTCCTTCCGCTAACGCTGCAGTCCACACATGCAAAAGCTAAAGAAGAATAAAGCGCCCCATGGAGGATGAAAGCATGTTAATCCTCACCCAAGGGCCAGACCTTCCTCACGTTCCGCTTCCGACTTCTTCTTAGATCATCATTATCCTCTGGCCTGATGTGTCCACCACGGTGCCCGAGCAAACCTGTGCCAAGAGCTGACTAAAGGTGTCATTTGAAACATTGGGCAGTGTGACTCATGCTTTAAAGGTTGTGTATGAATGGCCTTTAAAGGTGACCCACGTGAGATTAAACAACAGCTCCCGTCAGCCTCATTGACGCAGATAGTTGGCGTGTTCCTGCTACTTCCTGTGCATTGCAGGAGGTGCCGAGCGACCGCTGAGATGCTGTGAATAACACACATCTCAAGAGCCTGTGAACTCTCAAGCTACAAGGGCACGAAGGAAGTAATCAATTAGACCTCAGTGGAATATTATGACTCACAAATAGGAACGGGGCGAAGAATGATGTATACACCCGATTCCTGACTGTTTTTTTGTTTGAAAGTCATTAATATTCCAAACGCAGTGTCATTTCAATAACTCAAAGGATGCCTGGGGTTTAGGACAGCGATCTGTAAGAGAATTATATATGGATGATATGATTGATATAATAGTATATATTGTTACTTTAAATATTTAAACATTTTTAAGGGAAAAAATACATTTCACATTTAAGGAAAAAAAACAACCTTTTCTCTCATGATGTATATGAATATTTTTTCTTAGTTGCAAGTTTGCGTCTCACAATTAATTTATTCCCTAATAACGTGTACAAACTTGCAATTCTGAGACTCGTAATTGCGAAGAAGAAAAAAATGAATTGTGAGATAAAAAGTTTATATATATTTATATATATATAAAGGTAATTGCAACTTTTTATCTCACAATTCAGTTTTTTTATATATTTTTAATATATTTTAATATATTTAATGTATTTAATATAACATTCATTATTATTATATTAGTTTCTATATTATACATATTACTTAATATGATTTACTTCTTGTTTAGGTGATCAGCGTTTTTAACATATATTCTTATTTTTGTGATGGATTTTCATATTTTAAGACTAGTTTGAATAGTCCTTAAAGGGGCAGTTTATTGCATGGTGTCCTTGCTTGCGTACAATGAAGGTCGAAGAAATTCAGCTTGAATTTAGTCGGGACGTCCAGTGGAGTCGTTTCATGCATGCCAAGGGCAGCAGTTTATCAGAATGAAGCATGCTGGCTGTAAGTACAGCTACACAAAGTTTTGAGCATGCAAAACTACTTGCGATTTCTATCCGCAACAGGCCATGATGCGACAGTCCAGGGTTTCTGTAGTTAAAAAAAACAATTCATTATTAGCATAAAACATTGCAACCATTCTAGCGGTTTCTAGAGATAGAGATGTATTATCCACAAGGCTCATTTCAAGCCATAGGTCATTCTCAAGAGATCCAGGGAAAAGGGCTGCAAGGCGTACAAGGCACACTGAAGATCGACGGGGATATTCTTGTAAAGATCAGCGGTCGAAAATGCATTCTTCAGAATTTCCTCTGGGAAACCGTGAGACAGTTTTGTGTTATTGGATATCACTGAGCATTCACACTGAGCCAAACAAGCAGTCTTTTTACGTTTAGCTGCAGGCAGTGCTCTCATCAGTATTGTGAGCGACATGGCGATCATTATAGGAGCGTGATGCGCATGCGCATGTGCACGCTTGTGCCGTGCTGAACTCTTTTTCCATCTGTGACTCCTCCTGCAGGGTGAAGAGGGAGCAGTTAGGACCGCATGACTGGCTGTCCATGCCTGTGCCCAGCGGGCAGCACTGGCTCCTGGTGCAAGGCCTGGAGCCCGAGACGGCCTACCAATTCAGCGTCCTGGCCCAGAACAAGCTGGGACGGGCCCGTTTCAGCGAGGTCGTCACTGTGAACACACTAGGTTGGCCACCAGCACGATACAACTTACGACAACAAGATCGTCTCTGCCTGACAGAAATGCATTTCTTAGTAGGGACGGGAATGGGAGGGAATTTAAGGATTACAGTAGTTTTGATCCATGTTAGGATGATTATTTTAGTAAATCTGGCTGATACTGATAAGCTGACAATTTTAATGGTTTTGTAAAAACTTCTACATGGATATTAGTATTGGAAATACTACAAAATAGTATTGAAATAATATTTTGCCAAAATAAATGGGAAAGAATGCACTAAAATCTGAACTAGTTAAAACAGTTTAAATTTAGGCACCATAACTTTATATGTAAATATTAATTTAGAGATTTTTTCAGTTATTTGAAATTTACATTTAACGGTAAAATTAATAATGGTTTTAAGATTGTCTTGAACTGAGCAGTAGATACCAATAAATCTAAACGTTTAATACAATGATAAAAACATCTAATATGATAATAATATTGTATATAATAAATGATATGGTAGGGTAATACTAAAATCATTACATATATCACTACAGTTCAGATGTTTGAACTGCATACAGATGTTTATTTTAATTTCTGTTAAATTTATAATACTATTTATATGAAAGAATTTTATTTAGCTAAGATGAATCAAGTTAACCAAAAGTGAACGAGAGCAGTGCTTTGTACGTGCAATCATGATACTATTATAGTTTTTATTAAAATTGTAGTAATTGTATTCATTTTAATTTTAGATCAGGTTTTAGTCATTTTGTTATCTATCTATCTATCTATCTATCTATCTATCTATCTATCTATCTATCTATCTATCTATCTATCTATCTATCTATCTATCTATCTATCTATCTATCTATCTATTAATACTATACTATTTAACTATTATAGCCCTGCTTTGAAGACATTTGCATTTATAATGCAACAAAAATGTCTAATAAATGCTGCTCTTTTTAATCTCCCGAAAAACATCATGTTTAAATGATCCAGTGGTTTACTTTGTTTCCCTAGTATTTCCTATAAGTACCCCAGAACCACTGGTGCTGCTTACCCCACCACGGTGCCTCACAGCCAACCGGACACAGCAGGGAGTCCTACTCACATGGATCCCTCCAGCCAATCACACGTCGCCAATTGATCACTACATCATGGAGTTCCGCCTCGGGGAGAGGTGGGATGTTCTTGATGATGCAATCCCTGCTGGAGAGACAGAGCTATTGGCTAGAGACCTGGTTCAGGTATGCCTGTGATAACCACTTCAAAAGATTGACATAATTGACATAATTTCTGCAGGTGAAAAAGTGTTTGAGCGTAAACTATGAACTTGGTGCTTTCATGCTGTAGATCTAGAAGTATAATTCACTCACGACAATCATCATTCGGTTTGTTAAGTGTTCATTCGGAGGGGAAAAAGCAAAGGTGGGAGGATCTCCCTCAAGGTTTTACACTAATGAAAGATTACAGTGTCTCTCTTTCTTCTATTTTTGTATATTTGTGACATTTTGCAAATGTGCTTAAATTACTTCACACTCCTTCAGAGTTTTCTAGCCATCTATTTAAAGGAAACATGCTGCACGTGTCATTGTTTTGCAGGAGGCCTGGTATGAGTTCAGAGTGATGGCAGTTATGGAGGACCTTGTCAGTGAGCCCAGTAATGTAGTGGGAGTCTCTAGCACAGGTCAGTGCTCTGAGGATTTTTATAGTCCATATGGGTTTTGAAAATGTACAGTGAGATTTATTGCACATAATATCATGTTATACTGTTATATTTCTGTGTAGGCCCACACAAGCATTAATGGAGTGAGTTGATTCTGGTCTGATGAGATTCTGCTGCCATCTTCTGGATTTAATATGAATTTGTCTGAAAGAGCAATGTGCTCTTTTTGTTTTAATATTTTTTTATATATATATATATATATATATATATATATATATATAGTTTCTATCTACTTCAGTGACTCTATTATTAGTCTAGTTGTATTGAAATGTTTCAATGTCTCAAACCTTCACATCAAAGAATAAATACTGTCCAAAGAAAGTATGTTAAATTTTGGAAGAATGCTTAGAATTTTGTGAAGAAGTCTCTTACGCTTTCCAAGACTGAATTTATTTATAATAGTAATATTATGAAATATTATAAAACAACTGCTCTCTTTTAATATATTTCTTGGATGCAAAAAAGCAGCTTTGATGCAGCTATTACTTTTGAAATCATTTTCAATGTTGTGCTGGCTGATCATTTTGTAGAAATGTATGCTTTTTCAGGTCTTCTTCAATTAAGTGTTTATTTGAAATAGATTTTTTTAACATATGTAAATGTAACATAAATATATATTACTGTCACTTTTTCATCAGTTTATTATACATTTATTATTATTATTTTATTTTATTTTCAATTTTACTAACAATCCTTATTCTGTCACCACTTTCCAGGGACTGACAGTTACCTCTGAATGACTGAATTTACTAAATAGATAGTTTGTGCTCTTCAGTCAGAATTCAATCACTACTTAAAGTCAAAATAAACACGAGGCTGCCATTCAGGCTTTGCTTTCATCTCTCAAAGCATCCCACAGTGAGTTTGAATGTATTTTGAATGTCTTTATGGATCAAGATAGGCGACTATTTCATTCTATTTCAATCTTTCAAATCGTCCCTCCTATTAAATAAATCATTCGGAACGAGCTGTATGGTTTATTGTTGAAACAGCCCACACTAAGAATGAAAGCTCTTGTGTGTGTGCGTGCTGAAGGCGAGCTTGTTTGTGTCTTTCAGACTACTTCCCGCCGCCTGAGGTGCCAGACGAGGGGCTGGCGCGGCCGGTGGTGGCAGGCATTGTGGCCACCATCTGTTTCCTGGCAGCAGCCATCCTCTTCAGCACGCTAGCGGCCTGCTTCGTCAACAAACAGAGACGGCGTAAGCTCAAGCGGAGACGAGGTCAGTGGTGCCCTCGCGGTCAGAATGCCCTCCTCTTTCTCATCCAACCCCATGCCCTTCACATCTGTTAATTTTTTTGAAAACACTAGAAGATTAAATAGCAGAAGATTAAATAACATCTACCAAAGTAGATTTTGTTTGAGCGCCGTGAGCGTTTCTGAGAAGCGTTTGAACTCACCACTAGATAAATTAACATTTCTATGAGATGCGTTTAAATTCTATACAGAAATCTCTGTTGAACTCAAAAATTAAAAATACGTCAAATCACCATTATAAAACCTGTAGATGGCAGCAGAGGAGCACTTTTCTTATTAACTTATTATTCATTCATTTCTACCTTTTACTTTATATTTTAAAATTTGTTTATAAAATATCAATATGTGTTTTCTGTGTTTATTTTCTTTTTATCTATAAAGTTTTTGGTCAGGTCTATATAACACCATAGAAGAATAATGGTGAAATATGTAATAAGTACAAAATATAATGTTTCTGCATGAAAAATACATTTTGCAGATGTTACTGTTGTTAATAAAATATATTTTTATAAGCTTCTCACTTTAAGCTTAGTGTTTTTCTATCAAATGTGTGTATATATATATATATATATATATATATATATATATATATATATATATATATATATATATATATATATATATATATATATATATATAAATACTGTATATACACATAAAATAAATAAGAAATTAATTTGTATTATTACTAATTGCTGCACTTAGTAATGCAAAACTATAGAAATTATATATTTAAATTATTTATATTTTTAATACTCCCACACAGTACGCCCTGCATTATTCAATCTGCTCCTGGTGCCACCATCTGCAGAATTTATATAATTTATAAGAATACTGCATATTGTAATTTCTATAAATTTAATCTATTTATTATCAAAGCATGTGGCAATAATACATTTAAAACAGGAAATAATTTAACGATTGCATCGGCGCTAATTTAAGGTATGCCCCTAAATTCTCTGCTTGTGCTCCTAAAAAAATGAAGTCAGGGGTTACAGTGCTCCTAGTAAAAATCATTAGCCTGGAGCCCTGAAATGAGTCTTTTTATGCATGTCTGAAGTCTGTAATCTGGTTTTCTCTTCAACAGATCCCCCTCTGTCTATAACACACTGCAGAAAGAGCGTGGAGACTCCGTAAGTAATGTCTTTTAAGAACTTCCCCTTCTCCTCGCACCTCAGTTTATTCAGACAGAGAGTGGAGTGCGCTTCATAAATCAAGGCACCCGACAGAAACGCCCTCTCGTTTAAAGATCCTATTAGAAGAGCCATTAATTACTGCTCAGTGATAGGCCAGTGATGTAGTGTGTTCATGGACTAGACGGTCTAAGTTAATTTCATCAAAGAGCGGTTTCTTCATTTTTTCATTATTCAGGATTTCTAAATACTTCTCTTCCGTGTTTGCCTTGACGTGCTCTTTAGATCGATGGCTCTCTATTGTCTACAACAAAATGTAGTAAATCTAGCTTATTTTCTGTAACTGTAATAATTACCGTATGATTAAAATTAAAAGTGATATGTGTATGTATATGTATGTATGACCGTTCCACGTCGGGAAATCACATCTTTAAAATTAGGCTTCTGGATTTAAACCCTGTTAGGAATCCCGATTCTTCAAATGAAAGAAAGAGGTATTGAGGGGGCAAATTCCAATAATACATTTCTTGATAATATAGCTTATTATAATGCTTGTTTTGTCTTATTTAAATCATTTTAAGTCTTCTCAAGCCTCTTTGGAAATTAGCCCTGGCCACCTGCTAGAGATTTGCTGCTTTTGTGCATTCTTGTACTGGCTTATTCAAATCTTAGACACTAATCTAATTCTCTATATTCAGGTTTTGTGGTTATAGAGAATTAAAGCCAACTAAATGTAACATAAGCTACGCATTTTTGGAGGTTTAAAGATTTTAAATACTCAATTTAAAGACACGTTTCTGCTTGCACATTGTCAGAAAATCTATCTGCCACTTTTATTACCAAATGAGAGGTGACAGAAAAATACAACCAAAGCTGCATCATTATCGGTGCATTACAGCATTTATTAACAGCGTTGGAGGTGATGCATTACGAATAACACATTTGATCCCATTTTAATTAACCAGTGTCTTCACTACTGACCTTCAATGGTCCAGTTCAACCTCACTACGCAAAAATGACACGTTCGTGTTTCATTTTTGTTATTTTGGAATAGTGTTGAATTTTCTTCTCCTGCGTCATGTTCTTCATGCAATTTGTTTGAGCTGTGCCCTCTGCTGTCCAGATATGAATTTACACTTTCTTCAGCCTGTGGTGTATTCATTTCACTTTTGTTGTGAAAGTTCTTTTACATTTGTAAGTTAATTTGTTATATAAAAAAACAAGCAGATTTAATATGTAACACATTAGTTTGCATTAAAAGTAAATAAGTAATGCATTTACTTTCATTTATTAATGACATTTGACATTCATTTCTATTTTTTCAGCAACTGACCTTGAGTTTTTTGGCTATTAATTGGCAGTTTAAGTTATTGTAGGGATAAAGTGCTGTTTGTGTGTTCCTGCTTGATAAATTGACTGGGGTTTTGGCCTGCTGTCTATGAATCTATATGGTTTCGATGACACTTACTACATTGGCAAAAGTACTGTAGAATTAGGGTCAGGTTCATCCTCATAGTAATTGGTTTCTGCACAGACAATGATTTAAAGTGACCTGCTGCTTTTGAGTTCCCATGGCAACAATCAGAAACCGAAAAGAAAAGAGTGTAAAACATGCTAGTACGGTACAAGCACTGTAAGCACTGTAAATGATATAAAACATTCATGATTTAAGTGTTTTTTAAAATCATTTTGTTTGCTATAATCCAATCGCATAGAATATCAGTTTATTGTAAAGATGAATATTGATCACATATGGAGTCTACATAATGATGTAGTCTCTGTAGTTCACCCAAAATGTGTTCTTGTGTGTCTCAAAACTGATAGAGACTGTATATACAATTTTTCATTGAATATTAACCTTGAACTGCTTATAAGCACATGGAGCATTTCAAGCATTGAGGATTTTGTGATTTTTTTTTTTCCTGAACGTTAAGCAGTATTTCATAATTTACCATTAAAAGCAGTGCTAATCGCCTTTCAAAATGACTAGTGCAACATGTAGCTTAACCCAGCATCAAAACCGTTTTTTTTTTTTTTTAAAAAACGATAATCCAGAGTTAATGTAGTATGAAAAGACCAGATGACTGATTTTTTTTTTTTTGAACTGTAATGACTTTGGCTGATAACAACAATATCTGTGGATTTTGTGCCATGGTAAATGTGCATGCTGTGCTGTCTCTGCTTCAAAGATTGTTTTTTACAATGCTATCATGTATTTCTTTTGCATTTACCATGGTATACTAACACACTGCTCAAAAACAGGGAGGGTATTTTACTTTATTTCTCCGGTATACTACTGCAACAATCTCAACTTGTCTTAATTTACATTATACACTAACTCTGTTGTTTGTCTTTCTTCCCAGTGCTAATAACAGTGGACATCGGTGACTAGGAGTTTTGTATTTATATATTCAATAGTATTCATATTATTTCTTTATAATCTAATATTTAAAGTATTATCCTATTACAAGACTGCATACTGCTTTAATGAAGCGTAAAGAAGCTAATTTACTTGCATCCTTTGAAGTTCTCTAATGTTTCAGAAACACAAACGATGACATTTAAGTGAACAGAGGGCACGTAACAGTGCTTCTCTATAATAATACATATTAGACTAGTGATGTCTTAGATATTACATTTATAGTACTTGATCCTACACGCATCTTTCAGTAATCTAAAGCTAAGTGGGTTAACTCTGGTATGCTGTCAGTCATGTAAATTCCATAGTCGTGACATTTTAAAACATGCTGCCGTTTCAGTTCACTTTATTTTATGATATGCTGGCATATAACATCTCTTCAGTGCTTTGGTTTTGAATTGAGCATTTTAGCTACTTATGTAACTGCTTTTATCTGCAGTATCGTTATGGCATCACGTATGCATTTTTCATAAAATACTCTTTGAGTTATTGTACTTATTTTTACATAGGCTTTTGATTTGCAAAATTATACAGTGGAGGCGAAAAGTCTGATATTGTTACAAAATGTGGTGTTCGGTGCCTAGATAGACAGACAGATGGGAAATGGCATTTCAGTAAATAAGCTAATTTATGTAATAATGAGCATTGTTTCCGCTGAGGAACAAGATGGTCTTTGCAGCATCAAATCATACTGGAGAACAAAGCTCACAAGTTTGTTTAAAGCCTGCTCATGCATTTTGACTCCAGTTATTATTAAAGCAACCTTATTTTATTTTTTCATCGTTCTTCATCAATTTTGTCGAAATTGGGAATACAATTATTTAAAAAATGCAGACCCGAAGAATTTATTCTCGGGTCTTTGCACTCCACTGTATATCATCTGCTTTTGTCAGGAAACTCAAATAAACCACGAAATGTCTACTTGTATATCAAAACAAGGACACTGCATGGATCCAAGCTGGCCTTGACGTCCCTGCATGCATAGGCACTAAAATGAGTGAAAAATGATAAACTGTGTCATTTAAGAAATGAACAATCCAGTGCCCTCGATCATTATCCTTTCTTATGTCCTTAAGCTCTCCCTTGCTCTTTCCTTCACTTCTGTCTCTCCATGTCACAGTTTTTTTTTTTTCTCCTGCAATGTTATTTGTGGAAAGCAGCCTCGTTAATTGCCGACATGACCCCTCCCCTCCCCATCCTTCCCATCTCTATTGTGTTTCCTGCCGCAGGAGTCCTCTTACCCCTCTACCTGGCATAGAACCCTACTGGGAAGGCCAGGAAAGGAGCAGCTACAGGCCTCCGCCCTCCAGTCCTCTGTGAGTGCCTGCACCTTGTTCAGCAGTGTGCACTGCCTTATGTCGCATCGTCCCCATGTGCGCTGCTGGGCACGGTTGTTTTGGCAGGCTGTGAACCCATGCGCTATACACACACACAGGAGACCCAAAGCTTAAGACTTTAAGTCACCTGCTGACTCGCACATTTACACTTAGGACCGTGAAATTAAAGGTGCTTTCTGGGTTATTTTTAACGTAATTTTAAAGTTTTAGCGTGTGTGACTATTTGTGTGAAGAAACCTTTACATTAATACACTTACAATGGAAGCAGAAAAGTGCGCCAGAGGTTTCGCAGCAGAAAATGTAAAGTTTTTTAATACATAACCAGCAACTGGTTATGCATTACAAAAATAATTATTCTATTTGGTTAAGGGATAGTTACATGGAGAAAAAAACTGTATTATCGCACACGCCGCTCTGTTTGTTTGGTTCTCTCTATAAAAATATGTGAACCCAATAGAATTGGTTGGTTTTGCTGCATTAATTGGTCATAAAATAGCAAAGGCAGCACACACTAAGCACATTGTTGTTGACAGGACTTGTGACTTTGCTGAAGATCAGATGGCATCCTATGACCAATTAATGCAGAGAGCAAATCCCAAAGATTTCACATACTTTTTCTGACCACTGTATTATATCCAACTTTGATCACATGCATACAGTATATTCTTATGAAATGGTATATACTACCACAGACAGCAAAGCCTCCTTTTTAATTTCCTCACAAAATATAAATTAGCACATTTTGTGCAGTCATTTTGGAAATAAAAGAAGAAAATAGTTTCATAAGGATACACTACACACACCTGTTTGCCTCCTAGGCTTTCATTCTAGGTGTATTTATTTATTACTTTTATAAATTAAGGGAACTGTTTGTGAGAACCGAAAGCATACCAAACTTGCAGTCCGTAGGCTTTAGGTTGTAAATAACCTGGTGTGCACCTTTAATGTGATTAAAGCCTCAGTTTGTTTTCAGGTGCCCTGCAGAGGGCGACACAGCACCTTTAATTTGATTACGAGGCAGCGCATTAAAAGCCGAGGGATCCTTGTCACAGAACTGGGTCAAGTATGTCATGAACGCTTTTCATAACGCTTGCTTTATATGAAATTAAGCAGGCAACCAGACTTTAAATCAAATTTAGCCCTTTTTGACATTTCACAAAAAATATTTCACACACACAATCATCTCTGAATCAAATTTAACACAGCTCCTCAAACTCTCATCAAGTCACCCATTACATGGCTGGAAGTTTGCTGTCAGATGAAGGTGTGGATGTGAGTTTTGATTCTCTTGTGATGCAGTCACTTTCCCATTTAGTTAAGCCACTCCAGTTTACTCTTAGTTCTTCTTAGCATTATTTTAACTCCTGATGGGTCTCTCTGAGTGATCTGTTACTTTTTATCTCTCTCTGCCAATTACTTTTTCTCCACAGGTACATATTAGTCTATCTATCTATCTATCTATCTATCTATCTATCTATCTATCTATCTATCTATCTATATAGTAGTCTATCTATCTGTCTATCTATCTATCTATCTAGTAGTCTATCTATCTATATATATATCTATCTATCTATCTATCTATCTATCTATCTGACTATATATCTACATCTGTGTCCGTCTGTCATGCATTTATAACATTCATGACAAACACACTACCAATGTTAAAATTTGAATGTATATATATTATAGTTTCAGTTTTGTAATAGTATTAGAACCTTTTATTTGCCGTATTCTACATAATGCATTGCATGTAAACTTTGTGCTTCCACACATTTACGGTAGTTTAAATAATATTGCCCACATTAAGCCCACTGGCTGCCGAGGGCTGGCTTGCACTCTCTTTCATGTGTCTTAACCACCCCCATAATGTTTGTTTCAGATTTCTCCCTCGCAAGCACCTGAACCACTGCCTGTATGTCACCAACACACCCTTGCACACCAGAGGTTAACGTGCAGAAGCTAGCGTTCCTGCGTTCAGATTGTTGTTTTTTTTTCGTTGTTGTTTATAGTTTTGTTAGTGGATTTATCTTATATAAATGGTAAACATCGCACGATCCTGGTATATTGTGAAGCTTATGCACTTTGTGTTGTTATTTTTAATTACTTTCACAGTGAGTGGTAACAGTAGATTGAGCTTTTAATGAGATATTCTGTGCCAAAAAACTGTATTAACTGTGGTATTACTGTATATTGCCAGACAATCATTCTTAAATGCTCAGCGTGATTAGTCCAGGACGATTTTGAATATTGTGACCTAAAAAAAGAACAACATGTTTGCATGTATTTTCCATGTGCCGTAGAAACTTGGTCTCAGTTTGAAGATTGTATTATGAGGTTTTAGGAGAAATTAGAATGGAAGGCCAAGTAAAGCCAGAAAAGGTTTATTTTGGTGGCCCATCTTTCTGTCGGCAATCCTGAGGTCGTTATCGTTCATTCACAACATTTAGCAGGACAACAGCTTGACGTGATCAGCTGATAAGGAAAATTATAACTAAAACACAATGGATCTTTGATGTTTTATCAATGTTTTTAATAAAAACATGTTTACTCTAGCAAAATGTAAGCACAGCCTTGAGCCAGTAACCAATTAAACCTGTCTGTGTGTTTAGTTTTCTTTTCATTCTCTTAACAGACGTGTTGTGTATTATGCCTCTAAACATTTGTGAAAACAATTGTGGGAAGTTTCTTTGGTGACTGTCTTTTGCTAAAGAGTGTGTATTGTGTGTTACCTTCGCTTGGCTGGGGAAAAGCCTGCTTTACGGTGCACTGTATTGTTGCTTGGAGCAGGCATAACGTCATTGCACCTGAATGGTGGTCATCAATAGGCAGTTGCCATGGAAACCAAGCTCCGTCACCGCAGCCATTACAAGTGAAAGTGCATGGTGTAATGATTCAGCAAAAACAAAGCTTCAGCCATTACATGTATATTTGTTACTGAATAAAGTATTATGGCTCCAACATTTTCTGATTTTCTCTCTTCTTTTCTGGACTATGCTTGTTATTTCTCGTTGTTTGGTCACATAAATACTCTCAGTTGAATATCTTGGAAAATGTCACCATCTATGATTAATGAGCCCACACACACTAAACACATTTCTTAAGAAAACAGTACTGTTAAAACAAAATTAGCTGTGATGTTCAAACACTGGTGACTGGAGAGTATAAGGCCTTAACAAGGATGAGTTATGACAAGATATATCCAGAAAAAAACAGTGAAAATTACAACCAACAACCAAACTCATTGTAATCATATGTAGTCCATATGTAGGGTGCTGCTTTATGGGGCCTTAAGTAATCTTATAATTTATCATTTTCAAACTGATTTGAAGATAACTGATTTGTAAGGTAGCACAACTAAATAAAGCACTTCAGCAATCATTCTGGTTAATGTTAAAAGAGCATGTTGCACTGAAAGCTTGAGGACAACTGAATATCTTAAGAACTTTTACAAATATATGTCAGAAAAGTTTCAGAAAACAATTCTTTGACTTATTAACAACGATAGCTGTCATTTTAAATAAATAAACAGTTCCTGGGGTGTATATGCACTGTTGGATTTCATAGCATGCTCACCTTACCTGTCACTTTGAGAGTCGTGGGTGTGATAAGATATCTTGAAGTACTTTGGGTACGAGACTGTCAGAGAATCTTTAACAGTACATGTTGGTCTGTTAGTGGTGTAATAAAAGTATATTTGAATCACTGGTATCATTAAATGAGAGCATTAAAATGAGTGCTATACAGCATCAGATTTATAACCAGTTGCCTAAGATTTATTTTTACTACAGTGACCGTGATGTTACTCATTATTTATTTTTCTTCTTTTTTTTCTTTCCCATTTTTATAGATCATCTTCTGGAAAGGTTAGTCCAGAAAGTGTCCGCTCCATAGGACCTCCTTCAGAATCCTCAGAGGATGGTTTGCGAGCCAAGAAGTTTCCTCAAAGTCCTGCCAAGGAGAAGGAGCTGTCTTTATACAAGAAGACCAAGAGAGCAATAATTAGCAAGAAATACAGCGTCTCTAAGCACGAGGCGGAGGCTACCACGCCAATCGAATTGATTAGTCGTGGCCCAGATGGGCGCTTTGTCATGGAACCTACAGATGCGGAAACTCCAGTTAAGGCAAGGCGCATCGAGGGCTTCCCCTTCGTGGAGGAGTCTGACCTCTATCCTGAATTTCGACAGTCAGATGAGGAGAATGATGATCCGGGGCCCATGCCGCCTATGATGGCTACCCTCAGACCCCATCAGATCTCGCCCATTTCTTCTAGCCAGGAGTCTTACTTGCAGCCCCCAGCCTACAGTCCCCGCTTCCAGAGGCCCATGGAAGGCATGACTATCATGGAAACTAGTCGACTCCAGGCTACAGGACAGATTCGTGGTGCTCCTCACTTCCGAGCCTTTTCCCATGGCCAGTTCTACAGCTACTTGGGAAGTCCAGGGGAACCTGAGCCTCCGCCTCCCTTCTACATGCCAGACACCAGCCCTCTCAGCTCAGTAATGTCTTCTCCTCCTTACCACCTGGAGGGACCTTTCGGTCATCCCACCATCCCGGAGGAAATCGGTGAGGGAGAGATTCAGCATTATGCAGTCTCTGGCTACACCCTTCCCTTGGCTCACCCCTCCACCTCACGCTCTCCAGACATCTGGCAGCGACCCGATTTTACCTTTGCCACAATCGAGGGTCCTCACTTTATTTTTCCACCCCCCCACCCTTTGCATCTTCATCCGGAACCTCCCCTTCCTCCCCCTCTTGTTCTTCCTCCTAGTGCACTCCAGCCCTCTGCCCTTCAAGTATCTCCGTACCCTGGTATCCTGCAGCTGGAGGCCCCAAAGAGCCGCCCAGGCAAGTCTCCCAGCAAGGTCAAGCCTCAGGGCCTTCCAGCCAAGCGTTTACCTATGCAAGAGGCACAGAGTCTAGGGCAGCTAAGACACACAAGCCACGGTATGGGTGTACCGGTATTGCCTTACCCTGACCCGGTGTCTCACATGGTTGGCCCAAGCTCGTTTGGAAGCCTGGATACGCGATGGTACGAGCTTACACCCAGGCTTAGCCCAAGGCAGCCCCGCAGGATGGAGCCCGGCATGGTAGTTCTACAGCCTTCCCGCCTCTCTCCTCTAACTCAAAGCCCGATTAGCTCTCACGAAGGCTCACCGGAGATTGTAGTGCGCCCCAGGCCCCGTCCCAGTGTCATCCAACCCCCGATCCCTCCTGAGATGTCTGAGATCACTCTTCAACCTCCTTCTTCAGCTAGTTTCTCTAGAAGGTCCTCCCCCTCCTCCTCTCCTGCTCAAGGCCAAGGCAGCCGAAGGGCAAGTCCCAGCTACCGATCCCACATGGCATTTGCCACCTCAGCAGCAAGCTATCCGTCACAGTCCCCTTCACCTCCTGTAGAAAGCAGCAACATTTTCGGGCAGATGCCAACTCAGAGGAGGACTGAGGAGGAGATCCTTCCGTCAGAACCCTCTCCACCCCAGTTATCAGCTTCAGGGTAGGTGCACTAGGCCTGTAGAGTGTGGATTGATCAACCATGTACCATCTGGCCTAAGTGTAACATCTAGGACCCTTCAGGGTCTTCTCAGTGCAGAAATAACCACACTTATTCTAAAGCTACTGTTTGTCCACATGGGCAAAATTATGTTTGCTGCTTGCCTTAAGCTGGTTTTAGTGATCATGAGATCATGTTAGAGATCATGCTTTCATAGAGACACTGCCCCAGATGTCTTGCATTATTCAAAACCATTCAAAGCCATTTTCTACATAGACAAGTTGTGCTATAGTTTTCTATGCCACTGATTCTGCTTTTCATGTCAGACATCCAATTTCATTCATAAGGTCTGTGAAGCACTTTAAAGCACTTGTCTTAGATCAAAAGCGAGCAACTATAACCAAATGTGGTTGTGGGGTAACAGATTCCAAGTCAAGATGAATTATTTGCTTCACAGACATGGTGACAGACCTTTTAGGGCTACGTGTCTGGAGAAGTTCCATTTTAAGTTGATTTAAAATGCAATAACGAAGCCCCTAAAAAGCCTGGAATCAGAGGTACACCGCCACAGGATCTCAGCCTTTCCATTCACTGTCATGCTTTACCCTGCCTTTCACCCAACAGGAGGAACCCCACATGTGCAATAAAATTGACCAATCCCAGTCCAAATGAAGCCCACCGTTTTGACTAACTCCAGGCTTTTTAGGATGACTCTCAGAATGTATGATGTGGAGGCTGAGGTTGGTGTGTCCGGCACAACAGGGACAGGGCTCTTCTCCTGTTCCAAAGTAACCTGACCGCATGATTGCCTTTTCCACACTCCCCCCTCTCTCCTGCCTCCTGTCACCCAGGTCACCCCAGCTCTGACTGCCAGGGTGAGGCTTGTTGGGCGAATCGTGTTGCAGGGACTGTCTGCTCTCATCTGTTGCAATGTCGCCATCATCTTAAATAGGGCATTTGGTCATTCTTGATGACTCCTCGAGTCTTACCTGCTTTGTTTTTGATTGATCTCAGCTATCTGGGCAGCGTTGTTGTGACCAGGTCCTCTACACCGCAATAGGTAAGGGTTGGATCCATGTCTGAAAGGGGGGGGGCAGCAGGTGGGGCTTTTATTCACCTCGTCCTTTAAAGGGGAATACAAGTCTTTGGGTCTTGCTTTCCTTTCGTTTATTACCAAGTTTACAGATTTTTCTTTTTTATATTTATTTTCAGATAGCCACATTTTTTTAGTTCTGCAGTCTTGAATCCTATATGCATTCTGGTTTTAGTATGCATATGTACGTTTCCCAGTTATTGATTAGGAAACCCAGCACATTTCATTTAATCAACACAACCTCATGCTTGAGACGCAATAAAAATAAGATATGACAAGAACCTAGCTTTAATATTGATTTTATGAGAATCTGCCATTTAAAAAAATACCTCACGGTTTGATTCATGGTAACCTTCTCGGTAAAAGTGCTGTTTATAAAATAAATGTGCTTTTAAATGAAGGTTTACATTAAATGACAACACAAACACTACTTGCAGTGCCTGGGAATTTGAACTCACCCTGGATCAAGTTCACCAGTTGCTAGGGATCGTCTCAAGCAGGAGTTGCATGTTATACTTCATTTTAGGTAGGTGCTTTTTATTACTTGAAACCAGTTCAAGTGATTTAAAAACCATGAGCCTTGTACGGACACCTTGTATGATAAAATGCTGCATTTTTTGTATAATCATGATTGATCTAGTGTACACACAGTATATGCATAAAACTGCACTTGTTTGGACTGCAGAACACATTTCACAATCATGCGAAGCAAGTTTTCTTCCAAAACAGTTCTTGCACTTCCTTTTCAATGGGGAAAGCACTATTAACACCAGAAAATGCTTCTTTTTAAGTTGTTGCTTTCACCCGATGAAGTGCTTTTCCAGAGTATTCCCCTTTAAAGTTCTGTTCCATGTGCAAATTGCCATGCATGCCATTGCTAAATATTGCTCTTCAGTTGAAAAACCAACAAATATCTGATTAAATTCTTGTTACATTTGTTGTCCAAGTGCTTTGTTTTATTTTTCATTATGTGACTGTTCCCAAGTAGCCATTTCCCCTCCCGCCATCTCTCCCCCTGTCAGCATGGTGAAGCCCATTGTAGACAGTATTCATGTCTATGAGCACATTTCTGACAATGCTTTGTCGCTGAGCTGTGATTTTCCCCCTCTACTAATGGCCTTTAATTTCTCTCGGCAGCCTCAACAGAAGGACGGCCCCTCTATAATGCTATTTCTATTATTTTATTGTGCCTCATGAGAGTTGTGTGTGTGTGCGTGTGAGTGTGTGGGGCAGAGTATGCAGGCTGCCGGTTTAAGTGCCTCCATACTGTATTTGGATGGGAAGACTGTACATACAAACTTAAATGTCTGAGAATGAATTTGATAAAGTATTACATATATACGTATATAGAAATGTTTTCATAAGTAACATTTAAAGTACTTTACAGTTTTATTCTAATATGTATTTAAGTATGCTCATCCATTGTAATTACCCCAATCTATGTCATGATTCTCAAAATTTCTCTTTAAACAGATAATGTTGCCATATTGAGGTATTGTATACATTTTAAAACTAAATTCTTATTTTTCTGTTTAAATGTTGATTTGATCTCTAACTATTGAAAAACGTGCAGTTATAAATGTAATTCTGGGCAAGACATTTCTGAAAAACCTTTGAGTATACCTTTCTTTCCACTCAAATAAATGTTTTGCATCATACGTATCATGCTAAACTGGACCATGCCTGGTTCAGATCATTTGAGTGTAAGAGATTCATGGGTAATCTGAGTTGCCTGTAGGCCTGTACTAGCAGCAGTAACTTAAACAAAGGCCATGTGATCACTACTATAATCAGTTTAACTCACATGGCGAGCCACTGCACTACCCTACCCCTGTGTGATGGCTTTGCCTCTCTTTGCTTCCTGCACAGAAAACGTCGAGGTGCACCAAGTGGCTCTGCAGGGTCTGAGAGGATAGAAGCACTGAGATATCAACGAGTGAAAAAAGCCAAGAAAATCGGCATCAACAATAACAACTCCAAGACTAGACGAAAGACGGGTGAGGAGCAAGTCACAAGCTACTCTAGTTCATATACTATACACCTGTTGTACTAAATATTAAGGTACATTTTCTCATAAACGTACTGTGAGCTCTGTTTTGTTGTATACTACCTTCTGTAGAAGAATGCTAACTGAAATGGAACATTGTAAATGACTGATTTGGGTCGCGATGGAGCAGCCTTCATGTCAGTAGCATATCTGTGATGGCTTAAAATGCTGTTTATGGAGACATTGGGACATTGACCTCACAAGTTGTTTAAAATATACCAGTTATGCATTTTATATTTGTAGGGCACTGAGGTGTGAGAAGGTGGTGTTAAGATACACTCTTCAAAACACATTAAAAGTGCTCTCTGTGCTTCTTTTAACACTATAGAACCTTTTCCTAGAATACAAGTGATCACTGGTACTGTAGTGATGAAAATCATGCTGTATGCTGCTTTTTAACAGAATTATCCACTTTTATTTATATTTATCCTGACCCATGATTGTTTATACCATACTTTATGCTCACATTGCAACATTTCATTATTACTTAGCATGTAGTGTGCAAGAAAAAGACTTGACAAAAAGTGTTTTTTTTGTTTGTTTGTTTTTTTGTAGATGTAAGTTTTTTTTTTTTTTTTTACTGGATCTGCTTCATATTCCTGGCATACATACATATATTAGTTCATTATATATGGATATATATATATATATTATATATATATATATATACACATATATATATATATATATATACATACATGCAGTGGCGACTAAAATTGACAGATTTGAAAACATTGTACTTTTTTGCCTACAAAACATGATTTAATTTTATAATGTTCATAAAACATGCAGGCAGTTGTTCTGAGCACATCAAATATCAGATAAAGTGAGTCATGCTGTTTTTATCCACTTTTAAATTTAATATTTGACATGTCCATCCTCTGCTGAAATAATATCAGCAAATGTCTCTGGTGTAGTGTCAATATATTTCCTGAGAACTTCAACATTAATATTATCCCATGCCTTCTACAACGCAGGCTTTCCATTGAATGTACAATGATGATTTTTGTCCAACTCGCCCCAAATTTGCTCAATGGGGTTGAGGATTTTGAGGAGGTCAGTCATTCATTTCCAATGTTCCAGCAGATTCCTTCTGTCGCAGGTAGTTCCAACGATAATTCATTTTATGGGTATTGTAATGGCTAATTCAACAAATACAACTGAATATACCAAGTGTTCTAACAATTTTGGCCACCACTGTTTATGTAAGTTTGGGGTAAGTAAGATTGTGACATTAGTGAAAGTGACAAATAAAGACTTTTGTGTTGCAAAAGATTTATATTTAAAAATATTTGATTTATATTTTAAAAGCAAAAATTTGTATTCTTTAAAGAATCCTGAGAAAAAAAATCTAGCTAAAAAATTTTTTTAAGCAGCACGGCTGTTTCCAACATTGATAATAAAGAATAATTTTTTAACACAAAATCATCATATTAGAATGATTTCTGAGGAATCAAGTGACAGAAAGTGTCAGGAATGTTGGCTACAGAAAATTCAGCTTGTCATCACAGGAGTAAGTTACATATATTTATGTAAGTTTACATATATTTCATGATGTTAATACTGTATTACACAGTGTATTTTTGAAATAATTCTGGCTTGGTGAAAACCTTACCAACTCAAAATGTTTAAATTTAGTATAAAATACTATAATATTGCTTCAACTAAGAAAAAAATGATAGCAACTGTAACAATAGCGGTATTAAATCTCAGAAATTTTCACTGCAAGCAATAAATGAGACACAAGATGAAACCAGTTGCATTTATGTTTTTATACGTAGAACTCTCCAGTGTGATAAAGGGGCATGAAAGTAGAGTTGGTTTCAGTTAAATTAAGACATTCAGAGAGATCTCAAATGTTTTGCTACTTGTTTCTCCACCTTTAGCATCTTGCCTTACTTTCAGCACACTTGTCGTCATCAGTTTTTCTCTCTGTACAGGTGTGCCCCCCTCTCAGACCCAGCAGCCCCACACCTCTCAGGTCCTCCAGCCAGAAGAAGCTCTCTACCTCCGCAAGAAGAAGAAAAAGTTGACTCGCCAGGACCCGTACGCCCGCTTCTCCGCTCTGCTGTACCGCCGCCCGACCCGAGAAGACCAGAAAGCCATTTTGGCTAGTATGGACACAGCAGACCCAGACCACGCCACTCTCCTCTGAAGTCCCAGAGATTACAGGCCACACTCTCCCCAAACTCTGAGCTCTTCCACCTATGCTCAGCCAGCCAACGTCTTCACGTCCACACCCCCCTCCAATGGTTTACTCCTCTTTTCTTTTTCGTAACGCTCAATGTGTCACAAGAAAATGCTTGTGTTCCAAGGTTTTGCTCTAGTCCATTTACCTCAAAGGATCGGTCATTTTAAGATTAGAAGATTAAAAAGAATATCTTATATGCCTCAATTTATCTTTGGGATTTAGTGACTCTTATCGGATGGTGCGTCAGATAAGAGCACAGCTGTCAAGCTTCTGTTTCATCCTGCCAACAGTCTTGACCATATCTAGCAGATCACAGGGTTTTCACAGGTATACCTCAAACACACCACAATCTCAGTGCTGCTATACTGACAAACACAATAGACGTTAACAATCCAAATATTTGTTTGTGTTATCAAATATGACATTCCACAGTGCACGTTTCGGACATATTAACAAACCATCCGTGAAAAGTGCAATGGACACTACCATTCAAAAAATGGAGGTCAGTATGATTTTCAAGTGTTTTTAAAATGAATGTGCTTACTGCATTTATTTGATCAAAAATACAGTAAAAACAAAAATATTATTACAATTTGTATTTTAGTATATTTTATAATGCTGTTTATTCCTGTGATTGCAAAGTTGAATTTTCAGCTGCTATTAATGCAGTGTTCAGTGCCACGCGACCTTTCTTAAATCATTTTAGTATGTGGATTTGGTGCTTAAGAAACCTTTCTTATTGTTGTACTCAATTGTACTCAATTGAAATCCAAGATTTTTTGATGATGAAAAGAACAGCATTTGTTTAAAGTACATTTTAAGTGTATCCATACTAAATAAAAGTATTGATTTCCTTCACAAAATCTTACTGACCGCACATTTTTTAAATGGTAGCATTTTTTAAATATATTTGCACCGTGGCTGTTATTGATGGTATTTGAGAAGCTGCAAGTATTGTCTACTCTCACACTAATGCTAATACTCCTTCTCTACATTTGAGGAGAAAATGGAAACACTTTTCTACAAAGCACAACAATTTTTCTGTTAATGCTACAGTACAGGCAGAGACATAGGCTTGGATGGCAATGGCAGCCATTTGAATAAGGGAACATTTCATTCCAATGCCATTTTTGATAAACATGTGTACTGAAGCTGCTATATCCTTCTACACGCTTTTTGAACACAAACTTGTACTGAAGCAAAACCTTGGTGACTACTGTGAGTGACGTTTTTTCATTTACGCCAACCTCACTTTTTTCGCAGTTTTCAAGCTCTATTCAGAAAGTACTATAGTAATGCCAAAAATACTACAGCTTCCTTAATCAATAAGACTATAAAATGTACTGTACTGTGAGGAGGATAGGATTTTGTGCCATAATAAACTATAGTATTTTTGTCATCAAAATGCGATGCCCCTTACATAAAAAGGCATACATTGGCCTTAATAGGGCTCCTTAATGCTTATTCCTGTTGTGTTTTATTTAGTTTATTCATTTATTTTTCGATTAAGTGACAAAAAATGAAATCTACTGCCTTTGTAGGCCATTTTCGAGCCTTTTTGTTTTTTGGTTAAACCAGAAACGTCAACCCAGCGCCAGTCTCTCTCCTCTGTGAAGACCCTTGGGGGAAAATCTCTTTGGGATGAGAGGGCTATTCCCAGCGGCCAAAGGTTTTTATTGTGTTTCTATCATCCAACGGTGCTTCTTTTATACAGAAAGACATGTATTTTCACTGTCTGAACAGACATACCTGGGCAAATGTACATTTTAGCGTGCTAGCCATTGTCCAGGGGGGATGTAATGGCCGTCAGATGAGAGGTGGCATGTTCTGTGTCTTATCACTTGTACAGATGTGCAGTCAGCTTGTACATTTGAAAAATGTCTAAAACTGCAACAAATCGCTGAGCATTGTAATGTTTCTTCAGCCTGGGAAACAAATTCAAATCGAAAAAAGCAAGTGAAGGTGAACCCTTGACCTCCAGATCGCAGGTAAAAGGGGTTATGGGTGCGTGGTTCATGGCTAAGCCCCTAAATGGCCGATCACCACATTAAAGGCATTTTAACAGCCTACGTAAGGTGCTATAAAAAGTCTTCAGACTGAACTCTGTTAATAATATATCATTAATTTGATCTTCCGGCAGATAATGGCTGCTGCTTATAGGTGCTGTCACATTTCGACATGATTTTGTGAGCAAAAATGGTTTGTTGTCTATTATCAATAGTGTTGACCTATGGGAAGTTACTTTCAAATTAAGCAGCTTTCTGTTAAGGTGTGGTTGCATTTAATGTTGTTCGGTCATTTTAACACAAATTTACACGTTTGGTACAGTAATTTCGCATTTGCCCACGATAGATCGTGTTGACCAAACCAAAAAGTTGTTTGGTTTGAAAGTGACTTCTTACGTTGGTATCACTATTGCCGATAGACAAGAAATTTCACCGAAATTTTTGCGAAACTAATGTGACTACACCTCATATCCTGAACACCTCAGTATTTGATGTTTTAGGATTTCAACACCATCTTTCTGATAAGCCTTCAAGTGCGGTCACATTAGCCATTGTTTGGTGAATTTTAGCTGGTGGAATCCTGTCATTGTAACGGAAATCCTCATGTTCAGAAATTTCGCTCGATGATGACGATTTTTGCAAAGGATTTGACGTTTTCCAGGTTCACCGCGTTGACTGCTTGGTTGAAAGCGATGTTTTTCTGAGATGCGCTTCATACAATGCTACTATTGTCACTAAAAAATAATACTTTTCTCCCTGCAAAATTTCGCCAAAATTTCACTAATGTGACCATACTTTTTGCTGTCTGCTGTGGCGTTTTGAGGGTCTTCAATTATATCGACATCCATACTTGACTAGCATCGGAGCGTTAAATATTAGCGAGCGCGAGTTTTGAGCTGGGAAGCATGCTTGACGGTTGGAGAAGCTACGCTGTTGTCGTAGCTGCCATATAGTGGAGATTTTATTAATTTGCTTGGATGTAACGGTAGCTTATACACGACAGACCAGCGCATCAAGTGCACCTTTTAGGCATCACTAAAGGTCAACCTTTGTGGAAGATGTTGATTTGGATCAGAGGATTGATTGTCAAAGAGTCAGACACCATTTTAAGCTTTTAGCGATTCTGAGCTCGACACGCTTCGTGCCGTGAGGCCTGCTCAGATTCCCGAACCGTGATTGAGCCGTCATTTGTATGTCGTGTGAATGGCTTTACATTTTGAGCAAAGACTTGATTGTTCATACTTGTAATTTTGTTTTATTTGTGAATCAAGTAACCAGATTAGACGAGACCTACTTGCTAAAGTTAGGTTTTCTATTAGTGTGTAT
This sequence comes from Puntigrus tetrazona, assembly GCF_018831695.1. NCBI lineage: Eukaryota > Metazoa > Chordata > Actinopteri > Cypriniformes > Cyprinidae > Puntigrus > Puntigrus tetrazona. The sequence continues at coordinate 7,992,676 of NC_056719.1, read as the reverse complement.
CAAAACACACTGTTTTAGGTAGAAGAGGCGACTGATCGTCTCGTTCACTCGAGAGATGTGCTTATCCTAAGTATTTTTGATCCATTTCACTGGGCAATTGTCAAATATGGTGCTTTCTAAAAAAATATATAAAACTATTTAATTATCTAAATATTTTGTTCCTTTTTTTATTTGAAGCCTTCATACAAGAGAATAATATCGAAATGAATATCCAAAATGCTAGGAATGTACTGTAACATGTAAAAAACTAAAAACAAAAAAAAAAATGTATATAATATAATAGCATATATTGCACAATGTATTATAAAATTTTAGTAATTTTGAATAAATTGGCCAATATATGCACGCAACAGAATATATTGATATAAAACATATTGTCATATTTTGAATTCAGTTTTTAATAAGTTACTTTTTCATGAGGGATGAAATGCATGAGAGCATTTTTGAGCCAAAAATGTGTTGTAAATGATTCAGTCCACTTGCATTCACTCTCACGTTGGACTTGCAACTTGTTTATTTTGTCGGTGAATGTTTTTTGGATACCGGTCTAGCTCAAATTCTGCTTTGCAGGGGACTTCTGCTACTGTAGCATCAATTGTTGAACAGATTGGCTAACTCTAGAGCGGCCAGATAAATGAGCTGTTTGGGGATTTTGAGAGGTAATTAATGCTAACTTGATTCGACTCTTGGGCGGCGTAGGATTAGATTCTGAAATGAACCTTTATCTTTTTTAGTAGCATTATAGCCATAGTAGAGACGCATTCAAACATTGGTTAGTTTATTTATTGTTACACTGTACCAATTTTATATCCAAACAACAATGAAAACATTTCTTTTGACAGAATATCTCAAGATTAGCATTTTTTTCCGTTCTGGATCATTCTCTGAGGCGCATTGTTTTTAATAAAACAACATCCTAGTAAATCTTCATTTCTTTGTTTTGGTTTGTTTTGTTATCCTCATCTTATGTCCTAGCAGCATGTATCTTCTAGTTTTTTCATGACATCGCATTCACGTTTACGTTCAGAGTGGACACTTGCTTACCAAAGCAACTTACAAGAAAGTGCAGAATTGGCAAATGCCCGAATATTACTTCATCTTGGAATGAAAGATGCTTTACTCGTAGGCAAACCGGTTTTAGCTGGTATGTTGATTGTTTAGTTGCAAAATCTGTTTGAATGCTGATTTATGCCGAAATTGGAGCAGTTTGCTTCCAGTCACAGAAAAAGAGCTAAAACGTTAAAGTTATGAAGGTCTAGAGTCGTTTTTGAGAGTCTAACCCTGTTTTATTATATACATGTTTACATAAGAAAGAATAGATTTGTATTTATTATCTTTTTTAGCATGATTTTGGGATTTTGCTAAATGTTACTGAACCAGTCAGTTATAATATGGGTGCAACAAGATAATGAAATATTATTATTTGATTAGTATAATTGTTTATTATTTCATTTCAACAGAGAGGAACATTGTGCAAAAAAACTGCCTCTTACACATACATAATTCTGTCATTTACTCACCTTCATGTTGTTCCAGTAAAAAAACAAGGTATTTTGAGGAATGCTTCTGTACAAAAATCCAAAATTACGTCAAACTCCATCCAGCATTTTTTCAGATATCCTATGCTTTCTCAGAAGAAAGTAAAAAAACATGACATGGCTAAATGTTTTTAACATCACAGTGACACCACTTAAAAAATATTTCTTCATCACCCTAAAAGAAATAATATCTTATGTATGATAGTTTGATGAATAGAGCAGTGACGTGATTCATGTGCACTTTTAAAAATAATTGTAAAAAAATGACACAAACACAATGCATTGCACGCATAGCCTTTAATTCAGTTTTAACAGTCTGAGCAGATGAAATTCAGAGCGCTTTAACCCTTAAAATGACCCTTACTGTGTGTTCATCCGTTTTCTTTCGTTTTTATCCATGACGGTTGCATATATTATGTATCCATGTACAGATATACAAATCTTTTCCGATTATTGTTGCCACTAATGAGCAAACAAACTAAGTTAACCTCTCAAAAGATGACCTCTTATAGTACATCAGGGATGCAAAAAGCATATGAATAATCATGCTGCTCATCGTTTTGGTACAGTCTCAGATCGAGAGGGAGAAAGCATGGGATCAGCACAATGCAGAGGACGAGAGAAGCGTGTGGCGGTCATGTCCTCGCGTGGCACTTAGTGCACCATTAGCCTGCAGGAAACTCATAGGGATTTTCAGGACACCAGCTCCACAACAGACACACATACCAGAACTACCACAAGGTGTAAATAAAAAAATGCAAGTCATGCAATATATATTTTTTTGTAAATGAGAATATGTGGTACACTGTGGCTGTTGATGGATGAGTGGTCATAGAGTCATTTTACGGTCTGTCTCAGTGGTTATGAAAACATGTAGCAGGCCTTCAATTAAATATATATATATACATATACATATATATATATATATATATATATATATATATATATATATATATATATATATGTATGTATATGGAATAACATTAAAAGTTACACATGCTATTAGAATCTCAAACCAAAGTGGAAGGTGTTATCTATCATTTTTTTTCCATTTTTCCCGTGCGTTTCATTGTCATACAGTACAGCTCTGGTTCAAGCAATACAAAATATATTAAAAAAATGTGACAACACAATATACAGTGAATGATAAAAACTATATTAAAGTGACATTTCTGCTTACGTTCTCAATCTCAATTCTCATTTCCAAATGAAGCATGTGCTGAATTTTATTTCATGCTCATTTTTAGAGAATCTCATCTATGTAAAGTGAACCGTATTCCCATTGTCGGTACTTTGGACAGAAATTTGCATCAAAAATGACCCGTTGCTGAATTTTGAGTCGAATATACCTGCAGAGATGGATTTGATCTCTTAGTTTTTTGTAAGGTGGTCCGGCTACAGTGCTGTTTGACCGGTCAGCGCGAGATCTTGTGTCTGTTTGACGGTCTGTTGTGGGGGTAGATCGTGTGGCACCTGCAATATGTATAGCAGCACAGTCCAAGATATACGTATGTATTCTGTATTCTTATAGTCAACAGACTGTACCAGTAGAAATATTTTGACAGTGAACCGTATGTATAAATAACAGATATTTATAGTTACGTAATAAAAGGCTAACTGGGGAATCTTTAATTTTGTACTGCGAGAAAAACCAAGAAGATTTGTTCCAATTTAGCTGTCTTGTTTATGGAGAAATACAGTACATGTTCTTTCTGCTGTTAGATGCTCATGGTAGCAAGGTGTGGTCATTAGCGAATAGCAAATGATGCGAACTGCTTTTGTAGTAGGTGTGTATTCTAACAATCACCGTAATCTTTTCTAGAGACCTCAGTGTGGTGTGTAAGCAGCCATACCATTGAACATATCATGACTTGGTGCTATTGCTGATCTATTTTGTGGTCCAGACCAGAGGTAACTCTGCGCCTCACGTTTATCGCCATCTTTCCTGTAGATGTACAGAGTAAATGAGAGAAAACCACACATGAATACCTTGAGAAAAAAAAAAAAAGTACTTTGTTACCTGAATGTGCTACCAAAAACTAGAGATGAGCTTCGGCATTTAGAATATACTGGAAGCGGACACTTGGCAGTCAGTAAAACACACTATAAGAGGTTAGAATTACGGTGCGACATAGTTTTAGCAGTTTACATGTTTATTTGTTGTTTTTCTGTTTCCTTAATTTTTTTTTTTTTTTTTTTGGTAGAATATTGTTAATAAGGACAATGTTAACCCTTTCGGTAGCTTCGACATAGGTTGTACTGGAATGCATTTGCACCATCGCAGTCTCTTTTTAATTTCATTTGTAGAATCATTTGCAGATTTGCACATCGCGATATGACCTCATTCAATTTAAATGGCATTAATATTCCATTACTTTCCATTGATGTGGGTTTCAATCCATATGCTGTACACTCAACATTTGCCTGCACGGAAACTAAAATGAATTAAACAAACTGTAATCTGAGGTCATAAACAACACCAGGATTTTATAGCGCGTCATTGTTTTTAAAATCTAATATTTTCTTCTTCTTTTCAGATGGTTTGCTTGTGTGATTCCCCCCAAAATGTAAAATTGTCATCATTTAGTTTAATTCGCGTTGATACAAATGATATTTGAGAACTGATCATTTTTTGGGGGGGTGACCTAATTTTTCAAAAGTGTCATTTCTTACTCTAATTACCGGATGAATGTTATTATCTGATATGTTGAGCAACACATTAAGGAATGTGCTAATCCATTTTGTTTTGTATCATTTGATCTCATTTGCATTGTTGTCACTGCTGTTCAATAGCCTTGCTGTATTGTTTTGATGTGCTTTCATGTTTCAGATAAATGAAATTTGAAGCGGCACCCATAGGGTTAACTCTGTTTACCTCTCTTGTACAGTGCTCTTATTAATTGCACCGTTCTGTAATGGTTACCCTTACATTATGAGTTTCAATCAATACTTTGAGTGCTACAGTTTTTCATTCTCTATAAAGCTCTAACAGCTACAAAACCTCAGACACAGTGGAGCAAGGAAATTATTCTGTTTGTTTTTAGAAAAAGAAGAAAAAAAAGAATGACACTTGCTTTATTCATCAAGACTAAGATTATAGATTTTACATGTATAGTTCAGATAGAATAGATTCACGTGGAGCTGCCAAGTATATACATACAGAAAAAATGATAATAAGAATAACTATTAAAAAAAAAAAAAAACTACAGTGGTAGATACTGACCTCACCCTCAACACTTCGGTTCACATCACTCAGTACTGGTACAGCTCATTGACATTTTCAGATGCTAGACCCATGTAATTTTTTTCCCTGCTTCAAAAATGTTTTGTATTTTGATATAATAAAAGAGACAAAAAAATGAAAGTATACTTGTGTGAGCTTGCTTATATATATATATATATATATATATATATATATATATATATATATATATATATATATATATATATATATATATATATATATATATAAAAAAAGGCAAGAATGATGAATAACTGAAATTAATGAGGTGAACGCACAATTTTTTTTTTTTTTCTACTTTGTCATGATGTTTCCGGTCACTACGATTAAAACTTGTTTTCAGATTCAAATCAATACTTCATATATAGTAAAATACATTGAACTTAATCAAAACACAATTAATATTATGCAATCTTTTCATGAAATATTATTAAGTCCTCACAGTTAAATAAAGGGAAAAAAACTTTTTAAGGATTCACAGCTGTTTTGGTCAACAATTATATTTAAAAAAAAAAAAAACATTTTGTTTTTTCCTATGATGCCAATATGAATACCTGAATATTATGCGTATCTTATAGGCTGTGTTAAAAAAAATAAAATAAAAAATAGACAGGCAAGTAAAGTAAAACAATATAAAGAAATTCACTGCCAGTCACTGTATAAAGATGTAGCTTGGGATTTTTTATAATATTTTTTGCTTATTTTAAGTTGGTTAAAATATTAAATATTAACAGCACCAGTTAAGCAGAACAGTACCATTTAATGCCTGGTCTAATGTGCCAATAGGATTATTTAGTAGGATGTTCTGATTGTGCAATAGACCGTTCAATAGATGGAGCTGAAGATCAGTTCTAAAGCATTTGCACACTCATTTGGTTTATTCATTTATTCAATGAATTCCAGATTTGCTATTATTTATAATAAATACGTTATTATTACGCTATGCACCTGATATTTCTTTCAGGTTCGTTGCCTGTTTAGTCCCAGACCAGTAGCTCCTCAAAATTCAGTGATTTGTTTGTTAAATGTGCTCCTCTTGCCGGTGGATTTATAACAGAGTGATAGTGTACGTGCAATTCTTTCTTTTTTATCCCCTATTACAATCATGATTTACACTTACTGCATATATTGCACTATAGGACCAATGTAGGCTATGTGAAGTCTTGCATAATTAATATGTGGCAGCCAGAGCCCGACTGAGATTAGCCTATTATGTGTCGATTTTCTTTAAGAAAATGTGCACTGCTTGGCAATTTCAAGGTCTTAAAATGCTATACACCGAGTCCTAACAAGTCGTACTTTATAACTGCACTAATAATAACGATAATAGTAATATTAAACGCTACGGTGTTTGTGCCCTGGACTTCTGCGCCAATCGCGCTTATGTGGTCACGGTGACGCGCACGGAACAGCACTGCGCGCTCACGCTTTTGAATGTTGAACCGAAGTCTCCCGTGGCAAGTGGCGGCGGGACGCGTGGACAGCACACCTCTCTACACATATTCGCAAACGTTAAAATGGAAGGCGGGTACGTGACAGGTCTAGTTACGTATTCAGTCATATTTTCGTAAAGTTCGCTCGGGAACGCAGCGCGAACAGCTGGTTGGTTGTAGCTAGCAGCAAAGCTAGCTCGACAAACCCCTTCCCCACTAGGAGATTTTTTAATGAACCTTCACAATTTCAACTCTCTGAAGTGCAATTCTCCGCGGCACAATCCAGTTTCGTGTGGACTTTCCGCTCGTTTTCGTTTAAATCTCTCAATTTCACGATGCGACTCTCCGGCACCGGGTTTCTCAGCTGGCTCGCTGCGGTCTTCGTGGAGGATCACTGGAGAGAGCGGTGCTGAGCCACACGGACACCCCAATATCCAATTTTTTCGATTATTTCAAGTATTCTACAACCGGTAAGTGCAAAACATAGCTGGTTGCCGTTATATTTATTCATAACTTGCTAGTGAAACGCCTGAACGAGCGGGGAAAGTGGAGCGGCTCGAATATGCCTGCGCGCGCGCGCGTGCTCTCCTATAATAAACTCCACTAAATAGCTGTACATTAAATAGCTCGTGGTAGCATAGGGTGGTATTTTCTGGAGTTTGCCCTGTTAAGGGTCGCCGTTCTGGTTTGGATTGGACGTAGGAATCGATTAGGTTGTAATATTCGCGGTCTTGTGGGAGGTGGACTGTTTAATATGCAGCCTACTTTTAAGGGTGTTTAAACTTAGTAGACCTTCGATGGAGCTGTCGTTAAATCACGCGTTAAGACTAGGTAAACAAAGAAACCGAGTCAAAAAACGAGTTGCCTCTCACAGACACGGAACGTTTCGTGTTTCATAATGAGTAGGAGTTTTTTTTTTTTTTTTTTTTTACAATAGTAATATATTTGCGCAGGTTTAAAAACTACTAACGTTACATACATTTCAGGTTTTACGTGTACTGTTTTCTTTGGTTTAGTATAGATCATGGGTTTTCTATTAGATGTCGGCGAATACGACCACTTATGATGATAGGGACCCACATTTTAAAATTTAAAAGGCAGCTATATCGTTTATTTTGCAAAAACGCAAATGATACTGTAAAATGATTTTGAACTTTACATTATTGCTTTCATTTTCAACTCCCAGCACTGTATTTTATACTTCTGTATTTATGTATGTATACCAATCAGATATATACACACATACATATACACACACATTTAACACTTGAATGTTTTCACAGAGGCGTTCCTTGCAGCCAGACCCCAGTTTAAACCTTTGGTCTATGCAAATGAGAATACATGTGCCCACATTTAGATCTGGCTTTCCCTTATGTGCTGAAGCAGTTTGCACTCACAGATCAATATTTTAAACTGATCTCCGATTATTAAACACGTGCTTAGCATTGAAAAATGCTCTCCTCTTGGCCACTTTGCTTTTAGAAAAATAATGATGTGAATCCTAAATTGTATTACAGTCTCCGTCTGAAAGATTCCCAGACTTGACTGTAGAGTCAGCTGGAGGCATCTGTGTGCATATTAAAGCAGCTCTGTGCTCTTGGTGCTGCTCAAAATATTGATTTTGGTGATAAAACTACAGCAATATGTATATGTACAGCTTGGGCTCTAGCCTGTGTTGTGATAAAGCTTGCATTAATTTAATTTTTCTGCAGTCTTATTAAGGACAGCCAGTCCAATCTGATCTGATACTCTTAAAGGGACACTCCACCCAAAAACAAAAACTGTCATTCTTGTGCCGAACACGCACACGCAAAATATATATTTTGAAGAATAACTGAACAGTTTAATTTCCCCTTGACTTCCATTGTATTTTTTGTGCCATGCGTTGTCGTGAAGATTTGAATAGCTGCTGAAGCAATGAGCTGTTATTGATTGGCACAGTGGTCGTATGCTGCTCATATTTCCTCTCATCTTTCAAATTTCCTGCATCAGCTAGCATGCAAATTATATTATAGTTATTTAGAGAACATCGATGCATAACTCTTTAAAATTGTAATGTATTCACTGCAACTTTGATAACAAGCACTGTAAAATTGAAGATACGGCGCAAGATAAGCATCCAAACTAATAACAGCCCATGTGTTTGTACACACAGGTTGCACATTGCCTGGACGCCATTGGACTGAATTATTATTGTGTACAAACCCACCGGGTCCGAAGCAACCAGTTCATAGAAAAGCTCTCATATTGAATTCAATTTTGTAATGCACTTTTGAAGCATTTCATTCCCAAAAGCCATGAGATCAAAGTCTGATTTCATTAGTTCATCTATTCTTTAACTCAGACAGGCAGTGTGGGATAAGATATTGATATCTGACCTACATAACTAGTGAAGACACTCCCTGCATGAATACAAATTTGTCAGGTCATTACAAAATGTGCTGCATATATTACTCTCATTGGAGAAATATAAAGGTTTGGAACGTTTCCATCCAGACATGCGATTAGTCTTCCTGTTTATGTATTAGGAGCAATGCATCACTGTAGAAGATGGGAAGTGCGCCGTTACAAGTTTGTATTGGCTTTCTAATGCCTGTGACTTTACATTTCCTCCCTCCTTTCATTTTTAATATTCGGAGATGTCATTTAGTCTTCCGACTGAAGAAGAGGATCCCATCTGATTAACATTCAGCCATTCATAAATGCTTGTCATGAACTGAAACGAATGTTCGGGAAATCCAGCGAGTTTAGGTTTTCTGTAATATCTTTGTAACCATTTTAATTGGAAATGAATCTCTCCGAGAAGACTGAGCTTGATTTGTGTTGGTGAAAACAGCATATGTGATTCAAGATACAGTGTCAGCCGCATCAGAACGATACGGGGTGTGTTGTAATATTAACGTTCGATTCTCTCCAGCAGCCATCTGTTTTCCTTATGTGTAGGGGTTTGCATTTTTTCATGTGTACTTGGTGAATGCCTTGGGGTCATCACACTGCTCTGCGAAATGAGGAAAGAATTTAAATCTTCGCATTGAAATATCAAAGCATCTGTGTTTCTTCATATTTTTTTTCTCTCTCGTACATTAGTGGCTGATAATGTGAATTTGAGTTAATGGCCTTGAATCTCTGGATGAGAACAGCGTTTGCTTTGTAAGCCTATGCAAACGCATGCAAAACAGTATGACATAAGGCAGTGTTGTTCAGACAGCCATTGTGGGGAGGTAGGTATTATACAAACCTTCCTCTCGGTGGCTTTACTAATGTGATCCACCTCTCTGGAACCGACAGTCGTTTCTTTTAGATAGGAATTCATTGATATTTTCAGTTGAATGGACATGTTGTCTTAGAGAGCAAGGCTAATGCAAAGTTAGCCCACTTCTGCAAGGCTTAAATTCCATTTAGAGTGTTCTGACATAGTCGTGGAAGAGATTTGGATTGTGTAGTAAAGACTGTTTTATATGTTCCAGACACCAGACCTTTTTGTACTAAAAAATATTGTTCGCTGTGTAACAACTAACCAATTAGTTCTGCATGAATTGTACAGGGCTCTCTGCTCAGTCACGGTCAGATGTTAAATTTTCCGACAGGGACTTGAAGAAGCATAGTGTATCTGAAGATAGAGTAATCTTGGCAGGGAATATGAGTGCTGTAATTGGGCTGCTTATTTGAGAGGGTTTAGGAGAACCTCAGAGCTGAAGGATGTTTGAATTAGGCTGACGCATTGCAGCTTAACTAAACAGACAAATCAGTCTGGCATTGAGAAAACATGAGGAAAAGATGTCGAGAAATGCGCTGTGCAAAGAACTCACCTTTAACTATGGGGAAATGTGTACTGTACTCAACCTTATCATTATCTCCTCCTTTCCTCCCTGAAGATACATTGCCTCAGCAAATTAAACATGCTGTTTACCTGTTTGTGTTTAGCTTTTAAACACTTTTTTCCCATGTCATGGTGGTGGGAAAAGCATTCTAAGCACTTTGCAGAGCAGTTTCATTAATAGGTGTGGATGCTTAGCTCAAAACGCTTGTGTAAGTGCAAGCCTTAGCTGACTGATGTGACGACTATGTTCTGCTCATCATGTTTTCCCTCTACAAACCTTTGCAAAGAAGTGAATCTGTTATCCGGACCATTGGTCTTGTTTTATCTATAATGTAATATAGTTGTTATTACAGTCCCTATTAGTAGTAATACTAAATGATAGTACATATTAGCCTGTTATTTATTATATACACTGCCGTTCAAAAGTTTGGATTTCAGTAAATGTTTTTATTTTAGCAAGAACGTAATAAACTGATCAAAAGTCATGTATTTTGTGTGTATACACAAACATGCACACACTTCAAATAAATTCACTTCAAATTTCTTTTAAGCTTCTCTGCATTCTTTGATTAGTCGATTACTTCGTAATTATTTAATTTCACAAATATATTAAGCAGCACAACTTTTTTCAAAGTAAACATTCACCAGGTCATAGTAGAGTGATTTCTGAAGTCTGGCTGCTGAAAATCCAGCTTTGCCACTGCAAGAATAAATTTATATTTAATAAATAAGAAGCATTTTTACTGTGTTTGTAATTAAACAAATGCAACCTTGGTGTGCATTAGAGACATTTTTGGAAAAAAATCTTACCAACTTGTGAATAGTAGTTTATATGTATTTTCCAAAGTACAACATAGCCATTATTATTATTAGGGATAGACTGAAATGAAAATCCACAAAAATATGCGGTGCTAGTAGTCTCTCACTGTCTGTGCTTATATGATTTTTGCTTCTTTCTCAAAAATTAAATGCTTCCACACTGCCAGCAAGTTTGCAGTGTTAGTGTGGACCTCTAATTGATCGCGTCATGTCATTGTTCGGTACCATTTATTTTGTCTTTTTGCTCATTTGTGCTGTTTCTGGTTGAATAATTTCGGTTGCAGAACATTCGGTGCATGCCTAAATATTATGCAATTAATTGGAAAAACAAAGCAGCATTCTGTATTTTCCTAAAAGTTCCAAAGTGTTCTTACTGCTTACATAACCTCGTATATGTGCCAAACGAATCCATACTCCAACTCCGACTGAAAAGTTTGCAATTCGATCAAAGGATTCATTGTCTGTGTACAATCAGCACTGCCACACACAAAGCCTTGGCTGAACTCTAACCCCCAGCTCCGAGGGCTAAGGACGCATTGTGCGGGAATGAGGGCTTTGTCATTCCAGGCTGCATGTCCATTAATTGCTGGAATCTCATACATCGGTTCGTCCTCTGACCTCCACACTCTAGCTGAGCAAGCGACTGTGCGCTGAGCATGAAAAGCATCTCCATTGGTCTTCACTATGTAGAGATACTTTGGAATTCCTCATGGATTCTTTGCGTATAAACAATTCCCACATTGAGAAAGGTTGTTGGAGAACAGCCAGGGAATTCCTACAATGGAGGATAATGAGGAAGCCTTGACAAAAGAAGTTCTCATTCAGTATTCAATTGGCAACATGGTGTGCCGAGGAGCTCCCCTGCAAAAAACTGATACCTTGGGAATGTTTGCAGAGTTTATTACAGTTCTCTTTAAGTGTATCTACACACTGCAAAATGCATTTCCACTGCAGTTTAGTACCGCTTTAGAGTGGGCGGTATTATTCACGTCATTATAGTTGCACCGGCTCTACTGCCATGATTCCTGGAAAACGTTTTTTTTTTTTTTTTTTTGTCACCCCATCAAGCTCTCGCTTGATCCACTCCTTGACTATCATTGAGAACAACATCTGTACTTCCTAACAGACTATGAAACATTTTTTGGTTGTTTAAATGGTTGTGCTCATTCAAAACAGTTGCATTTTTTTCCTTCGCTGGCTTGTGTTGATTTAAATGTAATGGGTCTGGGTGTGTGGGTGTCTCATGCAAGTTTATTGATGCAGGTAGTGACAATTCTCTCAGGCCATTGAGTGTTCTAGCAGAGTGTACATGTCAAGTTTTAGTAATGGTACGGTACGCTTGAAACTCTCCCCCACTGCATGCCGTACCATGCAGTTTAAAAGTGGCAATAGTTTTATAAAACACTTACTATGTCACGTCAACTGTGGTATCTTTGTTTCTGAACTCAGTCACTTTAAAGAAGTCACACAGCAAAGATATCTGGGATAGTTTTAGAATGTTGTACATAAACCTCAACAAAAAAAGAGCTCATAACACAACAAATAAATAACAATTTAACAAAACAGCAAAGCAGTCGAGTAGCTGTTACAGCATAATGTATTCATGTAGCATGCTTGCTAGGATCTTAAACACATTTGAGCAATACCCTTTATTCACAATTATTGGTTTAAACAGTTGTTTTACCACTTAAGAAAGCATTTGGTTGAATTTAGTTCAACTTGGGTTTTTATCCAGTTTCGTTTCTTAGTATTTGTGACTCGGAACATGTAACCCTTTTTTACAGTACAGTAAAGTACAGTGTTTATGCAAAAATTGTACTCATTTCTTGATTACTCTGTCATATGTATTGATTCCACTGTTTCTTGTAGAATGCAGACGCCACAGAGAAGTTTGCAGAAGACTCTCTGTCACATCACTGGACCTGTTGCTATTGAAAGCACCTTCTTTAATTTATTCAAACAATCTTGTCCCTTGATCAGCTCCTGAAATCACACTTGATATAAATTGCCTCTGTGATTGTCGTATTCAGCGCAACCTTCCAAAGCACAGCAAGCATACGACTTGATGCTCCAGCTGTGGGAAAGAGCAATTTGAGGGATGACTCATCTGTGGAGAATCTTCAGTCTCAGTTCTGACAGCTCATTCTTCCTGTTAACTCTAATTTGACTGAAATGCAAATGGGTGCTGCATACATACTATATGTGGTGGTGGTGTTTCTTTTTTCCTTTTTTTCGTCACTATGTTGTGCCCGGCATGTCGATGTTAATTTTTGACCGTTGGTGTCGGTAGAATTTAAGAGACTACAACAAGCTGGCTTTTGTCAGACTAGATTCAAGTAACAAACAGTAATCCAAAAAATAGTTCCATTATTTTCGTGAAGGACATTCTTTCCGACTTTCCTATACGAGGATCATTAATAAATGTTGAGACTGATGACATTGGGAATATATATTGAAATTTTGTTTCTCACCCCATTGGCAAAACGTTGATCATTTCTAAAGTAATTTGAATAGGGAGCCTTCAGCTCAAACAGAATGTGCTGCTTAGATAATCTCTTGCACCTTTAATTGGATTGGGATGTGAAGATTGGGTCAAACAAGGTCACGCTGGAAGTGTTAAGCTGTTTGACGAGTCATGAATGGGCTGGTGACAGCTAACTTGTAGATTTAGCTTAGAGCTGAAATATGTACATTTTAAAATAGAAAAGAGACTAGCTTCACTCAAGGCATTCTCATTATCCTGGGTTTAAGTGATGTTTATACACAATGATTAAAATGTAGTAACTCATTAGCCAACCTAGACATTATTGAACCAACCTAGACATTCATTATAGTTTATTGTATTTATATTGCACTCAAAGCAGTGTGTATTGCTTCTGTGTTATGCATGTATGTATAAAAGAGTCACTTTACAGTAGCTTTTGTGTCAGTACTCATCATATTCCACAGAGCTACTGTTAAATGAAATCCTTTTAGAGTAGCACGTCAAGTGAAATGGGCAAATGCTTTAAATTAAAATGTGATACTTTGTGTTGGAGTGATGTGGTAAAAAGCATTTGCTGTGATCTAGGATTTTTCCAAACTCTTGTAAATCTTGAGTGAAACCACGCCTGACAGAATTGGGACACACGGAGCAATTTAGGATCGGAAGACAACGAAGAACCTCCTAGACCAAAACTGATGTTATCTGCTATCTCTGCTTCGTTAAAGGTGAAATGTTCTGGCTTGCTTTGCCGAATGGTCTTTTCCACACTTTATTCCTATAGTAGTTTGAGTTCCGACTGCCAGAGGTGTTTTTTGTCATATGCAGGAAATTCTGGGTCACATCTGACTTGAGCTCTTTTAAAACTGCAAGATTTATCAGTCTGACAGAGAAGATTACTCTTGTATTTTTATTGTTGGACAGAAATTTGTCATAAAGCCCTTTGTCTAACGTTACCTTTTAAAATCAACCTCATTCCTTATCAATATTTCTTGCTTCACTCTGGAAAAAAATGTTTAACCAAAATGAGTCTTGTAAGTACTTTTGTTAGGTAAGTTGTGCGTTTTCTTTCTAATCAAGCTAATTAACCCTAATTGTTCAAGACTGTTGGACTGAATTTCAAAATAAATGTCATAGAAACCATCGGCTTTCTGTTCCACACCACTGAACTCCTTCCTGAGGGCATAGACCTGTGATACTATGGATTGAGGCTCATAAATTAATCATTAAAGACTGAATGTATTAATTATTAATGCACATTCAGGCAATAACAGCCATCAGTTAAATCTCATTGGTCCACTCTGGTTTAAAGTGTCAGGTTTTCCACAGTAAAATTCTTCTTTTGACCTTTTTAAGCAACTTTATAAACTGTTGCACCCATATATTGCCACCATATATAGTATATTTGTAATTATTACATGAATGTTGTTCCAGGATAACTTGTCCTGTCCAAATTTGAGGGTCGCATGTAACATCCTAGAATACGCACTGAGCTAAAAATTTTTAAAGATTGTGAAAATGCTGTATTTGTATGCTTATAGATTAAAATGTCTTTATCTTAAGAACCTATGTTGAGAGTTCCAATTGTGATGCAGTTTGGAGGTTGCTAGTGTAGGCAGCAGACAGCAAGGGAGCTCAGTAGGATTTGGAGCACGGTGATACTTGGCTATATTATGAAAGCAAGGCCAATCTACTCTTAATACAGATTTTTTTTTTTTGCTGTTTGCGGTTTCTTTTCTTTGCTCTTGAAGTACACTCGAGTAAAGTTTACTTTCCTTCTGGAGTGCTTCCTAATGCCACAGGCTGCCCTATGTTCTTTGATCAGCTGCTGGCACTTGACACTGGCACTGAGTGATCGTGGCTGTTGCCAGCCAGCTGCCTGGGGTGAGTGAGGAATATCAGACTGATTTCTTTCTGTTCCTGATAGATGCAGGACCTCCAGACATTTCTCAAGAGCTTCATTGATAGGGTTTGCAGTGTCCTCTTTTTCTTCGTCTTGTCCCACGCCTTTCTCAAACCTCACTTGAATGCTCACCCACACCAAGTTGTGTTTTTCTTTTGTGAAACTGCAAAGGCAGTGAGATGCGTTTCCCATATTTTGATGTTCGTTGGAGATAGAAACCTGTTTGTTTGTTCAGCAGTAGGCCTATCTCAAGGCCATCTCGTGATGTTTTTCTTGCTCGCTGAGGAGGTCAGGGAAAAGTCTCTTGTAGGCTAAGTGTTGTGAGACTGCCGAGTGATGGTCTGATCTCTATCGTGCTACACAGTCAACCTGAAAACACATTTTAGCACTGCTTTACTAACTTGCTTTTGCAACTGTATTTCTGTCATCATTTATTTATTTATTTAATAAAGGTGTTTTTAGCTATAGTGGTTTTGACAAACCATCTGCAAAGCAAAGTTATTTTTGGAGGTATAGATGCTGGGATTTGTCAGCTCTCAGATACAGCACTGAATTAATGAGCAATGACCTGTCCTTGGACATGACTCGCACCTGGACTCTGCAGGCATGTCAGTTCGATATGCAAAGCTCTGGATACAAATAATAACCTGGGACTTAAACCGACACTGTAAAGAGAAGACTTCCTGTTCATTTCTGTCAAGAACAGGCTCATCAGACATTTATAATCAACAGATTTCAAAGAAATACTGTCTGCTCTAAATTTAATGTCAGATTATTCCCCTCAAATGTTTGAACTGTATCTCTAAGGCGTTCTTTTTTTTCTGTTTTAAGAAATCTCTGCCGACTAAAGGTCAAGCAAAGACTTAAAGACTCAAACAGGAAGAAATGTTGCTGGTCAGAAGAGTAGAATGGAAAGCACTGGTATTTTGTCAGGAACATTGACTTTGTGACTTAAGGAACAAGCCAGTGAAATGAGCCAGCTTGTTCATTCGCGCAGATGCTTTAAAACCTACTATCTTTTCCAGCTTCTGGAGATAAATGTGTAGTATTTCAGAGTGATTACGCAGGATCTGTACTGCTTGTTTCTGGATCCCGCAGAGCCTTTTCACAACAGCGATTTTGGCTTGTGGCTTTATTTATTGATGCTAGATGAGAATCTGCTTTTGGAAGTGTTTGCTTGTAACAGCAAACAAAGCAGGACCTTGTGTAAATATAAGGATGGAATATTAATAACATAAACCTTAGTGCAACAAATTCAATTTTATTAAGGGACCAACATACTGGAGGAAGGGAAGTCATAATCAACAAGTTGGAATGGTTTAGCTTTTCATAATGCATAATGACAGGCCGCACAGGCTGATCATTTTAGAGTTGGTTTCAGGTAAAATTATTTCTGTTTTCGAAGACTGGCTGTACATAAATAGTCATAACTTCAAATTTCACTCTTCCAATGTTAGAAGCCCAATGCCAGTTAACAAATTATTTATGGTTCAGACCTCCCTCTGTAGGACATCCTGCTGTCAACTTTCATAACAGTGCTTTGAACAAGAAATGTGATGTTTGCAAGGTCTCCAGGGTCAAGTATGCTCAGGTTCTAGTGTGCATAATAGCCAGTTCTGTTGTTAAAAAAAACCGACCTGTGCTGTCATCAGCCTGCGTTTCCCTTTTATCTCAGATTCATCCTCTGATATCAGTGTGATACCTTGTGCTGTCTTACTGAGGCACAGCCTTTCCTCAGCCATGTGTCAAACAACCTGTCAATCAAACGGTCACATTGTGCTTTTGTTAAGCAGTGAATCTTCTTTTAGGAAAAGATTTACTGACTTGCTTGTATTATAGAGTGAAATGTGCTAATAAATGCAGTTCTGTCATTTTAAACTTGAAATATGGACATTTTATATTATTTGTACTGCGTAAATAGTTACTTATTTAGGCAGTAGTTAGGAATGAAATGTTAATGAATATCAAATACATACAGGATTTAAGCAATTGCGTTATCATTGAGATGCTTTATGATCATTAACGCTGAAACACTGATCTATAAGAAGACTCTTCATTTTTGCTCTTCATGTAAAGGCCTTTTTTTTTACTCATCCCAAGATTTTGTAAGTTGTGAGTTCACTCTTTGACAAGCGTCAAGTGAAGTTCATGTTTGTTGTATCTTCAGCTGTGTTCTCTTTCCAGTTGGAATGGCTGAATGTTATTTACAAACTCGTGGCTTTGCTTCATGCCCATTGGCTGGTTGATAGAGGATGAATTTAGATATTATGGGCAGGTGTAATGTTCCGGCCCTCGAGACTCTAAAAGGAAGGATCAGATTTCTCCTCATGGGTGCAGGGGTATTGATTTAGTGTTAAATGGCGGGGCGACTGGAATGGTTGAATGCAGTATCTTCAAGGTTCTTTTATCTTATGTAAGTCTCGAGGTTAGGACACTGAGATCTTGCTTAAGGTTATGGATGAGCCAAATGAGTTACTGAACACAGATTTGTTTTGTCTGAAAGAACATATCAAGAAAGTTTTATCATGTTTTGTCATTCCTCAAACTCTTAAGCATTAAGCATGCATTACACTCCATCTTACTACTTATGTTTTCAATTGCTGTGTAGTCAAAACATTAAAATGTTGATAAACTAATATCTGTTAATTCAACCAATGTATTAGGGTTTTTTTTCTACCCATGATCCTCTAAAACACCCCCCCCCCACCTCACACTTTGTGTGGATTTGTATAACAGTTTTGTTTGTACATGCTCTAGGCTCAGACATTCACCCATTTGAAACCCAGACTGTCTCTCTATGGCTCGTCATTGAGATGTGCTGCAGTCCTCGGAGCGGTGGCCTATTTCCTCCACTGCTCCGTTATGAATTACTCTGAATGCATGCTACTCGCTGAATTAGGGTCAGGGCTTTTTAGAAAGAGAGATCAAACAGGTCTGTCTGATGAGAGAGGTGGTGCAAACACTGAGAGAAAATCCTGTCATTGTGCAGCTGAGTTCAGAATGTGGAAGCTTCTGGACAAGTGCAGGAACCATGCAGCTCTCCAATCCATTTCCATTATAGTAGTATTTTCCATTGTATGCCGTTCCATGCAGGATGTACATGATCGCAAACAATGTATTAATTTTTGCAATAATATTTTAAGAATTGATTTTAGAAAATCTAGTTTGTTGGGTAAACTTAATTGCCTTTTCAAAGATAGTTTTTTTTTATTTCATTAATATTGGTGAACTGCATTGGTAAGAGGAGCATCAAAAAATAACTTGTGAGATACAGGCTATTTTCTTTATTTTTCGGCAGTGAAGCATGGTATTGCAGTGGATTGCAGTTACTTGATAAAGAACCCACACTGCAAAGAACTTCATCCTATTTGACGTTCTGTTTCAGTTGTTTCATCCTGCTTCTCATTGGTTTGAGACAAGCCTGTGTCTCCATGTTACAGACTAGTAAGTCAAGTGGTGCCATATTTCACTCCTCTGATGTTGGGCCACTAATTTTATCCCCTCTATACATGCAGCACTCTTCAAAAGTCTGCATTTCTATTTTTACTGGGTCCTAATTAGGCGATTCATGTAGTCTGAAGAATCAGCTTCTATACGTGCACCCTGAGGAACTGACTAGTGTTGTTCTCAATTAAATCCAGAGATGTACAGTAGGAGCTACATTTTATAAGCCGCTCATAAACCTGAAAAGGAGTGTCGACCTTTGTTTTTAATTGTGCTGAAAAGAAATCTTAAAGGCTGAACTTACTAACTTCACAAACCACTGTGGATCTTTGCACACTGTATATCAGAGAGACTCAATAGTTGTGGCTAATTGAAAAGATGATGTGTAGCAAATGAGTATTCGAGGATCAACTTTGCTATTCAAAGCCATTAAACACTGCCATCCCCGTACCTCATTGCAAAAGGAAAAGTGCTGTGGTTTGCAAGATCCATAACAATTTTAAAGCATGTGAGAATGCCTTTGCTTTAACATTTCAGTTCATTTTCTTTTAGTATGCAAATTTCTTGTCAATTACAGCACCAACTTGCACTTTGCATAACCGTGCAGAAACAAACAAATGAGTTACCTACATTTCATGTAACAGTATATTGCTTTGTAGTGTGTGAAATTTCATTTAAAGCTTTATTTGGAGCCGGCACGCATAAGAATGGTCATTCTGGGAATTATTACTTCACATTTTTCCCTTCCTGGAGGAAAAAGTATGTATTTGCTTGCTCATTATTAGGTTTATATTAAATATAGCCACAGCTTGAATTTCTGTCAGAGCGAAAACGAGGTTAGCCACAATTTGATGAAGCAATTAAGCATAATGATGCATCCATGCATGCAGACATAACCTATTCTTCCTGCACACTGAGGGATAATTAATGTCATCGACACAGGGCATGGATCTGATTGTGCATTTGAAACCAACTAGTGCATTCAATCCAGAACTGCATCTAAATGACAGAGAGATGATGGAAGTTTTCTCTTCCTAAAATCAACCTTGCTGCAGATGACTCAGAGCCTGAGCAGGATTTTGTTTTTGGCCTCGCAAGGCAACAGGCTTTTGGTTCACTTCTCTATGTAATGAGGCAGTGTATCATTCTGTCTTTCTGAGCAAAGATGCCGGTGAAATAAAAGTGAGACCCTGATGAAACACACAGTCTCTGTTTCATGAATATTAATGTCGTATGCTGGTGGTTGACGGCCTAGATTTCTCTCTGTCTCTCTTTTTTGGGGCTGGAATGGAGAGAAGAAGAAAGTTCTTTGCATTTAGTATGAGAGAGGGATGCTTATCGGGCCTGTGAATCTCTGCTGGAAGAGCTTAGGTGAGGTGCTGTTCCTGTTTAGCGCCGGGATGGCACTGACAGGATTATCATGCCGTGTTATTTCTGCCTCATTAATCAAAGTAAGAGGCATGACGATGAGATCGAGACAGTTCACAAAGACTTTAATCTATGCAGGGACCTCACACAGCTTGTGCTCATCGTTGGCCAGCAGGTATTTTGATTGACCACTATGTTAACACCATAGACTGTAAAAACATGGATGCAGTGAATGTGTCATCACCTGTAGGTTTCTGTAGAGCATTATGGAAACCCAAAATGAGCAGAGCCCAAACAGTGGTTCTGAAATATGGCTGTTTAGCTCCAAATTTTTTTTCTAATGATCCCGAAGACAGTGGGTGTGTTTTGAGATTCGTGTGTTGTCTTTCTCTTAAAAGAAATAAATTCTTAAAGGGTCTATGCGACAGACTCCTTTTAGAAAGCTACTCTCTAGTGGTCAGTCAGTGACTTCAGTGTTGGCCACTGTCAAGAAAGACGGGAAGGTTGTCGTTTAGTTCACGCCAAATGTGATGCTATTGAGTCACAGCCAATTAAAAGATTTTTGATGTTATGTGGAGCAGGATTTTGGCTGTGTAGTGGAACACTAGAAAAAGAAACAAAACAATATCTGACATGTACAGCCACTCAGGTGCAATTAGGATTCATCTAAGCTTGATAAACAGGACATTCAATGCTAACTGGCCACATTTGTTAAGTGGCCAGTAGACGGACAGTAACCACAAGGAGTCTTCATTATCAGTTATTGCATTGAGTTAGAGTCCTCCGAAGGCCATTGTAATATGCTTTCTCTCTATCTACTTGATAAACAGTCTAACTGGTGTCATTTATCTCTCTCTGTAGCACTGCACAAGGTTCCCAAGTTTTGGCCTTCAAGCCTTGGAGTCTGAAGTGTGAAACCGCATCAGACTGGCAGAGTTTTCTCATTTAACTCTTATTTAGCTCTCAACCTGACTCCAGAAAGTAGTGATGAACTACATTAGTGAAATCACTAAACCATTCCACAGAAGCACTGCAGAGGCCATAAAGAAAATTAGCCTCAGTGCCCAGCTCAGTCTGAGCCATTTCGCATTCTCATTTTTTTTTCCTCTGTCTTTTTTTTTTTTAATGCTTCTCCCCTGTTGTTTTGAATCTCATATTGTTTTTTTTTTTTTTTTTTTCTTGCATGTAGCTTTGCCATTTAATAGACCACAGCAGTGATCAGTTTGAATCAACGTTTGAAAAGCATTCAGTGTCATTCTTATTGGATTTATTTGTTTTAATCCATGTCAAAACTGTAAAATTGCTTCCTGTAAACATTATTTTGACAGTAAAATCTATGGTTACTGGCATGCTAAGCTTTGGGGTCAATAATATAGTATAGTATATTATGGTATAGGGCGGGCAGTAAAAATATAATAATAATTAATATATTAATTATTAATTAATTAATAATATTTTCTTCAATAAAACATTAACAAGAGTTTGATAAATGTTCTATGTAATATTTATATGCCAAAAGTAGAATGAAATAGTGCTAACGGTGCCACACGGACCATTTATCTGCTTAGTTCAAAGTTCAAACTGCAACGCAGCACAAGCTCATTAAAGCAAATGTGTTTACTTGCTCATAACTGTCAATCATGAAAGCACTAAACAGCTCTTTAAAATACAGTGAGAAGCTGTTGAATTCAGTGAAGAAAGCAAATAATTCTGTGATTTTGAACTAGAAGTATTTTAACTGCCAGATGAAACAACTCTTGACAAACAGGAGAAATGCTGTGCACAATGACGTAGTCAGAAAGCTTTTCAATCTACAAATCGCCATCATTCACCATGGATTTGTGTATTTGTACTAAATGTATATCGATTTGTTCTGTTTTTTTAATAAAGATACCTATAAAATACTTTTTATTTTTTACCATAGTATTGAGGAGCTATATGTTTTAATTGTGGTTACACTACCAATGGATCAATGGTTAATTTGAATAAGTCACACAGTCAGAATAATTATATTTCACCATTTAAAAATGAGACTGTTACAACATTTACAGATGTTACTGTTTTTGATAATGAACAGAAATTTACATCCTTACTCAAGCTACTACACCTGTTATCTCAATCTAATATAAAAATATATTAAATTGTAATAACACTAGAAACTAAAACTTTTAGTTTCTATTTGTGTAAAACTGATACAGATAAAGCACTGTACAGTGTCAGTTTCACATGCGTGAAACTATAGCAGAATATATTTTCCCAGCTTTATAGTCTTGGGCCTGATAGTGACCTGTAGCCCACGCAGGGGCTGCGTTGTGGGACAGCGGGCTGCTCTCTCCACGACCCCACTCGGCTGGATTTGTACAGCCGATCTGCTGAAGCCGTAGGTTTCCGGCCCACATTGTTTGGAGTGGAGAGTCTTTTCTGTGAGCCCACTGAGCCACAGTTTTTTTTCAGGCTCAAGAGTCTCCCTGCCCAGCAGTCTCTGCCTGTTCCCATTCATTCAAATGGCTGCCCACTTCCCATGTAAGCCAGCAATGTAAGCAGAGCCTGGGCTATTCATCAGCACTGACCTTTTCTCCCAAGATTCGGCCCGATTGATTACTGATGTCTGATGCGGGGTGACATACCCATTCAGCCGTAACATATGTTTTGAAATAGCAACACACACAACCTCATCCTGCTTTAAGGAGAGTGTCCATGGGAAATACTGAGGCTGGGATTTTTCATTAGTCATTTGGACTTCTGTTGCTTTTTTATTTAGAGGGTGGGGAGAGGGATAATTTCCAAATATAGTAAGTTCAAGTTGGTTAACGGTACAAACTGTCCCTTTGTTTTCTCAGTCTAATTAAGCATGAACAGCCATCTAATAGCGATACCCCCGGGACGGGCAGCAAAGCGCTTCAAAGCATGCTAATTATTCTCACACAGGTATTGGGTCTAAAGTTTCCAGGCTAAAGCGACAGTAGCATGATAAATACCCTTGTAGACCATAACACACTGACAGGTCTTACCTTGATGATGCTGTTTACCTAACTCTCTCTTTTTTTTTTTTTTTTTTTTTACTCTGGTGACCGCACATATTTCCTCTTTGCGAAGGCGGTTTGGCAGGTCACAGTATTGAATCTGGCAGGGCTTTTAGAAGTTCCCCGAACTCCAAACGAAAGGGGAAGGACATGCTGAGTCACCCTTCACGGAAAGTGATATTATAGCACTACTTCCAAAATGCATCACTCTGTATCTGCCACATGATAAATTGTTCACATTTCAAGTTTTGGGCTTGAAAATATGCCTTTTGGTATTGGCTGAGTGGTTGTTTTTCTCAGTGGTCATGGTGCAGTAGTTGGAGATGGGAAATCGTAGATGATGTATTCATCTTAATTGTACTCCTATCTGACTTATAGCGTAGTCATTTTTCACAGGGTCAGCGATGCTCAAAATAACTTGGACGCCCAGGTAATATGGAGTTTTATTTATTTATTTTTTCTTTTATTGTCTCGTTCTCAGATGTAAGATCTGACTGAAAATCCTGTGTAAATCTGTTCAAAGCTGCAATATTCCTGGCATATAAGTCAGTGAAGCAGGGCTTCATCAGAGCTCTGGCAGTGTTTCTCATGGACTCAGTGGCTGGATGCAGTTTACTCTTATCTCTGGTCTTTTCATTGGTTTTATAGAACTGCTCTTCTGTTCGACGCAACCTCTGGCAATTACCTATTTGCTAAGTACAAGTTGGCTCATCAGCGTCTCCTTTGTCTATGTAAAAAGTGAAAGCAAGTGCTCATATCTTGAGATATACGGATGCTGCAGTAAGCATAAATCTTAAATATAATTTTCAATTATAATATAAATATTATAAACAGTTTTACAGATGGTTTGATATTTTTTATGAAATTTTTTTTGTGCTCTAGCGGTTAATAAACAGGACTGCATGCGCCTTTCGGAACTACTCCTATTGGTTTATGCCTATGGTCAATCACCAGCAGGTTCTGGACTACTCCACAGGTCTTCCTACCAAAACCAGTCTAAATAGCTAGAATATAAACACACACTAATTATAACAGCCCCAATCTCGGTTTGGAGAATGGATTCATTGTGTGCTTATTATTTAAATTTTGTAAACTGTGAATACAAAAAAGTTACGGTCTGCAGCTTTAAATATTAATTAATTTATTTTTGTGGCAAATGATATTATACTAAGTAACCCAGACCTCACAAAGATTTATCAAACAGTTCACAGATTTCACAGATGTTCACCTTGGAGTGTTCATCCCTGATTTATTTCTTTTACCCCAACTATCTCAGGCTGTTGTTTAATGACCAAATCCCCACAGTCTCCCCATGTTTTTGATGTTTTTCTTTTTTTTTTTTTTTTTTTAATGCTTATACATTTTTAACTCTCAGAAATAATGCATACTATTGCCAGTGTCAGGCAATCCGAAGATAAGAATCTTGTAATATTGAGGTTTTGCCTTTAGCTGTGATAAATGCAGGAGAAACATTATTCCTAGTTTTAAATGACTGTGCATCCCTTCGGATATTTTAATAGATTCTCTAACTGTCCTCGTGTTACATTTGTTGAGGTAATGCTCTGCAGAGGCAGGGCCTTGCCCTCTGATGTAATGCCATGTAAACAAATCCCCATCTTTTTCACATTAGTGCAGGCCACCACGTCTTACACCAGACAGATTGTCTGCCTGTCAATGAGATCATGTTTCACCCAGATCTTCACAAAGCTGATGCTCCATTATGAGGTTCTGGAACAGTGGGTTTAAAATGTATTCGTTCTCCTTTTGCAGGTGCAACGCCTTTAAGATTTAACTTTTCTCTGGCAGCTTGCCTGAAAATGGAGTGGTGCAGATAAATTAATTTGGAAGTACAAATTTCGATTATGAAATCAAAACAACAAAAACTATGGCCGCTCATGGCATTTGACCTATTCCAAGAACAAAATGTTAACAAAATATGAATGAATGTTTAAGTAAACAGTTTTGTGATAACGGATCGCAGAGCCGTTCATTTGTCAATGACAAACTTTAGCCGCGTGTTGAAACGTTTCCCGGTTTTTCAGATATTAGATAGCTTGTAAGTAATTTGAATCTTATGAAACACTGAATTCTCATGATGCAATGTAAATGTCAAGAGTTTTTCCCCATTGCTGAATGGTGGGAGGCAGAGAGAAGGTCTTTCAGCGAGCTCACAAATGCTTTGAATGGAACCTGCCCAACACACTGCTGCAGACAACAGACATGAGCTCTGTTCATAAACCCAGTGAGCTGCCAGCATACGATCAATACAGACAGTAGGCACATAGAAAATACCTCCTTTTGGCCACAATCTAAGGCAGCATTGCATGTTTCTTTTAAAGATTTGCCAATTTCAAATGCATTGCAATGAGTTCAGTAGGAGGAAAAAAATGCCCAAGAAGGCAGAGAAGTCTAGAGAAGTAATTTTATGTGGTTTTGCCATTTAGTGTCATTTAATGCGTCAATGGTTTGCAATGTTTACATTAATCTTAATCCTCTGACATGTTTAACACAAAACGAGACTCACTGGAGCAGATGCTAATGGCTTGTATGCATGTGTTCATGACCCGTTTAGTTTTTTGGGAATGTGAAAACTGTATTCTATAAAAACAAATAACACATGCACAAATGCGTGCATTCAAAGATTCTTCAAGAACTACCGTGGGTACGAGCCTCAGCTGAACCTTCTATACTTATAGTCACAAAGCAATTCACAAGTCACTGTTGGTTCTTTAAAATACATGATGAATAAACTTGTCAGTGTGGACAGACTTTAGCTATTGCAGTATAGACACAATGTAACTCCTCCATCCTGAAGAAACAAAGCAACCGTGATGTTCGATACTTCTTGAATATTTACACGTCCTCTTTTTTTTGCATTATCGTTCCACATTGTTCTATCTTTCTGGCCCTTTGGCTAGTTGCCATCCTGTCCACTGAATGCTCTCTCCTCTGCTTTATCTCGAGTAGACACGCCCCTTACTGCTGATTGGCCTACAGGTTTGTTTTGCTATTCGGCCAGACTTTCCTAAAGCGTTTTTGAAAAATAATAAAGAAAATAATAAATATTAAATACAAAAAAAAAAATCTATCAGTTGATTAATTAATAATCAAAATAATAATGTTACAGCTGTAATTATCTATGTACGTTTTTATTTCAGTCAGTTTTATTAATTGTAGCACCTCAACTCAAACTTGTCATGTAGTTGCCAAGGCAGTATTTCTTCATTTTGTTTTGTTTTCCTGATGACATTGTATATTTTATTTCAATTCAGCTTGGTGTTTTATTTTCTTTTATTGTATATTGATTTCGACCTCTTTTCTCCTTCGCAGCGCATGAGCAACACAAAAATCTTAGCATCTGAAATGGCAGAAAGTTTCCTGTAAGGGCTAGATTTAGGTGTAGAGTTGGTGTTATGATGCCGTTGTGGCAGCGTCTTTAAATTCATCTTGCGATTTGACACACAAGACAAAAAAAAAACTGACTTGACCATGTATTTTCAAGACACGGCTGACTGCAGTGTTTCCAGCACATGTGAAGCTGACCTGCTGCATCTTGAAGATCATCGAACACATCTGGATCAAAGTCCTCTTATATGTTAGCACCCAGCTGATAACTAATTAATTGACTACAAGTTCCAAACGAAACAGAAGGTGGTCGCTCGGTGGATGATCTATAGCAATGAATCATTAGAAATTATCCACAGTACTATCCACAGTAGTACAGCCCAGAGCCGTATAGAGAGATATGTTCTCTATGGTTCTGGTACAGGCTAAATGATAGCGATCCAGTTTAACCAATCCTGCACTGAGAGAGGTTAGGACCGCCTACCTTGTTAACATATGGACACAGAAATAAATAAATAAATGTATAAGTGCATAAATATAGACAAACACAAATGTAGAAATAAATTACACTTTTGAAAAAATAATTTATTAAATAATTTACACAAATCTGCATTTATTTATTTCATTAATTTATTATGTATTTTTTCATTCAAGTAAAACTTTTAGGATGGCTGCAGATGGCTGCTTTTACTAATTTTGACTTTTTGACAAATGTTAAAATATATACATTGAATAAAATTTTACTTATGGCAAATGTCATGAAGTTTTTGTTTGTTTTTGTTAGCTCAGCAACATGCTAATGTCAGACAACTGAACTCAAATGTCAGCCAGCCTTTCTTGCGGCTCAGAAAAGCTCTGTTCCAATTCTGTCATTTATGAGATTCTGTGATACTAAGATGTTGCCTTAGGAGGAATCTGCCTATGTAGGCAGCATGGAGATCACTAGGTAACGAAACAACTATTGACGGATTGGTCCGGTCATAGCACTGATAGAGTTAATATCGAATGTGACATCCTTAATGGTCTGGCTAACATTTTTCACTAGCCTTGTATGATGCACTTGGTCTAAACTGTCACATTAACCAGTTGCTCAAGTCATGGATATCGCTGACAGAACCGTTTACAAAGGAAACTTTCCATAAGTTCTTCTCCGCCAGTGCCAAACTCTCACAACAGCCCTTCCCTCTCATTGACATGAAGCTGCTTTTTGAGCGTGCGTGGGTGTACGGCGCTTCCTACAATTTTTCTGCCTGCCAGTCTTTCATAAAGTTCTCCCTGTCTGCTTCAAAGGACACAAAGAAAGCTGCATGGTGGTAGTTGATGGCTACTAAAGGAGGATGGCTGTGTGGGTTTACGGGTTTGTTGTTTTAAACGGATGAGGGATGTCGTCTTGTTCAGCTTGTCATTTATCTCCTGTCTCTGCAATTAAATCCACACAGAGCTTTGGGGTGGGAGTTTTCCTGCATTGCAATCATTAGCTTTGTTTGTGATTGGGTGGCAGCTTTAAAGGTACTGTTACCAAGATTTAATAACCTCTGCTAAGTACCTGGTTTTGCACAAGGGAGGTGGCACATTAGGCAGTCTTAAACTGGATGTATTTATTGGTTCAGTCAATCATTTTTTTCATGCGTTCTTTGGTGTACATAAATGTATCAAATTGATTATTTGGTTTACGTATATAAGTAGCTTATATTTATTTCAGCTTTTTTTTAAATCAGTTAAAAATGATCATTGAACGTTAAAGTACTTTTTCACATTTTCGCTGGATACAATTTTGAGTACACTTGTTTTTTGCCATATAATGATGAAAATTGTGATTTCTAAACATAATTTTTTCTAAAACATTAAGATATTTGAAAATATCTGTTGACCTTTGGCAAGGCTAATCATTCATTTTTAATCTAGCACAAGGGGGAACTGTCACTGTTAATCGGCATATAGGTATACAGGTATAAGTATCAGCTGATCTGATAATCTCACCAAATACCAAATAGCAACCTAGTTAATCTGCTTCGATTTTTACAAATTGTATTTTCAGAACAAGGTACACACATATAATGAATCCGTTTTCCCAAAAATGATCAATGGAGTATGAAGATCAGAGTTTCGCCTAAGTTTCCACGATCCTCTAGAAAGACACAATCTCTATTTAATTTTCTGTTCTCAGCTTGTTTTACTCACATTCTCGCTGTCCATCTTGTTTCGTCTCTCATTTCTAACTCTGTACTCTCTCTCTCTCTCTCTTCTCTCTCTCTCCTCTCTCCCCCTCTCTCTCTCTCTCTCTCTCTCTCTCTCTCTCTCTCTCTCTCTCTCTCTCTCTCTCTCTCTCTCTCTCTCTCTCTCTCTCTCTCTCTCTCTCTCTCTCTCTCTCTCTGGCAGGCTGCTCCTGCAGTGATTCAGTATCATGGAGGCTGGCAGTGGGGCTGCTGCAGTGGTGGGAAGTGCAGCTCTCGGACTGCTCGGAGCCACAGGAAGTCATGACATCTCTGACAGGTAAGACTCACCATCCTTCTTCATCAGACCCCTAAATCCCGGGATATTTAACTCACTCATTTAAGGTACCTGATTTTTTTTCTACATGTATGTCGTGTTTTTGCTCCTGTGTGAGTGTGTGTGTCCCTGCCTCAGCATGCCCTCTGCTTCCCTGCCGTTTCATTCATAAGTGTAGGGGTTATTTCAGTGTGCAGTGTGTGTGTGCAGCAAAGGCTTGGGCACGTACATCCTATTCCTCTCCAGGGGTTTGAGAAGAAATGTCAGAAGTGCAAGCGCTAGGAGGTACAGGCAGACGCAGCCGAAACATGTAGTCTAAAGGTTCTTAGAGAGACGCATTCATATATCTAACATCACCAAGCTGCCAGCATGAGTAAAAAAAAACAACTTGAGGTCATTAGTCACTTGGGAATAACAACATTCCTCTCATAAATATAACCCTGCCCTCATCAAACCCCAAATTTTGCAGTCAGATTACACTGTGCTGAGTGCACAGCCTGTATGAAAATCCACGATGCTGAGTAGTAAAGCCGTGGCAGCCAATAAAAAGCGTTACAGTGCCAGTACACTCCCACCCACCCACTCTCACGGCTGAGCTCTGAGCGCAAGTCACATGATCGACAGCGCTCACGAGAACCTGCATGCTTTGGCGTCCACTCTGATATTCTGTCCTAAATCCCTCATCTATCACCTTCCTACCGACGGTTTCGGGCTTTTCTGTGATTGTCCTGAGTTTTGAGGATTATTGTCCAGTCGTTTTAGCCCTCGGCTTCACTTGAACACAGTCCAAATCTGGTATGCCGAGGGTTGCCATGGCAGCCACAGCTTAGCATATATTAGATATTAGCACAACATCAGTGAAGGAAGGCGAGGAAAAGGACAAGGGGAGGCAGCGTGCGCTCTCAGCTGTTGTGGAAAGCTTTCCAAATGTGGTCGTCATTTTCATACACACCCATGCTTATGATTCATAGTCACTAGGGGAAATGCTTTAGCTGTGCTGAGGCTTTTCTTCCACAGTCCCTGATACTGCGATGACCCGGAGCCCTGCAATCCCTCACTATTCTGTCCTACCACTGCACCGCATGCATATCTTAAATACGCGGCCTCTAGAGTAGGACTCTGACATTGAATAGCCTCCAGCTAGGCAAGTAGTTTGCTGTTTAAAGTGCAGAACAGAATACGTAATAGTTTTTTTTTTTAAGTCTAAACTTTGTTACTGTTCTAATCGACAGTGTCTAGATTCCAGTGTGAGACCTCTAAAGGAGATCAGTTGGTCGCGTGGCCATTTACTTGCCATTTACGAGACGGATATTATCCAAAGCGGCTTACTCTGCGCTAAATGCAGGGCCAGTTTGCTCAGAGCAACTTGGGGGTTTAGTGCCTCAATCAAGGGCACTAAAGTGATAAAACAGGTTTGTGATCTCAGACTTCTTGGATTTTTAAACCACTATCTTTGTGTTAGCAGTCCTTAATCATTGGGTCACTGTTTCCATGTAAAGCTCGTATTCTCCAAGCTCAACACCTGACTGCCGAAGTAAAACTGCAGGTTAAATGGGACTTTCAAAGTATATTTCTTTTCCTAGTGCAAATACTATGTGTGAAATATGCTCAGATTAACATATGATCAAAAAAAAGGTTTTTGTCTTTATTAAAATACTTAAAATGAGATTTGGTTTGTTTTGAGTCTGCAAATTACTCACTGATTAATTTGCAGACTCATTTAAGCCCATGGGTCATTAAATTAACAGTATTAGTGTGTTCACAAGTCAAGCTGCGGTGGTAGTGCTGCATGATCGCTTTATTTGCAGCCAGAGAAGGCAAAGTGATTACAAATTGCCTTACAAATTGTCAATTTATTGTCCCTCTGTATGATTCCATTGTTCCGTGTATGCATGCTAGTTTTTTCCATCACATTCAATTCAGACTTCAGATGCACAACTCTGATAAAATCTAATTTTGTTTTCTGTGGTACTGTACATACATAGTGGTGCGAAAGAAGTGATTGATTTATATATCGAGTGCTCTATTAGACAAACCACACTGATTTGTTTTTATACCCCCAGTGTTAGACTAGAATCTTCTTGTGTCAGTGATTGGGTAAGACTGAGCAAACAGCGAAGAGC
The DNA here is from genome assembly GCF_018831695.1 of Puntigrus tetrazona. NCBI lineage: Eukaryota > Metazoa > Chordata > Actinopteri > Cypriniformes > Cyprinidae > Puntigrus > Puntigrus tetrazona. Next base: position 7,961,647 of record NC_056719.1, on the reverse strand, counting down.
TCTCTGCTTCCTGAAATATTGCATGCTGACAGAGTGCATTTCTATCAGCACTTTCCTGTCAGTTGACAATTTGTTCGTCCTCACAGTGACGAAGCATTCCTGCAGGACCTGCGCCTGCTTAAAACCAAGGACTGTGTGTGAAGCTTTAAGCAGTTTACTTAATAACGACTGAAAATGTTAATTTTAAATTAGTTTACTGGCATTACATGCACTGTAATTCATAGAAAACTATGATAGACTTGATAAAGATGTTTAGCTTTTTTCCATGAACCAAAATTACCAAAAACAAATAGTGGTTATATGATAGCTTTGTGTGAACATACGAAAATGATTTACTAATTTTTGGTAATTGTATGACAGATGGAAAAAGTCATATAGACATAATTGATGTAAATAATCCAAAAATATTTCTACTATTCCTTTAAATCCAATTAGTCTTTGCGTGGTGAACCTACGGATTAATTGAAAACCAGATGTGAAAGCAAACATGAATTCTGTATCTACTTGTGATGCACCAGTCCTCCATCAGGCCATCATTTCAATTCTCCAAAATCCCTCTTCAGAGTCGCAGAAGCATATGGTCTGTGCTGTTGATTTCAGTGCCGGCAGCCTCTCGTGTTAAAAAAAACATTTCATCTTTGCTGAGTTAAATAGGAAAGTGTTACTCTGTGTGGGCTGCTTTGACTGGCATTACTTCACTGACACTCCGCCACTGGAGTTTGCAGATAGAAAGTGCCCTGCAGGGGATAGCAAGCTTTAGGTCCGGTGTCTTCTGTAAAAATTTGTTTAGACCAGCTCTCCAAGGCGGGCTGTTGTTTTGATCATTCCTACTCGAAAATACCCAAATCCTCCCGATGACTTCTCTCGAGGGTAACACGAGCTACCTAATGAAAATGTTTTACAGTAATTTGTTTTAGGGGACGTTGCCTTAGGGGAATCTGTGCAGCAGACAGTGTGAGACCTGCTTCAACATTTTGAAGTCTCTGGAGCTCGCTTAGACAGGATCTTCAGAATAGAAGAAGCTCTGATACACATTTTTCCCCCTACATATAATCTGTGTGTTAATGAAATGCTGACTCAGAATAGAGGTGCTTTCGTGATTTATGAAAACCCAGCATGACCTGCACTGGCCTCCAGGAGTTAATGACTTCCATTGGGATGTGATGAGGGTTTTGTGACATAACACAATGGCGACCACTCCATCTCGACCAAAGATACATCCCAATTATCTCTGTTGTCCTGCAGTGGCTGAAACACAGCCATCCATACTCCGATTGGATTTGTCCTCAAGTTCCAGTATGCCAGAAAGGTACATTTTCAGATTTTTAATAGGTGTTTTTCACAACTTGAATATGAATATATGTGTGGAGATACGCAGGAAAGTAGTGTGATTAAGAGTCGGATTGGATCTTGTCTACATCCCCAGTTTTTTTATGCTTAGGGGAAAATCTGGGGATTTGAGTTTTGTAATTAAATTGATATGGAATTAAAATCTACACAGGAAAACGTAATTAAGGTCTCTAAACTAAATTAGTCATAAATGTGGCAAAAATAAAAATGCTCAACAAACTAACAAATTTTTAAGGAAGGAAGGAAGGAAGAAGATTAAACATTGCATATAAGTTAAATAATCTGTTTAAATCAGATTCAGTCAGTGAATGTTTCAGAGCTATTACTGAATTGAATTCTTAAAAAAATAGGTTATTAAGCATGTAAGAACCAATAGGTAGTATCTATTATTACTAATTAAACTTAATTGGTTTTAAACAGCCCTCTTTATTCAGCATAGTTATTTAGCTTCTAATTGTTTATTTTAGAAGCCAGTGGCTTCCCAGTCACTTATTTTATTTAGATATTTTTTTTTGTCTGAAGCTGTTTCAGCTGTTTAATGTTTCAAATTGCCAGTACCTGTCAGTGCAGTGTTCATATCTGCAGCTAAAAGCATAATCAGATTATCATAAATACTAAACAATTTATTAAGCACACAGGGGGTGGTGGATTTGTTGTAATTTTTGAATGGCAGGGGGTTCAGTTCTGCAGAAAACTTCAGAGTTTAGTGTGAAGTTCTGTGGGTGCGGATTCTGTGTGGGCCTGTTATTATAGCGTATCTCACTCCAGAAAACCTTGCTTATCTTCAAATGTACATGATGGAATCTCCCGCTCCATCACACCATGCCTCATTGAGCGCTCTTGTTCCATGAATGATTCAATAACCAAAATACACACAGGCCCGTGACTGCTGCGCGTTGTAGCTCAAGTAAATGTGATTAATCGTGTTATTGATTATGCACTGCAGTATGTTGCACCTGGATCAGTGACGAGTCCTGGCACAGTGTCATAATGCAGCACACTGTTGCTTTCTGGACATCCTCCATCCTGGTAATTATGGATGCAAACTCTGCTGTGTCAGATCTACATGGAGCGGATGACAGTTTGAGGTCGGCAACGTATGGATAAACCAGCTTCTTCTATTCCACTTTGAAATGTTGGGTCTGTGCTCATGTGAGACTGAAACTGACAGCAAAAGGGGGGAAGGAGATGCATGTGTGCTACTGTTACTGCTGCTGCTACCTGTTTTAAAACATACACTGCACAAAATGACTTTTTTAGTAACCATCCTGTATCTATAAACAGCCTTTAAGCTGGATCAATTTGCACAGTAAAATTGTACACTCTTATTACTTGCTTTCAGAGGATATGTTTTGAATTAAGTTTACTTTTCTTATCCCACAGGCAATTCTTTTTCTTGTTTTAAACCGGAATCTGGCAGAATTTAGTTTGGTTTATGATCAACAAAAAACTATTTACTAATGGCATGAAAAAATAAGCTTAATTTAGTATAATAAATCTCGTCAGTTTTGCTTTTCAAGTGAGTCAATCCCGCCTTAAGGATGTTTAGATAACAAGACTTTTTTTTTTTTTGCATCGCAGTCTAATGTCCTTGTGCTAGGACTATTCTTCTTTCTTCGTTTCTTGTCGTATTTAAGATAATTTTGTCAGGAGCTGAATCAATTTCAGATGAACAGGAATAATTTTAAATAGCACTCTAGCTCATCAAATCATCTTAAGAGTGCCTTCCCTGCACATTCCTTATGGTGAGAACCATTTTTACTGTGCTCCATAAATCAGCAGCGTAATTAAAGGTCTCACAAGGATGCAAACCGTGTCATTAATTTAGCTCAGATTTGTGTGGTGGTGTCAAGTTCTTGTTTATTGCAAAATGGCAGCATTATAGTTAAAATAAAATGCAGGCGCGCTCTCGCAGTTCATGATATTTGCTGGATGTGTGTTTTGTAAGCTGCAGGGTCAGGTATTACACTCTAACGTGAGAGTCTCTGTTCAAAGCAGATAAACATTCAAAGCTTTGTCCAGGTCATCCAGATTGGTTTAATCCATATAGTATCAATTTTATTTAATTCGCTCCATGCCTTTTATGGAAGCAATTTTCTGTTCTGTCAGAACAACCCCCACACACACACAAAGTATAACGGTACAACTAACCGAGCTGCGCTTTTCATCTCTGATCAGTGGTGGTTTGTCATCTTGCCCATGTGAGATGAGCCAGACTGCTACTTTGTCTCTCCTACCCTCTCATTCAGCAGGGTTGGAAGGACATGGTATCGTCACTTTCTTTTATATTATCCATGAAAGACCATGTGATTATGATCAACTTTTCTAGATGGCAGGCTTTTCCTAAAAAAAAAAAAAAAAAAAAAAGCTGCAGATTCCCCACATAAATTGGCAGATATCCTTACATGCTGTTGTAGGGATCTCATTTTGATTCCCTGCTGTGCATGCTGGATAATAATTTTTTCCTTTCTTGTCACTGTGATTAGTTTCGACATCTTGCCTAATTGAAATGATGCTGCCATTAACACCTCTGTGAAGGATGGGATGTTCTAATTCACCGACGTACATTGAGGACATGTCATTTTTGCTGTCACACCGCCTGTCTGATATTCCACTCGGCTACGCTGTCGTAATTCTCAAAGGCAGCCGCAAAGCAGGCTATATCCGTTTATTTCACAGGCTATCAGACTGACCCTGCCTCTTTTCTCTCCCTCCCCTCTTCCCTCAGGGGCCTGAGGCCTGGACGGCACCCGGAAGAAGACGATATCGTGCCAGAGCTTGCCAGGAGCATCCACCCCCGAGAGCGACCTGACTGGGAGGAAACCATCAGCGCAATGGTGAGGAGCCAAAAGCTCACAGTCTCGCACAAATTCAGAGACTCCCTCCCACACCCTACGTTTACAAAGCCAGTAGTAAAGAGAGCAAATAGCACACCCTCAAGCTGTGAAAATTAAAGATCGACTGCATGCTGTCCAACATGGACAATATCACTAATGTCACTTATGAAGGATAATTCTCTTTTTCTTTTTCTTTTTTGTTTGATTTCTTTTATGTAAGACCCATATTGCTTCTGGGACTGTCAGACATTATTACCTGTCTGTGGGAACATGTTCTTGTCAGAGGGATAATGTAGATCCAGTCATTATCCTGCGAAGGATACGATCCATTCAGTGACTAGTAACAATGACCTTGAGGGACTTAAGATTCATATTTATGGTAAACATTAAACCTCTATTAGAGGACTGCAAGCTCGGGTGTTAGAGCTTTAAATCTAGAATATTATGCTGAAAAAAGAAACCAAATATACAGTACCTTTCAAAAGCATGGAATTGGATTTTTAAAAAATGTTTTAGAAATCTCACCAAGGCTGCATTTGTTTGACAGAAAAAAAAGCAATATTGTGAAACTGCAATTTAGGGCTTTCAAATAGATTCATTGTGATTTATTTACATCCAAATAAATTTGCATAAGATATATTTGTGTGCTGCATATAGAAGTAAATGCATACATTATATATTTGTATTTATATATAATAGAATGAATATTATCTATAAATATTTCCTAAATGTATACAGGTATGTGTATTCATAATACGTATGTACACACACACACACACACACATATATAAGCAGCTGACACATAATCTGACTTAACATTATTTAGCAATAATTAGCAGTGGCATATTTGATTGCAAAAGATCTATAAGGTTGACCTATCAAAATGGAGTGTTCTAGAGAGCTGTGACTGTATTAAGCTGCTCTGAAGATCTACAGCATCTGTAACATTCTTTCCTCAGCCTTTGTTCAATACTGAATTAGTTTCAATTCATGATTATTTCACCAGCACTGACATACTTGCATTCAGTGGTGCTGATAAAAAAAAAAGAAAAAGAAAAACGTGTCTCCATGGCAACCTGACTGTTGGCTGATGTTGTTTTGAGCACAAACAGATTAGCAAGGACATATCAAGGGAATCACCATGTATCAGCTCACTCGTATGACAAATTAATTTAATGCTCTTTGGCTCTGTTTTATACTATTGTGTATCAGGGTATTAATTGAACTCGTTAATTGTACAGTCAAGGTCATCAAGCTCCAGTGACTGTCGTCTCTTCGCTGCCGTGACCTACATTCACTGTCACTTAGTGAAGTGAGAACGTGATGATCAACAAGACTGTCTGTTGCGAATAACGAAACAGATCCAGATTGGGATCGGACCCAGTTGAGTTTTCACACCATGTTTTACACCAGCAGAAACTGGTCTGGTTGGCCACACGCTCATTTAAAGCTGCGTGGTCAAGAGACTTTTAATAAGCCCATGTCTGGCAGCTAAGAGCCACACTTTCAAAGCATTATTCATTTTTCATGGACGTTTCGAATCAGTGGCATGTTTTTTCTTTGGCCAGATGATTGCTCGTCTCTCGTTTGGCTAGGCGTTGAAGAGACTGGCTACAGAGTTTTATAAAGCATACCAGCTGTCAAATGATTTAGAGGCAGGGCACAGGCTTAGCCTTTGTGAAACCACAGTTCAGGGGCTCTTAGGTTTTTGGCATATTCGTTTAACCTGTCTTTGACCCAGTTGTAGCTTTCTCTCTCCTTCCATTACTCAGCAGATCTGTGTTATGGTGTCTACAGGTAGTCGCTGATGTTAAATAATAATCTTGTTATACTGTGCTGTTAATTTTTGTGTATGGGAGAGGGATTTGTCTCTAGCTCTTATTTGCACAGAAAGATCTAACATTTTAATGCAATGCATGAGTGTTATGGTATAGTAAAAGGCTATTTGCAGAGACTGAATTAAAAAAAGAAATAGCAGTTGAGTGGTATTTTTTCAGTGGCAAAATTTTACAAGAACATTATTCATAAACCATTTCCAACAGAACATTATGTATTACCTGTGAAAACATCTTTTTCTTATTTTATTTATTTTTATTTAGTTTCACAATTGGTGTTTTAATAATATTGACAAAAATGTCAGGATTTTAGTGATATGGATAACTAGAGCACATTTAGAGCACATCATTTGGGCTTTAATGCATGTTAGAAACAATGCAGATATTATGGTAGAAGATACATATTGCAAAAACCTGGTTATAATAAGTTTGTACCTCATAGCTGCAAATGTATGTATATGTTCTGAGAAAACTATATATATATATATATATATATATATATATATATGTGTGTGTGTGTGTGTGTGTGTGTGTGTGTGTGTTTCAGAGAATGATGAAAACTCTTATCAAACTGTAAATAATAAATAGGTTGTATATCTTTTAACAGGACTTTTTGTGTTGTATTGTCATATTGGCCCTGGTGTGAACAGGCCATAACTATGCCATTTGGTGTATGGGCTGTTGGATTGTGTCTAGGGACATAGACTGTCATGTCAATAGAAGCCTGTGTATCCTTCTTTCAGGCACGGAGTGCAGAAATTCCAGAGCTGAGCTCCGAGCCTCTCATGCGCTCTTGCAGCAGCACCGCCAGCATGAAGGTGAAGAACGTCAAAAAGTAAGTGTCAAACATTCACACAGTCAAAGTCACTAAGGCTTCTGCAGAATGCTGTTTGTACATCACTCACTGAACTAGCCCTCATGTTTATAACTAAATATTGACCTCAGTATCTTGTGATCTTTTCAGGCTCTCATTCACCAAGGGCCATTTTCCAAAGTTAGCCGAATGTGCCCACTTCCACTATGAAAACGTTGACTTTGGGACGATACAGGTAAGATCCTAAGCCCTTATTAACAGTGAGCTTCCTTCAGCTTCAGAGTGGCTCTCAGTGACTGAATTTGAAAAGGATAGTGTTAAAAATAAGGCACATGGGAGATTAAATTCTGATGTGCATGCGTGATTGTGCAATGAAATGTCAGGGGTGTGCAGATAACACCAAAGTGCCACAGCTGGGAGAGGGACAGCAGCGCATCTCTAATGCAAGGCTCCAGGGGATTGAAAAGTGAGGATCAACATGATTTAATATCGCTACAGCAGCAGTAGCACGCTTGCAGATGACACTTTCCTCTGCTGGACTTGGGTATTGCAAAGTACTTCACAATACAATACACATTGCAATACATATGTCACGATTCAGTCGTGATGCATCCCTGTATCATAATTAGATCTCAATTGAAAAGCGTGACAAAATCTCAGCATGACAGTGAGAGAGTGTGAATCTGCGGTATCAGTTTCAATCTTTTCACTTTTGTCCAGTATTGTCTAACACTGAGAAACCAGAAATTAGATTAATAAATACAGTTAATACAATATATGAAAGCTGTGATATTTCTATAATTTTAAAAAAATTATAAACGGGGCATTCATGACATGATTGACTGTTTAATATAATTGTATTAATTTAAATGTTTATTAAATATTAAAAGCATCATATATAAAATAAAAAAAGCTGTTAATAATTTATGTATATTCATGGATATGATTTTTATCAGCATCAACAAGTAACAAAGTTCAGTAACAACTAAATGCAATTACACCAGATTTTGGCCTCATTTTTAATTGTGATTTTTGGTTTAATCATGTATGTGGTCTGCTTGGTTAGAAGAGCTCTTGTGGGTTTTTTTAAATTATCTCAATGTCTCTAGCATGACTGCTGCATTTTTTTTTTGTACGATTTTTCAAGTAAATCTACTACATTGTATTCCATTATTTTGAGCTCCATCTAGCTGCAGAAACCATAACAAAATCTAACCATTTTTAGACAAATGATCATTCAACATTGAAAAAAAAAATACACAGGGTTTCCAGTAAAAATTATTTCGCCAGTTATTTAATACATTAAGCGAACAATCTGCAAATACTTCTGTAAATCAGCTTTTAAAAGCCTGTGCAGATGAGTTTGCTTTAATAAGGGGCGGGGTTGTAAAGCATATGACTTGTGTCCCCTGAGAAAAAGGGTGGGAACCGCTAGGTTAGAGGAGTGTGACAGCTTAGGTCAGCACTGTACACGGTGACTTTCGGTCTGAGACAGTAACAGGGCTCAACACTCTGGAAAGGATTTAGAGGGCATTTACAGGACATGTTCTCTCTTTCAGGTAGACAGGGCACAGATGGAACCAGAATAAGTATTTTTAACTCAACTACATCTAAAAACATGACTGTGCTAGACCTGAAGCAGTGACACATTTGTGCATAATGCCCAGTGTACCCGATCCTATTTTCGACATTCATTCTTTTGAAGTGGGAAAGAAAACTTTTACTTATCCGTATTTCAGACTAGGTGAATAGGTTCGGCTTCTTCTGTGTCTTTTTAGAATTGCTGTTCCCTTTCACATATTTTACATTTCTCATTATAAACTGTATCAAGGCTCAGTGAATGTCTAAAAGGATTGGTGGGAATGCTGAATAGCGCCTTGTTGTGTAGGGACAGGAGGTGGGGTGGTGCGACAGTGTCGGAGATCTCTGTGCCTCTGTGTTTGGGATTAAGGGTATAATGGAGCGCTCACAGAATGAGAAAATAGATTGGCATGGTGTCGAGGGCCAGACAATTGGGAGGGAGTGAAGCCGTGGTTTCTTCAGGGGGCCTTCACACTGAATAGTAATCCTACTTTGGAGGAATTGCCCTGGGAATGCCGAAATATGAGACGGCTATTTCCCATTCAGATGCTGCAGTGTCTACATTTCTGTATTACTGTTGATGGATTATTGTTGTTTTAACACTGTGTAAACCATCATATAGATATAGCAGGTTGTTGCCTTCGCTGGCGTCCAGTAGAGGGCAGCAGCTTCTTTCTTTTACCAGTTTGCAGCCCGTGTAGAAGGATACCATGGCGACAATGAAGAACATCAATAATTCTCTTTACTCTGCTGCATAATCATGGTTTATGCACAAAACACGACTAAATCCGGAGAAGTCCTGCAGCCCTGAATGAATGAGTCTGTGGTTGTACGACAACAGCTGGCATGGATACATCAGCCGTGTTTGCTGTGTTCCTACCAGAACCCTGCATGTCATCCTTCTGCTGGTGATTTATGAATGGTTTGTAATTACAGGCAGATCACTGACAGATACTCCCAAAAGAGCAGCAGAATGACTGGGTTTCTCTACGTTCAGAAACGCCTCCAGGAAAACACTGTTGTCCACAGTCCTTTTGTTGAATGTATTGCCATTAACTGATCAGTACCATACTGGATATCAGGGATTTTATGTGTTTGTGTCTATACACACACACACGCGCACACACACACACACACACACACACACACACACACACACACACACACACACACACACATATCATCATATCATCATTTTCCAAATGTTGACAAATTCACTTAAGGATGCTCAATATGCTCTGACCTGCATTTTTGTTTTGTTTTGAATGGTTTCAATAGAACTCTCTGATGCTCACATAGACTGCAGTAAAAATTAATACATAAACACATTTTTCCTATGACAGAAAATAATTTCTCACATTTATAGCAGCCATTATTTCAACGTTCAGTATCATTTGATCCCCCCTTTTTTTTTAGAACAAAATTTTACTTTACGGTTACCTTTCATTCTTTTTACATAGTAAATAAGTGTTTTTGTACCACACATTTATTTTTTTGATTGATAAGTTAATATTCATTATCTAATTCTACGTGATCTACCAATTACATAGTTGATCTTTAAAGACACTTTTAAATGTCGTCTTCAGCAAATCTTTAATTTTTATATTGTATATTATAATGTTGTGATGACTTGATTAACTTTCGAATTTAGCAGTAGTGAATAGAATTGTATTCTCAGTGCAATTTCTTAATAAATTTGTAGCCTTGTTGAAGCTGTGTGCCACTAAGGGAGTTTATGTCCCCCATTGTTAAACGCTTAGCAATAATCTCTACATTGCTCACGTGGAATTGACCTTTTTGTCTGTAGCATCGCTCATTGATTTCATTGCTGTTCCACTGCTGTACATAAACATACGACATTGCTTTTAGCAAAACATGGTTTAGATTTTCCTTGAAACTGAACTTGAACTTAGATTTTCCTAAATGCTTTTATTTTTGTGCCGTGCACTGCTTATGTTGCTTGACATTAAACAGCGGTGGTTTAAACACCGGAGATGACTTTGCATTTAAAAAAAATAATTGTGTTGTTGGATACGGTGACCGATTGTCTGTTAGGTTATGCTCGCACACAATGGAGGGCCTGTCTTCTGGTTCCTTTCATTGCTGTTGCTCAGCCCTGTACCACAGTGTGTGGTAACTGGCACCGTCTGCCGACCACAGCCAGTTGAAGACAAAAGCACTACTTAGATTCAATTACAGATATGACTTAAGTTCACCAGCCGCTGAAAATGAACAAGAATGCTGCTCGGGAAGACACGTGTATGTTGTTCCAGTGTTCTGAGACTGCTAACAGAGGAAATAGTTTCCATAAGCACCCCTCCCCGTTGGTTCTATGAGTAAAGGCAATGGCTGTGTTTTTAGTGTGCCAGTGTCCCTTCCCCCATTTTCTGCTCCAGGCTCATATAGCTACTCGGTATACTCTCTGGATATATGACCCCTCGACCCAGAGCATTCATTGGGTCGGTCCTTTGCCAGAGAATGTGCTCAATGCCCAGTATTCACTGCGGTCCATCATGGCTCTCTTTATAATGTATTCTTGGTTGTTTGAAAGCAGTTACACCTGCTGCATATTTATAATATTACATAGTCTTGGTTAGACTTAAACCATAAAATTAAAACATAAAAAACACTGATAAATTACTCTATTTCTAAAAAAATATTTGTTTGTTTTTTATTTTAAATATTTGTTCATTCAATCGAAATGGTAATATTTGCTAATATAAGTCATTTGCTAATTATTATTCCACAAAAATGCATTATTGGTCCAAATTGGTTTTATCATTCATTCCTACTTGGGGCTAAAAAGGTGCCCCGCTGAAAGAAATCTGGTCATTCTAGCTAGTAAAGAAACTGCCTTAGGTATTCAGTGAGAAGGGAATAAGACACTTCATCCTCTAGTGGTTGCTTTGTAGAGGACGCAGTGCGAAGTTCCTTCAGAAGGGAACGTTTCAGGTTACCATGGTTCCCTTAGAAGGGAATGAGACACAGTGTCTATTCCAAAGAGACAACTAGAGAAGGCATTGCGCAGTTCCTCAGAAGAGAACCAACTAAACTAGTTAACGGCTCAGGTTTTGCCCAAGATGGTTTAAGAAATCCACCTTCCAGCTGATTAACCACGAAAAACCTGCTATGTCCCAATAAAGAACAGTTTTGGACTAACTAGAAGCTGAATTTTCCAGCAGTCACATACACATCCTTTTAAATTTTATTACTGAGATATGATACATCAGTCTTGTGTGCTTCTCAGTCCTGTAGTATTCTCAGCTCCGTTTGGCCGTTTGAATTACCTTTCACAGCCTGACTATTATTATTTACCCTCTATATCTCTCTAGCAATCTATCTTCACATCTCTTAGTCATTGCCTGTGGAAAAAGTCAAATGCTCTTACCCCTCAGCTGCTACACATGACACATTTATTCCTGAGCTATTAGGCAGCCTGGAGCGGAGATGCAGCCTCTAACCCACAGGTCAGACGGGCCAGTATGGCTGCTGTCACTGTTCAGCCATCACATTGACATGACCGCTTGCTCATGCCCTCGATGTAAATCTGAAGTGGAGTCACGTCTTGTTACAGCAAGTCCAGAGCACGACACTCTTTATCAAATCAGCTAGTTTAATAAAGAGTGGGTGGTAGTTCTGTTTGCAACTAATGGCTCTTGAATGAGCAGAATACTAAAACAAAGCCACATTCTCCTTCCCTTCCTCACCCCTTTGTTCATTTCTCTTTCTCACACTCTCTTTGCTTGTTTTTCATCCCCACCGCAGATCAAGAAACTTGGATTCTTTTCCTGCTTTGGACCGGTCAGCTGTTTATTTTTAGGGCAGTATTGATGCGTTGATCAGCACCATCTGGTGCTAATGGGCAAGTTATCGGAAATAGCGGCTGCTTTGTTAACATTGCTATACAGATTTATGAGGCAAAGGAAATATTTTGTTTAATTCTGCCTCCTAGATGACTGAGTATCTATATTTTGTATTCCAGTATAAAACTAATATGTTCCAGGAGTTAATTTCCACTCATGAACACATTAGTTCTTCGCATGGCTCTCTTTCCAAATCCTTCAGTGGCTGATATTTGCAGGCACTCTTTCACAAAGTACTTTTTTGTGTTTTACTTCTTTCAACTGACATTTATGCATACAGGCACTTTTAGCCTACTTTATTCAATGGTAGATTGATTGGTTGCCACATTGGGAGTGCATACAAATCTTTTAGCAGTGCCCTGTGAAATTAAATCCAAAGGCTATTCTGTAAGAAATCTCAGGGAGGTATATGTTTGGTTTCAAAACACTAGGAACATCTGTATATCAGTATATTGCACATGAGGTGCAAATGGAAATGTGCCAACAAATTATTAATTGCACACCATCTCTGTACTGTAAGTTACCCAATTTGGTTATTTTCAAATAAGAATGTATTGTGTTTTAAATTGCATTAAATTAAAGGCTGTAAAAAATCCCATATACTATCCAAGGCTACATTTATTAGATCGAAAATACAGTATAAATAGTATAGTTAAATGTTACTGTTTTAAATAAACCGCATATATTATTGTTTTAACATGTCTAAATATGTTCATTTGGTGATCATTTCTTATTGCAGCTTAATACTTTGGTCGGAAAAGTGATGCATTTTTTTTCAGGGTTCATTGGTGAGTGGAAAACTCAAATTAACAGTATTTATTTAAAAGTGTGGTTAACCTAAGGATTGAGTTAAACAGTTTGAAGTGAAGCGAAAAAATATTCCGTAGCTTAGTATGTAGGGAACAGTAAACACTGCATAAAGTGTAGCTAAAAGCAGCTTGTGAAACTTAATATTTGGCATGCTCTTGGTTATGAGATCTTGCATTTAAAAATATTACTACTTTTAATGCAAGCTGTGCTTTTTATTCATATTTTTTCTTTTTTTGCAAAACAGTCGCCATTTTGGATGCATAAACCATGAGGCATGATGTCCCATGTGGTCCGCCCGCATCTCAGACCACAGTGTGCATATATATGGTGTGTGCATGAGGCCACATAAATCATGTCAGTCAGTTGACCCACGTATGCTTGGTAATGACAAAATGTCTCAGCTGGTATTGTGGGGTAGAGATATCAAGAGGAAATGGCCTGTGAAATAGACCTTGGAGGAGGGGAACTTGACTGACCTGCCAATCTCCCTCAAGCCCCGCCCCATGCCCTCTACAAATAAACAATGGTGATTCAGGAGTCTAACTGCTCTCACAAATGACAGCAATCTCAGAAGAGGGTTATTTACTCAAGAACTTCTCTGTAGAGCATCAGGCTACCCCATTCACTCCCTGCAGTCTCTCTACCTACACTTCAGAATTGCTGGAGCAGCTTGTTAAAATGCTTCAAGCAATCTCTTTGTGGAAAAGCTGGCCATGCAGGCTGCATACAAACTCAATACATGTTAGGCTAAGCCTCATGCTGCTTTACCTGTGTCCCACGATGTGCTGTTCTGACAGCTTCTGCTCTTGTATTGCTGTGGACCTCATTTACAGAAACCATGCTGTAAGATCTCTTTGAGATGCTTACTAGCTGCTGAGTTGGCTTTATCGATCTGTGCAGTACAATGTGTTTTTGGTTTGCAGGCATCTTTTTTATGTCTGACGGCTGAGGTGACAAACTAGCCTAAATCATTAATGGTGCAGGACTGTTCTAGAAGGACTTCCTTTTAGTATGCATTGTCTTATGCACTTCTTGTTTTCTTTAGAAAAATTGCTTTTATTTGATACTTCCCTCATAAGTAACACTTGTACATTTCAAAGGTTAGATAGTAGGAAGTTGTTCAATTTAGGAATGTGTAAAACACAAACAAGGGTTCACTGAACCCCATCTGATACTTTAAATGGGCTGAATAAAGGTTTTATTGTTGAAAATGTTTAGTAGAGTCAATGCCAATAACCTTGTAGGCAGCTCGCCAACATACAGTGCCATTGTGCTACGGGCATCCCGAGTTTGAATCCTGACTCAAAGACCTTTCCCAATCCTGCCTCCATCTCTCTTCCACTTCACTTCCTGTCAGTTGTGATCTGTCCTATCACAATAAAGGTGAAAATACCTAAAAGAATGGAGATCGAATGGATGGAAGGATGGGTGAACAAATGGAAAAAATTAGAAATATGTAATGGAAAAAGTGCAGCACATTAATTAAAGCTCCAATGCTCCATTGAAGAATGACACTGAAGACTGAAGTAATGACTGCTGAAAATTCAGCTTTACAATGACAGTTCATCTGACAACTGATTCAAGGCTTTAATGGATTTTCTATGAGAATTCATGCTTAATAGTAATTTTATAAGGAGATTTATATTCTTTTTTTTTTTTTTTTTTTTTTACACTCTACCATGTGCTTGAATCTTATCCATTTCAATTTCCTGTTCACTTTAAATCCTGTCAAAGCTACCTTACACAGTTATGTCATCCTCTGCTGTATATGTGTTCCTCCTCTGCAATGAAACAGTGGAGCACTCCACTATTGCCCTGTGGGCACATGCACTCAGAAACACAACCACTCTGTAGCCCGTTAAAAATACCACTCATTCCACCCGCATGGGTTGGAGAGTGTGTGGGAAGACCACTTTATACTCACAGACCTGCTCTTACCTCCACAATCCTGCCCTATCCGCAGCAAAGAGAAATTTTCAACATGTTAATGTTTTGTTTGTATCATCACCCTATAATGTGAAATGTACTGACTACAGAATATGGTTTGGTTCCCTGTCCATTCTCACAAGACGTGTTCACCTCAGTCACCTCCCTTTTCCTTAAGTGTCCTCTCAATTTGTGATTTGCAGAATCATGTGAAGGGTATGCCCTGGCAAAGCTGGCATGATGCCCAGTCACTGTTGAGGCAAATCTGAATGAACTAGGTCACTATTGGATTATAATTTTATAATGTATATAGTTGTTCAAAAAGAGAGAGGCTTGTTTTAATGTATCTAGTAGACAATGTATAATAACAGCAGTCATTTTTAAGGGTAAAATATGAATATTTTGCCTCAAACTACTAATTTACTAATTATTAATAGTAAACTAGTTTTAAGTTTAGGTATTTGGTAGGATTAGATCAGCGTAGGACATGTTCATAAAAGGTTCTTTTGAGCTTCTTTTTGCTAAAATTCTTGAGTATAAGTTTATTACACTGTAATGATATCATAATACAGTTATTTTTGCTTTTAATAAGGCCTTTATGATATCATAATGTGTGATACCATAGAAATCTTACAAAGACAAGTAAACAGCAATTAAATAAGAATAAGAAACAAATTTTAAGCAATAGGACAAAAAAACCCAAACAAATACATTTTATAAATTAATCAAATGTATAGAAACATTACGTGTTCTTCACTGTGTAAATGAAATATATAATATTTCTTCTTATTACAGTTTAAAAATATGATTGTCGAGCAGTGAGTTTTTTGGTTTTTTTAATGTTTTTTTCATCAACATGAATGACAGAAAGGATAATGTTACTTTAAGAGCTGGCCAGATCCAGTATACAAAGTGTTTTGCTTCATAGCTGTTTCATTTCACTTAAGACTTAAATTAGTGTGTTTACTAGGATACTTGCAAAGATGGGCATTTTGACACATAAAAGTGTGTATTTAAGTATTCAAGGTCTATAAAGTAGCAAAAATAACTCTCTTCAATACTCCCATGCTCTTTGAGAACCATCTTTACGTGGGCGCACCTCCTTGACAGCGCTCAGAAAGTATATAGCGAAATGAGTTCTCTTTTGCTGCTGATTGCATTTAAATCACATTGCTTAAAGTGCCCCTATTATAGGTTATGAAAGGTTCATATTTTGGTTTTGGGAGTCCCAAACATCAGGTTGACATGCACGCAAAGCCAAAAAACACGATTTGTTTATATACAGTTATTTTCCAAACCCCTCTGGTGGTTGGCCAATTTCAGTCTAAAGCAGTGTTTGTGAGCTTTTATTGCTCTGGTGGCAAAGAATACATTTGTATTTTTATTCAGACCAACATGAAAATCAAGGTCTGCACTTGCAACAAGTGGACACACAGTATGTTACTGTTTTATGTGGACGTCAACATGAAACTGCTTTGGACTAGTTTTAAAAACAACTTGTTTCACTGATTCATAGTCAACTCTTTCTTTTAATAGACACTGCCTTTATACACAATGCACTTTCAGATTATAGCTTTGCAGTATGTTTTCATCCATCAAGATCTGTGTTAACCGTTTTTTTAAAATGTGTGCAAAAATGTCAAGTTAGCATGTAATCGCAATAGAGATGATAGTTAAAAATCTCAACCAGCTGACAAATTTCAACCGGTTAATCTTGTCTAGCCACTGCTAGTTAAACCTCACTAATTGACTAATTATGTCCCATTCGTAAAGCATTCCTTTTGGTTTTAGGAATGTGTATTTTCCAAACTTAACCTGGATTTGTTACGGAACTGGATGCTTGAGTGTGTTAAATCTTCCACTGGAATGTGTCCACCCTTAAGAATGCTCTTTTGCGGCTAATCCAGAAACATTAGTGAGGAACCGAATAATCATACGACTTGGCATTTCTTTATTCAGTGGGATCACAATTCTAGTCCTTTAAAGGTCATTGTTCTGTAATTTTGCCGATTTTCCTCAGGAGAATGATCCTTATGTTGACTTACATCATATGTGTTTCTAATCTTGCTGGAACACACTTTGTTATCTTAGCAAATGACACGTCATGTGTCATAGATTTAAGCTAAGGCCAATTTTAAACTCATCCTCGCATTTCAGCTTAAGACTCTCGTATTTGTTTTGGTCTGTGTGACCTCTTCCACCTCCATGAAATCATCCAAACACGACTGATGCCAGCCAGCCTCCCTCCCCAAACTAACACGTACACACTGAGGCAGCCATGTGTTTCTGAGTGAGCTTGACTCCAGGGAAGAATTTCTCATTTCTGCAGGTCGAATAGCAGGACTTTTGGATATCGCTTGCGTTCCGTATGGTTGGCTGCCGCTTTTCACAACACTCCTCCAGGAAAATCTTTCTAATAGCCCTCAGATGTGCTGTGATGGCACACGTGATGTCATTTGGAGTGACCTATTGCTTTTCTCTGTCCCCTGTACTGATTTAAAGCTAAAAAATTTTACCTTTTGTCTATGTTTGCACTTTATTTGGTACTTCTGTCACAGTTACTGCCATGTCTTATCTTCAGTACCCATGAGATCCCATGGGGCAGAGAGCGGCAATGTCCCATCTGTCTTACTCTGGAGTCAGTGTTAGACCTTGAACTAGAAGTCAGTTTAAACCTTCAAATTGACTAATTAGTAAATGCATTTGCATAAACGGTTTGATTTCAGTTCGACCAACACTCTTATTAAAATGTGGTGAACTCTTTTGTTTATTGTAGGTTGGCTTTATTTCAAATGTGTAATTGTAAAACAATTGACTTGCACAAGCTTGATTATAAATGATTCACATTTAGACAAAGTCATTTACTAGTTGGTAAGTTGGTGGAAAGGAAATGCTGTATAATAGCTCTAGGTTGGGACCAAAAGAAACACAACAGACATGTTTGTTAGGGGTCTGGATGTTGAGTGCACTACAATCAGTCAGCTGTAGGCTAAATGGCTGCAAGTTTTCATTACACACAATGACCATCATTCTCACAATCAAGCATTTCAATTACGCATAGTAACAAGAACATTACTCACAGCATACTAACAGTAATTGCTTAATGCAAAAGCTATGTTTTGGTGGCTATAATGGGATTAATTAAAATGGGGTTCTTTCAGAAAAACAAATTCAAGCATATTGAAATCTCCAAAAAGTTGCATTTGAAATTCATTCGATCCATGTTTAACCATCATTAAAATATTAAAGGAATAGTTCACCTGATAATAAAAGTAAAGTTGCGCTTGTCTAAACCTCCAAGGACGTCTTTATTCCTTTTTTTCCACCACATTCAATGAAAGATGTGTTTTCAATGTTTTGGACCTTACTAGTACAAAAATGCTTGCAACATTTAAAATTGTTTTTGCGTGTGTTACGTAGAAGGAGGTCACACAAGTTTAGAACAACACAACTGTGAATTGCCTTTTAGTATACTGTCCCTTTAAAAAAAGCTACATTTAAAATGATCAACCTCACTAACTGAATAGTCAGTTGTTGAACTAGTTGACCATCCTGACCTGTCCTTATTGTCTTCATCAATGAGCATGATAATTAGGTCATTAAAAATGGCTCTAAACAGAAAACACCCCCTGCCAAAGTACAAGACATATGGAGGCTCTTTGTTTCCGCTCTTTGTCTTTTGTGCCACTACAATAGTGTGATTATTAGACAATGCAGCCCTGCTGCCTCAAGCAACCTTTTGTCGTTCATGAAGGATTCTCCAGACCTTCTCACCGCAGCACTAACATTTTTCTCTGTCACTTCTGTTCCTATCATTCTGGACTGTGCTGGTCCCAGAGGATCTGGATGGAGAGTGAAGGGCACACGCTGGAGAAGCGCTCTGTTTCTACAAGGGCAACCCCCTCTTCATAGCTCTCCCCACTGTTTCTTTTGGCTCACCGGCCCTGCGCTTTGTCCCAGGGACTGTACCATTGAAAGCTAGTGAAGGGGGGAGGCGCTGGGGGTTGGGAACGGGGGGAGACGGACAGAATCTGGAGAAATGAGAACGTGTAGTGAAAGGACACCACAACAGATGCAAAGGGAGAACTGCTTTTTTCATCATCCTTTTTTTCTTCTATGTGTTTTCCAAACCACTCTTGGCCAGCAAACTAAGCATGCAGTGAGTGTGCTCGGATGTTGAGGAATTGCAAATAACATGGAGTGAGAAGGACCGAAACATCTCATCAAAAATTTGAAAAAAAACAAACTACATTGAAGTTCTGGAAAACTGCAGTTTTACAAAAAGCCATCCAGACAGTGATCCACTCTGTGTGAGAGTTTAAAGGAGCGCACCAAAGAAGGAACCTCAGCCCTCGTGCTTCACAACAACTCTGCCTGGACTGCGCACCAGAGGGGGTGGGAAACTCAACTGACATCTGTGTTCTGCCGAGTGGATTTGTGCAGGACAAAAACAAGAGTTTCTCTCACACATGCTTGACTGATGGACGTCGAAGGCGGGAATCCTTGAATGTTTGGGATTACAGCTTCTGAATTGAGCTTCTAGTGTACAGCCGGAATCTCGGGGTGAACAAAAGATGCTGCTATAATCAGTTCAGACGGGATGTACCTCTGTAAGTCGCCTTTGCCCCTCTTGCTGACTGCTTGTTTTATTTTTCCAGCCTTTTCTTTTGCACTTGGTCATACCTTCACTTTAATCTCTCTTTGTTTACACTTAAAGCCTGCAGACGTGCTGTTAGGAGACACATAATGTTTTCCAGTCTCGCTAGGGCCATTGACTTCATGCTTTGTACTTCAGATCAGTGCTGCGTAACCATGCCCTATGGAGATTTACACCACTAAATGGATTTCTGTAACAGCTCTTGCGAGGAGTTCCGTGCCTCCTGAGCACCCAGAGTGCTTTAATATCTTTCATGCCTGTCAGTGCTTGTAAATGATTAGCTAAAGAATCCCCATAAAGCCTAGATGCTTTCCATCAGGGCTCCACCAAACAATAGAGTTGAACGCTCTGTCCCGCCAAGGTTCGCTGACCGCTTATGCTAGTGATTTTGTGTGTGTGTCCCATGGGACTTCATATTTAAAACCCTTTGTGGTCACTGCTAAAGTATGTTTCCTTAAGGTCTGGAAGCCCATCTGAGTTGATTTTCCTGGCACTGGTGGTGGGGATACCTCTTTTTCTCTCAGCACTGGCAAGCTGTTGAAGAGTTGGTTTTAACTGGGTCAATACTTCTCATGTTACCCAGGGTTTTCCGAGGAGTTGCACTAGCTCACCGGACCTTGCTGAAGCCCATGTCTTCCAAACTTCACACACACCTGGTTGTGCTTCTCTCTAATCTCTTCCCACTCTTCTCAAATAGACCTCGCTGGTAAGAGGTCTGTTTCTTTGGTCGCGTCAGAGCTGCAGCGTTAGATTTCACTTTTCGCTTGTAAGGATGTGGAATGAACAGAAGTCTTAGACCGTAGCTCAGCCGGGCCTTCATGTGGTATTGTTAAGACCTCTAAAGTTTCACTTGCACACTCACTGAGACGGTTATTTAATACTTCACAGCTCTCTGTAACCCTGCCTTATTTAAGGGCATAATCCTCTGGCTCTTAATAGTGCAGTGGCACTGAGCTTTCACTCATCGTGACAGGAATACAACCTGCTTTCTGAATTCAAGTGTAATTAACACTGCCACACAGTTGTGTGAGTGAGATTTTACACTTCACATTATCTTTTTTCAAAGGAACATTTAGTACTATTTACAATGGATTGGGTCACTCAGGTACAAAATGGAGACTGTCTGTTCTTTAACAAACTTTTATGGCGCTAATGACTATGTAGTGTTGCATTCAACCAATGAAAACTAAGTGAGTGGATGATGCTAACAATACTGCCAGAATGTAGGCGTAAGATGAGTGCAAAACATTGTGTAATCTAATCAGAATTGCATGTGACCACATTTGTAGTGTGAAGGCTAATGCATCCCGTGCAACTTCACAGAACCTAACATGCAATCATTCCACCAAACCAAGGGTTTAAAATCTCACCAGTGTTCATCTAAGTGCAAACAGCCTGACGCTGCCTTTCCTGACACCTTGTGATTAGACCACCTGAAATATGTATGTTAATATCAGTTGTAAACAAGCACAAAGTGGTTAGAGAGAGATGTGATTTTATTTTTGTTCTTTCACTTTAATTCACATTTAATGCCTGTGTAAACCACATTCATGCAAGCTATTTAACTAGATGGATGGAGATGGAGAAACACTTTGAGCTTGAGGGATATTTTGTGTAAATAATTAAATTATTTTTCAGTCGATCCACCTGGATGCAACCTTTTTATACGCTCTATCAAGATTTACAGCTCAATGCTTTTTCTTGTGATATATTTGCTGTTCCATTTCTCTTTAAATGCAGTTTACGATGTTAGACAAGCATAGATAGTTTCTGCATGATAATGTTTGTTTTATGTGGGAGTGTGACTAGCTGCACTTGACAGAGATGTAGTCACCCTTTGTTTTTGGCAAGACAAAGATTCATTTTTTTTTTCCAATGTTTGTGTGTTTCTCACTGAGGTCATCTCCCATCTCACAGTACGAACAAACTCAAATGAGTCACAGCAGAATATTGTCACCAACAGTGGATGCATTCAATAACACACACACATAGATCTAGTGTGTGAACAGCCTCAGATGACGTAATGGGTAATATCTTAATATATGCCGGGTTTGGTAGGCGTATGTTTTATATGAATGATCTACAGGTACATCTCAGTAAATTAGAATGTCGTGAAAAAGTTTAAGAAATTCAACTTAAATTGAAATGAAACTTGTGTATTAAATATTCAAATTCAATGCACAAAGACAAAGTAGTTTAAATCTTTGGTTACTTCAATTGTGGTGATTTTGGCTCACATTTAACAAAAACCCACCAACTCACTATCACTAAATTAAAATACTTCATAAGACCAATAAAAAAAAAAACATTTTTATTGAATTGTTGACCTTCTAGAAAAAAGTATATTCATTTACTTAATACTTGGTAGGGATTCCTTTGGCTTTAATTATCAGCATGGCATGGAGGTGATCAGTTTGTGGCACTGCTGTTGGAATGGAGGCCCTTTGAGGTTGGAAGTTTCTTTGACAGTGGCCTTCAGCTCATCTGCGTTTTTAGGTCTCTTGTTTCTCATTTTCCTCTTGACAATACCCCATAGGTTCTTTATGGGGTTCAGGTCTGGCGAGTTTGCTGGCCAGTCAAGCACACCAACACCATGGTCATTTAACCAACTTTTCATGCTTTTGGCAGCATCTTCAAAAAACTGGGCAGCCAAAGGAAACATGAAGTGTTCCAAAATTTCTTGGTCAACATTGCACCCCAAGTCATTTCAGACTGTGGAAAGTTAACACTGGACCTCAAGCTACTTGGGCTATGAGCTTCTCCACCCTTCGTCCAAACTCTAAGATCCTGGTTTCCAAATACAAAACGTGCTCCCTTTTGAAAATAGAACTTTGGACCACTGGGCAACAGTCCAGTTCTTCTTCTCCTTAGCCCAGGTAAGATGCCTCTGACATTGTCTGTGGTTCTGGAGTTGCTTAACAAGAGGAATACGACAACTGTAGCCAAATTCCTTGACACGTTTGTGTGTGGTGGCTCTTGATGCCATGACCCCAGCCTCAGTCCATTCCTTGTGAAATTCTTGAATCGATTTTGCTTGACAATCCTCACAAAGCTGCTGTTCTCTCAGTTGGTTGTGCATCTTTTTCTTTCACCTTTTTTCCTTCCACTCAACTTTCTATAAACAAGCTTGGGTACAGCACTCTGTGAACAGCCAGCTTCTTTGTTTGTATGTTTGTGGCTTACTGTCCTTGTGAAGGGTGTTGATGTTTTTCTTCTGGACAACTGTCAGATCAGCAGTCTTCCCCGTGATTGCGTAGCCTAGTGAACCAAACTGACAGACCATTCTGAAGACCCAGGAAACCTTTGCATGCGTTTTGAGTTGATTAGCTGGTTTGCGTGTTCTAATTTGTTGATATAGTGAATTGGTGGGTTTTTGTTAAATGTGAGCCAAAGACTTAAACTACTTGCATTTATTTAATACACGTATTTCAGAATTTGAGGTCATTTACTAAAATAAATGACCTTTTCCATTACATTCTGATTTATTGAGATGTACCTGTAAATTAGTTATTATTATTTGTATATATAATACTGTAATATTAAATATTTATAAATATTCTATGCAATTTCTTAGCTAATAAAAAGCCTTATAAGCCTTAAAGTTTATACACAAGATTTATATACTTTATTCATGCCTCTGAAAGCTAGAACGGACTTAAGAAATGTAATCAGAATATCAGCGACTCTTTTTCATGCATGACTTAACCTGTGCTTCGTCTGTCATGGAGTTTACTGTTTCAGTGCTGCTGTATTTATTATTTATATAATATGCAGGCAATATGCTCCACTGGTGACAAATCATTTAACACCTCTTCTATCCCGAGGAATCATCTCTGCACCTGACTACAGACAGACACGTCAGTGCTAGTCATTTATTCAGTGATCGCACCAAAGCTTCTCATAATAGCAACAGGATGTGATAGATGTCTTATGTGTTTTTAGCATCAGCAGCCTGCAGCTGTCACTAAAAGGAGAAAGTGCACTGTTCTTTCTGTTCATCCCTTCTTTCATCTTTTCTTTCCACACAGTTAACCCTCGCAGATGAACAGACTGAAGTGACACGGAATGGCCTGGAGTCAAAAGAGCCTGTTTATTTGGTTCAGATCTACTGTCAGGTAAGACAGAATATCTTGTACAATTTTGTCTGTGCACGAACACACTGGTGTCTTTTGTGTTTCAATGCATCTTGCAGTTTTTTCATTGTCTCGCCCATTGGTTGACAAGTTTAAAACTGTACAAACTTCTAAAAACAAGTTTAGCAGAATGTAGTACCATTCTGCAAATGTAAGAGTGTGGTTCTCACAGTAAAGGGAGAGATGAAATCATCTACTTGAGACGCCCTAGTAAAGCTGTAAATTAAGCCCAACTATGAGCTGTTGCTTATAAATTGTTAGATGTTAGACCTCCTACGTTTTGGCTTTTGGTAGGTGGTTGCACAAACTTTCAGTCATTCTTGTTTTACAAATGCAAGAAAAACAAGCAACAATCAACTCACAAATGAAACTGAACTGTGTTTATTAAATGAACTGTCCCTTTAAATTTAGCGCAGAAGTTAAAGAGCTTGCTGCTTGTGCACTTGATTTGAAAGCTGGCAGCTCTGATTGAAAAGTCAGTGGAAAAATATCTAAAGTCTGGGTTTGTGTGTGGAAACCTCATTCCATCTTGGTGTGTGAGAAGATGTCCAAATCCACAGGACTGCTCCTGTGTGTTTATAAAGAAGAAAAAAAGACTTTAACGACTGAGGGTGCAGATCTGGCCAGGAGCCGTCTGAATGGACAGGGATCAGACGCACAGGAAAAGCACTTTAGTTCCACTCTCATTGCAGTTTTTCCTAACAAATGCACTACTCAGTCCCCTATGAAATGCACTGGCAGCAGGAAGGCCGAACAACTGTGTTTGTTTTCCCTATGTGTGCGCTAGTGCACCAGCATTTTTTGAGGTCTTTTTTTCCCCTGGCCCTGATTCAGAGAGATGTTTTTAGGGCAAATCAAAGACATTGAGGTTTTCCATTTACTGTGAATATGGGCTCTGTGGCTTGGAGACTGGAGAAAAGAAGGGAAAAATGCAGATATCCCAAAAGAAAGAGAAAGAAATGAATAGGTTTTTAAAAGTGATAGTGTCATAAATTGATTAGAGCACATAATAGGTCTATACAATGTAAATTTTGCAAATTTATATGCTAATTCATTATGGTCTTATCACATATACTAGGATCCAATGGCAGGAATTTTTATATATCTTTTAAGTTATAAAACTATATTCAAAATGGATTTGCAATGCAAGTAGTCAGTATCATTTTGCTATATACAGTTTGCTGCTGTATATAAAATATAAACCCTTTTTTGGAACTGCATATGCTGCGGTATGATGTTTAATTAAGACATCTGATTGGTCAACAGTGGGTCTGCAAAAGTGCACAATGTGCTCTAGTCAAGCTGCACAGGAGTGTCAGGATGATTGATGCTTTACACAGGGCAGCCACAAAAGCACTGGGGCAAAGGGAATCCACCATGAGAGGCAGGGATGAGAAAGTTAACACGCAGCCTGTTCCCACACTCTTCTCCATAGAATCCTATCAGTATATTTGGATTCATATTCATATTCAACATCTTGATATTGGGAATTCTCAGGTGCTTTATACAGTTGTTTTTATATATATTTTATATATGCAGTATATATTACATGATAATGCCTCATTCACATAATACAGATTTTTTTATATTAGTTAATTAATTTTTATTATTATTATTATTATTATTTCAATGTAATTTATTTCCTGTGATGGCAAATCTGAACTTTGAGTGTCACGTGATTCTTCAGAAATCATTCTAATATGCTTAATTGGTGTTCAAGAAGCATTTCTTCTTTATTTTTAATGATCCGTTGACTTTTTTTAATCAATTTAATGAAACCTTGCTAAATAAAAGTATAATTTCTGTAAAAAAACACAAACAATAAACCCAACGTCTGTGATGTAACAGCTTCCTATTTATGCAACACTTTATATTATAATTTTTTGCATATTAGCTGATAAAATCCAGAGCTCACCTGCTTAAGCTCAGCCAGTGTTGTTTTCTAAACACTAAACATATCTTTCTTTCTTTCTTTCCTCATAGTGTTCTGGAAATTTTAATAATACTGTTTTGAAATCTCTCAATGAACTGGGATTGTCCTTTATCAGACATCTGGGTTCTACGGTTCCGTATATTATTTTCCCCAAACATTGCACTCTTTTCTATCTAAATGCATTACCATTTCCATTAGGAAATGCAAATCTAGCTGTAACTGTAAAAAAATAAAACCGTGTGTGGTCACTGTTCTGCTCCTCAGTGCTTTGAATGCTGCTTTGTTCAGGATTAAACACACACAGCTGTAATGTGGCTACACTGAAGTGGCTGTTGTGTGTGGTCATCATGTTGCTGCACTGGCCAGATGAGGTTTATCCAAGAGCCGAGCCTTCATGTTTACCCTGCAGACCAAAAGTCAACACTCTCGAACACTTGCTTGTTTACCTTTTTAAGTTACGACTCTCTTTTACTGCCCCGCAGGGACGAAGCTGGATTGTGAGGCGGAGCTATGAAGATTTTAGAGTCCTGGATAAGCATCTCCATCTCTGCATCTATGACCGCCGCTTTTCTCAGCTCCCTGAGCTGCCCCGTTTCGACAGCCTGAGGGAAAGAGCAGAGGTAAGACTCCTAAACACTTCCCCTTTAGCACTCCCCTGCGACCAATGAAACCGTTTAGGCTCTTGCCTGTAAACATTAAATGGTCAGACCTTCCATACACAGTGCTTATCCTGCAAGATGCCCCTCTCGGAGCAGCTTTAGACATGTGTGATGAGTGAGTGCTCAGTGAGGCTGGTTAACAGCACCTAATGGCGTCCCTTGAGAGACCGTCAGATGGATATCCCTGTAGTGTTCAAAAACCTCTTTTCCCTGCTGTTTTGGGCATACCTTCCATTTGTTTCACAGAGTAGTATACTTGAACCGTGGCATATTTTTACAGCTAAATTGATCTGCTTTGAAGTTTGAGTGGCTGATAATGCCTCCTGTTATGTTGTGCAGTAATGGAAGTCTCTCCGAGCTGCTAAGTGAAAGCTCCCACGATGTTTTTGTGTGCAATCAGGCGCTTTGAGCTTCCCAATATGAGAAAACAGCTCCAAGGTCATTTTTCTCCTATTGAATTGTGCAAATTTGATTTGTAGAGAGATCTCGGTAAAGATGCATCTAAATCTTGAAAGAGGAGCTCTGTGTTACATGCTCTGAGATGATTTTAAAAGGTTAACTGGCTCTGATTTATAGGAACAAACACCTCAAAGGACACACTAATTATGAGGCTTGCCTATGCATTAAATGTGTGATGTCTCACACAAATGAGCCTCATTAGCACACAAACAAAACATAGCAAATAACTGAAGCAAGCGACCGTATCATTAAAGAACTCTGTTCAATTTCTGTTTACCTACATTCTTCGTGTTTTCTAGTGTAGTCAAAACAAGCAGAGTTTCCTTGGATTTTAGAGGTGCATGAAGCCGTATCGAGCTTGAGAGTTCTCACAGCTGTCTGTTCGGTTTTCTTTGACCTAATTATGCTTCCTTTGCAGCCCCTGTTGGCCTTAGTTTTACATTTTGGTGAGGCTGCCAACATACGTCTGGGAAAGGAATTGACAGGAGGGTGGATCTTGGGATAGGTTCAGCTGGAACCGATTCCATCAGTGCTCTGTGGATCATGAATAAACTCTTATGGGCTTTCAATGGCACATTTTAATATCCAGCTCTCTTTTCTCTCATTGACTGGCTGTCCACCAAAACACTTGTCTTTCATGTGATATTAGATTTATACTAATACATACTATGCTATCAGACTCTTTAATTAGAAGCTGGTGACTATAAAGCTTAGTTAAAAAATTGCTGTTATTTGAAATAAAATTTGAAACGTCACTTTTGATTAAATACATTCCTTGTGAATGAAATCTAACCCCAAAAATCTTACTAAACTTAAGATTTTGAATCAGTGTACATTTAGCCATGTTGTGTACATTGAAAAGCACATACACAAAAATAAACTTTCTTCAGAGCTTCTGTAGGCTTGATGCTGAACCATCAAAATTACTTTCTTTTTTCTTTGCATTTCATAAAGTTTTTATGTTAATTTCTTTATCGATGTGCCAACACTTTCCCGTCTCTATTTTTTCACTAGGATTTTTTTAAATTATAACTACTGTGTTTATAGACTGATCTGTATGTAATTGGGTTTAAATAGAAGTTAAGTTTTTAGAAACAGATGTGTGGTGGAGCTCTTTTATTAGACTGATCTTTTGAGCTGTATAAATATAAGACAGCTCCACCTCACCTCCTACTGCTATATTAGTTTTTATGCAAGCCATGTGAAAGTATAATCCGAATCATTTTATATCCCAGCGTGCAACTGGAGCCCTTTTAAAGTAGCCACAGTTTCCAAACATACACTCCAAAAATGTTTAGCAGCAAATAAATGTATACCAAGCCTTTTACTGCGAATTTCACTGCATTGTTTCTGAAAGTGTGTAAAGATGCAAATACAGCTGAGTTGGATACTCTAATGCGGCTCGTTTTTTCTCCAAACTCTACGCTTTCTACACGGAAAGCTGCACTGTCTACACCTACCCTATCATTTTCTAATGAAAAAGTATGCAAACTCAAACCATTAGTTTTTGGGTTTATGTGAGCTTTTAACCTTGCTGTAAAAGCACCCTGTATTTATAGAATTACCCCCTTGGAAGTAGTCACACTAGCTTTACCCTCCCTCTCTCGTTCTCTTTCTCCTAACAGGCAGTTTCCCAGATGCTGATGGCTTACCTCTCCCGTCTCTCAGCGATTGCTGATAATAAGATCAACTGTGGGCCAGCTCTCACATGGATGGAGGTACTGATTTTATACTATTTAAACAGAGATGGCTGATTGTTCACTTGAATAATCGGTGAGGATGAGGAATGTTCACTCTACATATATTCAATGTTGCCATTAGCTGGAGTGTCATATTTATCTTTTTCTCCAGGTTGACAACAAAGGGAATCACTTGCTGGTACATGAGGAGTCATCCATAAATGTTCCAGCTATCGCAGCGGCCCATGTGATCAAGCGCTACATTGCCCAGGCAGCTGATGAGCTGTCATTTGAGGTGACTGGGATTAAAAATGAAGACTGATTAATGCAGTATTGAAGATGTGTGACTGTCATACTAACAATGATTATTTTGTGAGGAGTCTTGATTAATTTCTTTCTCTCTCACTCTCTCTTTCTATTTCTCAGGTGGGGGATATTGTTTCTGTAATAGACATGCCACCCAAAGAAGACACCACCTGGTGGA
Organism: Puntigrus tetrazona; assembly: GCF_018831695.1. Classification (NCBI taxonomy): domain Eukaryota; kingdom Metazoa; phylum Chordata; class Actinopteri; order Cypriniformes; family Cyprinidae; genus Puntigrus; species Puntigrus tetrazona. The sequence goes on along the minus strand of NC_056719.1, from coordinate 7,932,627 downwards.
GAGGAAAACATGGTTTCCAGGTTTGTGCTGCATGATTTAGCCCTCTATTTCAAGTGTACATGGCAGTTTAGGAGTTGCAGGTAGAGTCCCCCTGGAGCAACTGATGACGAAGAGCTTTGAATGTGATCACAGTAACTCTGCAGTCTTCAATAGGACTTGAACCGGCGAACTATTGGTTTACAAGCCCACCGTGTGGCTTCTAGGGAGGAACTAGAAGTAATATTTAAAAATAAAATGAAGAACCAATTTATTAATATAAAAAATAAGAATGTAAATTGACAAATACTAAAAATATATTAACAAAACTTTTTATATTGACAAATAAAGGTGTATTAATTTGTTTAAAATTAAACTAAAATAATGCATTGTCAAGTATTGTTTTAAAGTGACAATAGACAAAAGGTTTTTTTTATTAATAGTCACTTTGTACTAGCATACTGTAAATAAAATAGTTTAAATTTAATTTAAAATGATCTTAAAACTAGTGCAATGATTGATCAAAATAAAGGTTTTTGTTTACATAATATATGTGTGTACTGTTTATATGTATCACGTATGTATAAATATGCACGCGTGCATGTTCATTTTTAAGAACAATTTTCTGTTCATATATTAAATATATTTCTATAAATTATAAGAATATAAATACATATATTCTAAATATACTGTGTGTGTATATATATAATAAATATTCACAGTTTACAAAAACCTTTATTTTGAATGTGATCAATCATGAATCATTACGTCATTAAAAATGTGTATAAAATGATGCATTAAAAACACTTTTCAAATAAACTGTCAAATGTTGAATTGATTCATGCTTAAAATGACAGTTAAATATATACTTGAATTTAAATGTTTTCATATCAAATAGACATTGTATAAAACTTTAGTTGTAATAGTAACATTTTAAATTAAATTCTATTTTTTATAAAAGAAAAAAAAAAACTTTTCCTAATCCATTTGATTAATTTTTTTTTATCAAATTAGTAAACTGTCAAAAAAACAATGTCATTTTTCATATTACCAGATATGACCAACAAAATGAATTGGTTGTCAGTGTAAAAGAAGCCAGTCCAGTTTAATAGTTTAATCAGGCCTGTGTGTTTGGGTACACAGACCCACTCGTCACTTCACATTCTGCCAACTTGCCAAACTATGCTCTCTTATTGACCCACGAGCATATGCCCTGCATTGTCGTCTTAGTTTGATCCTGTTGGTATTCAGTGCTTTGGCATGTTTTGCCATTTCTGGATCTCCAGTAAGGCACAGCTAGGGAGTCCGGTTCATGGTGGCAGATGTGTGCAGGATCCATTGGGGGGCAGCCTGACACTGTGCTCTGGCAGCCTACAGCTGGGTCAGGTAGCCAGCATCTGTCTGCATGAAAAAAAGAGTGCACAGCAATGCCAGCTGTCACCACGAGAATCACACACACTGATGTCAGCAGGGTCGTCAGAGCTGTAATCAAGCTCTAGTGGAGAAGAGACTGAGCTTTGCTAAACGGTCTGTGATTGGTCACAAAGTCAAGGTTATACTAATAGGCATGGTTAATGTTTTCTGCAAGAAACATGATACAGGACTTGATTTATAAATCTGCGGTTGGTTAGTAGGTTATAGAACGATCAAAATGAAACCAGTGTATTCATGTTGGTGCATGGTGCTGATGAACTTTGAATCTTCTTTCAGTTCCTTTTATATGCAGGTTTCTAAGTTAAGCAGCCTTGAAATATATAAGCCTTATGTTGTTGTTTGCAGAGATTTTCACTTTGACATAAAACGGGAACATCACCATAAAGTTGGAAAATACAAATTAAATAAATACATAAAATCATTAATTAATAAAAAATAAATTAATTAATAAAAATCATGAGAATTAACGCTCAGCTGATGTATCAACAGTTAAACCAGTAGATCATTTAAAAAGGAGCCCCACACTTTTTCAAAGATCTTTAAAGAACCAGTGAGTGACAGTCAAAAGTAAACACTTCTTTTAGCCACGTATCAGGGGAACGGGTGAGACATGCTTCCACTTTAAGAGGAAGAGACTTCTTGGTAGCAAAGTAGTAAAGGCTAAAGCCTTTTGGGTCGTTACTGAAAGGTTAACATCTACTGCCAGCCCAAAAATGGCTAAAAGTGGATCTGTATTAAGGTCTATTTCTAAGGCATCTTTTTAAGTTTTAAATATTTTAGTCCAATAATCAAATAATTTAGGGCATTCACACAACATGTGAATGAGATCTGCTGGTGACTGTTTGCACCTATCATTATTATTATTATTATTATTATTATTATTATTATTACTACATGCATCACTGACAGAGGGGTATTTTTGAGCAAGTTTAGCATTAGTATAATTAAACCCTATGTAATCTTGCATTGTAAAAGCTCATGTCTTGTGCACATAAATGAGGTGTTAGTGAGCTTAAGAATACTCTCCCAGTGTTCATCAAATAACTCAAATCCTAAACTCTCTTACCTCCCACATTTAAAAACAATTCTTTTAACTTTGTCCTGGCTTCCCTCATTGTCATAGCATTAAATCATTATAATAAGCAAGAATATGGTGGAATACATAACAGAAAATCATTAGTGGCAATATAGCACCAGCACCGACCCCAACTTCTGTTTACATACAGTACAATTTAAGTATAAAAAAGTGCAAATAGTTTGGTGTTAGTAAGAAAGGTATGCTTTTATTTTGAATTGTTTATCAAGCAAGGACAAATTAAATGAATCACAAATGATAGTGAAGACATGTAGAATTTTACAAGTTAGGGTTGTTCTTTTGACCTTTCCATTCATCAAAGAAGCATACAATAAGGTAGAATGATTTCCACAAAAAATATTAGGCAGAACAGTTGTTTTCAACATTAATAATAATAATAATAATACAAAATATTTTTGAACATATTCGATTGATATTTAAAGACAATAGAAAAAGTGCTGAAAGTTTTGCTTTGTAGTCAGAATTTTTTTTTAAATGCGTTAAAATAGAAATTAAAATCTTACTTGAAATTTTTACTGTATTGATCAGATGTACATGTGATGAAATTAAGAGACTTCTTTTAGAAATGGCCAAGAAATACCCCAATATTTTGAACAGTAGCTTCTATTATTTTCTCAGCTCTTCCAATTGAGTTTTTCTTAAGCATATAGATGCCTGTTTTTTTTCTAGCTGTGATTAAAAAAATAAAACCGCATTAATATAATTAGCTAATATTATCACATGACTATGCATAAAAAATTTCAGAATTTGCTATTTTCAGTTATTTTAGCATAATAGTTTGTCTCTTTAAGAATTATTATAAATATATTAACAGAGTTATATTTTCTGTTATGACACAGTAACATGTTATTTTCTGAATGTGACTAAGTGCAGAATGTAGAGTGATATGATGAGCATTGGCATATCTGTCTCCAGAGAGAGAAGCAGCTTTTCAAACCTTCTCTGCTCTTCACAGGTTGGCTTCTTTCCCAGCGAGTGTGTGGAGCTGATAAACGACAAGGTCCCACAGTCTGTTACCAACTCAGTGCCAAAACCAGGTACCACAAAACACACAGACACACACATACCTACCTCAAACCTTGCTGGGACAGCTCATCAGTTCCTCTGCTCACGTCTGTATTAACCATCCCGTAACAGCTTACTTCTACTGCAGGGCATTATAAACCACAGCAACCATCATCAGGAAAGCGAACGCAAGGTCACACTTGCCGTTCATACGCATTCAGATCCCCCCCCGAGGCTACTGGGCCTTTGAAAAGATGCAGGTTTTGGAAAGCTAGCTTGTTACTCGTGTGTTGCGGTGAGATATTAATCATATGGGAGAGCGAGAGAGAGTGGATTGGAGCAAAGTGTATAAGAAGTGACGTGTTGAATCAGACATGGATCGAGTCTGTGTGGTTCTGTGTATCTGAGTGAAGTGGAACAGGTGCCGACTGGAGCCTCTGGGCTCTGCTGCAATGAATCACAGAACTTCAAACCTCCATGAAGAGAAGACTGCAAGCTGCCATTTGATGTTTTAAAGTCTGTCGTCCTTGGGAAGGGCACAGCTGCTTTTTAAGAAAGTGTCACTTCAGATTTCAACAAATTGGGTGCGAGACAAGCAAGGTTTTCGAATTTCGAAGCACGTCGTTAAGACATTGCATGGGAAATCTGCAGTTCACACCCAGTCTACTTTTTTCCCCCCTTCCTCCTCACAAAGGAACCCTTCGACCCTTTTCGTTTGTTACGTTCGTAGTCGAATCCGTGTTGCACAGTTGTTTGCTTTCCCTCGTTTCACTCCTAATGGTTTGTTGGAGAGTTTGTATGTGCCTTTAATGTACATCACACACTGTGTTACAGAATGGTACGATTTATTCAATTTATTTGCGGAATATCTCACTGGCCAAGCACTGGAACGTCAAAAGAAACAACTTGATTAATAGAATCTCAAATGGACTGTTGCTAGCTTTCACAATCCTAACTTGAGCAATGTATTTAGTCATGTTTGGAGTTTATGTGGACCATGCGGACAGCTTTGAGAGAGAGGTCAGTTTACATCATAACTTGGACTTTCCTGCCAAGCTGTCCAGAGACTTATCCATCACCTGCAGCTATTTCTGTTTGGTTTTAGCCATTTTGTGTATTAAATCCATGCTTATTGGCATCTGCAGAGCGGTGAATCATCATCATCTTCATTGTGATGACTCATTGGACCAATCAGAATGTTGGCTTGCAGTGAGTGGGTGGTAGGGCTCTGTGGTACACTTCGCCTTGGAGCAGTAATATCGTCACAGAGATGCAATGATGTGGCACAGCGTAATCAGCCTGAAAAACGATCCCTGAGGCGCTCGAGTGTAATTACAGCAATACTTTTTACCGTTTCATTATTAAGGCCATTGCAAGAAACAAAGAAGGTACATTATTAGCTTTGACTATTCAAAAGCTTTTTGCTGGGGATTAGCTCTATTCTTCATGGCTCGTACATGTACTGACTCTGATACTGTGTTTGGGAATGTATGCCTCATTGCTTTGCACTTATTGCATGCATGTGTGATGTGTTATTTGACCATGCTTCCTCCACTGCTCCCTCAGCGTCCCCCTGCTCTGGTCTGCGGCCGGCCTCCTGGAGTCTGTTCCCACCCTGTGCGTGCTGGTATACTCTCCCCAACTCCTCTCTTTTTGCCTTAAAGGGATAGTTCACTCAGAAATAAATCTGTCAACATGTGCTCACCTTAATGTTGTTCCAAACTCATATGATTTTTTTCTCTATGGAGCATGGACATTTTTTGTTTGTTTTCCTTTATTTTACTTTTGGTTACCTTTTTTGTCTTGTTTATTTATATTCTTTTTTTGTTAGTTTTGTTTTTGGAAAATGTATTATTTTGTTTTTGTTTTCTGTTGTTTTATTTAGTGTTTCGTTTTGTTTCATTTCGTTTTGTTTTCGTTTTGTGCTTAGGTTAGGTCACCGGTTTGGAATAACATGAGGCCAAGTAAATGCTGACTATTTAATTTTTGTGTTGTTAACTATGCCTTTAAACACAAACATACATATAGTCGACACCTTTCCTCTCCTGCTCTTTTTTTTCTCACGCACACACAGACACACACATTTTCTCACTATCATTCTTTTATCACACTTTCCCCCTGCATGCACAAGTTGTTCTTTGGCAGTACCATAAAAACTTTTTCTTGCATTGCAGCTTAGAGCACTCTTATCCATGTTAGTCTAGTGTTTGTCTTCACGTGCATTTTACGGCACCGTCTTATTATCATTTATAGCAGCTTCAGAACTGTTGTGAAACTTTCCCAGTGGCCAGGAAATGTGGAGTGAGAGGGGAAACTCTCCTGAAAGACTGCTAAGCTAATAGAGCTGCATGTGCAGCTGTTGTTCTCATGTTCTCTAACTGGGTCCCTCCCTCCCTCCCTCCCTCTCCCCTTCTCTACTCCCGGCATGCAGATTTGGAGATGGAGAGTGTAAAGCAGGACAGTGCATGGGCACCCGACCCATTAAACCCCTACAGGCTGAGCTCAGGTAGACCAAATGTATTATCCATGTACTACGTCTAACACGGACTAACTCTCCTGTGCATCTCTGCGCAGTCGCCTGCCACTCACGGGTTCTCTGAACACTCTACTTGCACTTTGTAGCTTTAGATTGTAGTTTCACTGGTCTTTCCTAACACCGTGTGTAAACTATTTGAAGATTTGATGCAAGCACAACAAATATGGAGTCTTTGTTTTTCCATTTAACACTTTCCTGGTGTCTCTAGTATGTGACTTTGACCCTTGTCTTATAGATTTACCCTGATAGCACTTTCTTTCTCTTTTGACCTGCATTTGAATGCATGTTACTGTTTAAGAATGTTTTTGTATTTTATGTTACTGTACTACTACCAGATTGTCTCTCTTTGTAGTGATGCATGATGTGTAGAGACTATATTGGCTGTTGAACAATATTTAATTGTTCATACGTATTTATCCTATTTTTACGTTTAGATGGTCTTTTATTTTATTAAATGCTAATTTGATAAGGTTATAGTATAGTTAAGTATTTGTTATCACCCATAATATGGAAATATTGGCCGGTGTTGTATATTTCAGTGTGCATGGTCATTATCCATGTAGTTACTTTTAGATGATCTTTGTTGTCAATGAACAACGGATGAATGTTATTAAACAATGTTTTGTTTTGTTTTTCAATTTCCAGAAAATTCTAAATCTAAAATAATTTAAACTGATTTTAGTTTTTAGTGTTTAAAATAGAATAAGATTATACTGTTTGTTATGTATTGCTCATCATCCATAACATGAAAATTCCAGTCGATTCTGATAATTGTTTTATCTTTGCATCTCTACTTATTTGACTATGTCAGCACTTAATGTGTCTGTATTTAAAATGAAGCTTGCGGCGTCAGTTTAGGCACCATTTCACCACTCTATAAAAAGCACCAGAAAGCCCTATTGTGGGGTTATATTGCAACACACTCCTGGGCTGATTTACATGACCCTGGTTAGGAAAAGCTATAAAATATCTTTGTCCACTGACAATATGAACTAGAGTCTCTCCATGGTGACTCAAACATATTCTTGTGTACTGCCTTTGTACAAGCTCAAAAGACAACATACCTCTCTGCTCCCCTGCAGAGCTTTAGCCGAGCAGCAAGCGCCTATCAGACGACACAAAATACCTTATGAATCATTCACCTCATTAAGCAAATGCCCCATGTAAATGGTTAACCACATAATGTCCTATCGTGCAGGTGGTGTAACAGTGATAAAGGTTGCTGTAATATTTTATTTTCAAGCATGAATAGGGCATATTGTATGTTATGAAAATGCCTGAAGTATAATCATTTCTTGTTCTTGTGCAGACCACTTTCACGTTCACAGACTAAATTGCATTTATTTCATTCCCTTATTCTCAGCTGTAGCAGGTGCTGCTCCAGATGTAGCTCCCTTAGCTCCCTCTCACTTCCTAACTTCCTTGTGGGGCAACAGTGTCTTCCTCTCAGTGGAGTAAAGGGCAGCTGCCTCTGTGAACAAGCCAAGACAGCTGGAAGGAACTGTGAGAGAATGAGAGACAAACTGTATTAGGTTTACATAGCAATATGTGTCCGTTTGTTCCACAGGGGATTGTGTACTTCCTTATGGTCTGTTCTGAAAACAGAGACTTTTATGTAAACTTCTGTTAGCCGGTGGGTTGGAAAACCAGTTTTTTGGGGTCTGTTGTACTCGTGCACGTTCCTACTCACTCTCATAGTTGTTGTTTTAGCAGTATTATCATTATGTATAGACACTACCTTCAGAAAGTTTGGTGTCAGTATGATTATAACTGTAACAATTTTCAAAAGTGACTTTTTATCTATTAATGTTTTGACTTTTATAGTTCACTTAACACCAGTGTTACCTTGCAGAACACGTATCTGTGTTGTTTGACAGTTTGGCAACAAACATGTTGCTTTAGAGTGCAGACAAGCTTGTCTTTGTCAGTTCCTAATGGCTGTACCGTGTCAGTCTGGGTTGTAAAAGCTGAATGGAACATTGGGCTTGGGTATGAATGGGTTTCTTTAGAAAGAGTGCATCGTTGTTGCCCCGGTGGTGTAGTCAAATTTGAGATATATTTATGTTCGTCTGGATTCTTGCTTTGTTGTAGTTTTACTAAGTTGTATTTAAGCTGTAGCCTAAATAGAACATCACAGGAGACAGCTGTGTTGTATTGCCATTGTCTTTCAAAGCACATTCATCACTCGATAGTGGATATCTGATAAATGCAACAGCCTGCAGGCTGAAACTGTCGCTCTTTGGGTTGCCTGGCTGCTCACGCCCCGATCTCTGCAGTTAGAAGCCAGCGCTGTTGAAAGTTGATATTAGGGGCTGGACAAACTCTGAGAGGAAAGAGAGGAGGGAAAGAGCAAAGAGGAAAGAATGCATGCTGACTATTAGCTTTTACCGGCTGGCAGGGGGAGAGAGAGAGAGAGAAAGAGTGCGATCTGTGATGATCCTTCAGCGTTGTGTCTCAAGCTCTCTACCGCAACTGCAGCCTGGCAAACTTAAGAATACTGTTTTTCTGTCCATTTTTTTTCATGGATATTTCACTTTGAGGTAAGTTATGAAGTAGCTTTTTTAGTACTAGTAAAGTTGCTAAACTTTCTCAGACTTGTAAATCTGACAAAAATTCTTTTATAGCCAGATTTGTGTTTGGTTTTTCATTTGAAGTGCTGAAAACAACGTGCCACTCTTGTTCAGGTGTGATGAGGGCGTTTTGCTGACTTTGTTCAAATTAATAAGACTTTAGTTTCTAATCGCCTTTCTTGGTAGGTTTTGTATACGCTATTGTATGCGTGTAGCATATGTGGTTTATATTTTTGTTTTTCTTTTTTAAATACAATTTAAGCAAGTCTTTGGAAGTCAGATACCGATTGTTGATTTGGAGGAAAAAAAGAAAAGCATATAATTTGTCAGTCACGTTGCGCTGTAACGTCATCGGTGTCTCCTCAGCGGAGGTAAAGTGCAGCCCATGCCCTGTGTTTGGTTCATCGTGGAGTTCACAATAAGAGGATCTGTGAAATGTGTGGCAGTTACTTTATGGCTCTGAAAAGTAGAACAGGAAATTCCTACAACGGCTCTTTTTATTATTAACCTCGACTGGATATGAGAGGATTAATTGCATCGAGACCAGCTGCAACTGCTTGTTGGAAAACATTTGATAACTTTTATGATGAAAAATTGTGAGTAATGTGCCTCTTTAAAAGGTAAAGAGAACAGATGAGATCACAGCTGGCAGATGTCCCCTTGCCACGTCCACTGTGGTTTCAGCGTGCGAAGAATCACACATCCTTAAAATCACCAGGGAGTTCAACTGTTAAACAGTGTAATATTTGCAATTATTTTGCGAATCATTTTTACTCTGTCTTCTGCTAAATCCACCACATGTGCCCACAAACATAAACACAGATGGACCAGTTTGTGGTTCTCAGGAATCCCAGCTGCATTTGTAATAGCTCTGAAATTGTTTCCGCCAACAGATTGTTTGCTGATTCATACAGCTTCATTATGCAAACAGTTATTTGGTTGGTAATATTTAAGCTTGCTAATATTTTATGAGCGGCACCAGAACAATCCGAGTTTAATGAGCAATTACAGGACTCGGGGTTTACTAGCAAATCCAGTGGAATTATTTTGGTGCGTTCGTGTGTTCCTGTCAAATCCTTGGAATTTCTCTCTTGATTCTTTCCCTCTGAATCGTCCAAAAGTTTCTCATGCAAATTCTAGGTCAGGCTGCTGATTTTTGTTTTTTTAGGCATGGTGGTTAGTGTCAGGGTGTAATAACAACGCAAGCTGCTCCGGAGACCAAACAGCTTGAGATGTCCTTCCTGTTTGGCCTCCTTCAAAAATGAAATGAAAGGAAACATTTATTACTTTCACGAGAAGACTTTTACAGATGTTGTATGTCAGCTGCTCATCTTCAGGCTTTTTTCTTCTTCATGAGATTAGGTTCGACTTGTACAGTCAATCAGAGTTGATTTATATGCTACTGTATTTGCGATCTCGGTTGCATTGATCCACAGAGAATAAAGTGGTTTGATTTTGCTCTACCAAAAGTAGAACAAACACCCAAAGATGGAGGATGTACTTCCCTCAGAGGAATTTGGGTGAATTAATAATTCTGCTTGGTTGACGAAACAGCCCTTTGTGATCTAGGTTATTCAAGCAGCACTTCCAAAGGAGGATTTGAGAAATTCCTTTATTAAAGGAACGGGGTTAATACCTAAACCCACTATTCTTACACAATCTTGTGCCTTTTCTTTTTTATTTCGTAAGATCTTAGTTCACTGATATGATGTGGCTGGTACTACCCTGTTGGTAAACTGGATTTTCTTGGGGTCATTTGTTGCTGCGCTGCTTGTGATTCACAGTGCAGTTTTCCTTAATGTGAAAATCTTATTTAAATTGACATGTTTTCATTTTTATCTTCCAGTGTCCAAGAAACACGGGAAACTGATCACTTTTCTACGCACATTCATGAAGTCCAGGCCGACCAAGCAGAAGCTGAAGCAAAGAGGTATCCTCAGGGAGAGGGTGTTCGGTTGTGATCTAGGAGAACATCTTCTCAACTCCGGCCATGACGGTGAGCTTTGCCCCCTTCTGGTCCTACTCAAACTCACACTCATGCTCCAGACAGTGCTTGACACTAATGTGACACATTGTGGGTGGGCTGGAAAGCAAAGCTAACCCCCTCCTCCTCTAGAAACACCCTTGGATCTGGCTGCAAAGGTTGTCATGGCATCTGATTGGCTTAAAGCGGTCTAAAGGTCAGGAGGAATGGTTAGGGGGCCATGTCTGGAGATTTCTTCCCCATTGATTCAAAGCTCCCTGGCAGCCTTCAGCATTTGCTCCATTTGTTTGACTTCAAATCCTCCCTGAGCCATTGCCTGCCCTTAAAATCTAAGCCTTGTCCTTTTCAAAGGGGATCCACGCAACTTGATACGACTGCTCGACCATTTCATTTAGAAGGAGGGTAAAAAAATAAAAAAATCCTTTTATTAAATGTTTCAGAATGGACATTATTTCCTTCAGGGGCAAGTATCCTCAAAGCTGAAATTCCTGGTATTTAAAAATGTCTTCCTACAAAAGGTCATCCATTGTAGTTGGTTAGATAGAAGATAAAGTTAGGTTTACTACCAAGATCTGAACCTTTCGTTCTCTTCACTGTCCTCTGCCACCCTTGAGCCCACTCAGATTTAATGTGTTTGTAAAACGGGTAATGGCTGAATGTGTACTCTCTGTCTCGCTCTAGTCTCAGAGGAACGTGAGACAATATGGCTAAACACTTTGTTCAAGTAGAGAGTCTTAGTATTAGTATGTTTCAGTCATATTAACCTAAAACTCTGCAGACCTCCCTGCAATTCACTTTATTATACTTTTGGACTATATTTTGCTAGAGAACAAAACACCTAAATCCATTTTTTGTATTTTTTAGTTGGTGCCATAAGGATGTTTGCCTCTGAAGTTGCTGTTTTTTTCAAAGTATTGAAAGGGCTCAAAAAGCAAAACAAATTCTGCTGTCCAAATTGAGCCAGTAGTTTTATTGTTGCCCTGTTGATATTTCCACTGGATCCACCGCCTTTACTTTTAAATGGAATTTAAGGAAAAAAGGAGAAGAGGGGCATTAAGATTGTAAGAAAATAATTCTTTTAGAACAGAAGTGAAAGTAAATTTATATGTAAAAGTTCTTTGCAATGCACATTACTAATCCAAAATTGTAATAATGATTTACAGTAATACTATTTCTACTCTAAGAAATATTTGAAACCTTGGTGGTTTGAAGAGACTATTTAAATGTTACCGTATTTGTTTTATTGTTGATTTTGCAGATGACAAGGTTTTGCATAAACAACTGGAAATCATACAGCTATAATTTACCTCAATTATTCATAAACACTTTTGCAGGAAAAAAAAAAAGATGTGATTTGTTTGTTATTTTCAAACCATTCTGACTGATGCTTCCATGAACTTTACGAATCTTTCTCAGTTTTGACAATTTATTTGACTCCCAGCTTAACAGCTTTAGCTTGAAGACATAAAGAATATTTTACTGGCTTTATAGGGCAAGTGACTGCTCCTTTAACTGGACTGAAGTACACTCTCTGCGACCACAGGCCATTCTTATTGGAAAGTGCTGATTGAATGATTTTCTTGCATTTTTGAGGATTTTGTGCTTCAGACAGCTATGTCAGGAATGTAGATGAACAGCTGCCTCTGAGATACTTGGACTTACTCATCTGCCGGATAAAGTTTGTCAAGACCAGAGGCCAGTCAGGGTTGTCTGCAACATTGCAAGGTCACGTTGGAGGTCTGGAGATTGTCTAATGCCACTGGAGGAAATGTGAAGCTATAAACTCTGCTTATACAGGAGAACACGGCCTACTGGGCCAGTCTCTGGCAGTTGTTGAAATTATTTATAGCTTACAAAATCTAAAATTTACTGCACAAAGAATCTGGCATTCTATTCCACTGGCATTTTGACAAGTCTCACACTTTGCGTGCCAAAAAGGATGCTCCAGTAACATTTTGTCTAAACCTCTAGTCCCCCAGGTACTCAAGAGCTGCACTGAGTTCATTGAGAAGCACGGAGTGGTTGATGGAATGTACCGTCTCTCTGGGATTGCCTCCAACATTCAGAAGCTGCGGTAGGACATAAACACACTCCCCTAATTGCCAGTAGCAGAGATAGGGATTTATCATACCGCTTGAGAAACTCAGAATGCTGTGGCTGAATATTAAGCTGCTGCTAATTACATTTCATAATGGGAATGTTTGTATTCTTGAATACAGGAGGAAATGAGAACACCAGAGTGATTAGATGGGGGTTTATTACTGGGTCCAGGACAAGTTGACTTGTTTACTTGGCCGATTAACAAGTTTTTTCCCGTCTTGAGTTCCTACATGTAGTTTTGTCAGTGGATAAATTTGAAACTATAAAGCTATAAATATTTTTTGTAATTTTATTTTTTACTTATGTAAGTATTAAGTGTTAAATTTTGGTTGAATTTTTTTTTTTCCTTTTTTTTTTTTTAATTATTTTCATCAAAAATACGGTAAAAACAGTAATGTTTATTTAATCGGAAAACCCTTAAAATCTAGTTTTAAGCACTTCAAATTGTCTATAAAAGTGTATAAAGCCTTTTTCTTTCTCTCTTACTTTAGGCATGAATTTGACTCTGAACAGATCCCAGATCTGACAAAAGATGTTTACATTCAAGACATACACTGCGTGGGCTCCCTGTGCAAGCTTTACTTTCGAGAGCTTCCCAACCCACTTCTCACCTACCAGCTGTATGAGAAATTCTCGGTAAGCATTTATCCTGGAACAGCAGGCCTTTAAGGAGTCTTTTCTCAAACTCACATACTCTTTGTCATACAAATAGCTCCAGCTGAGAGAACCTATTATATTAGAACAAGCAGCCCATACTTATGATATCAAAACCTTTTTAGTTCTTGGTGTGATAATATGCGTGGGTCTCTTATCTGAGACTGGCAAAACAGAGCAGGAGTCATTGAAGGCTTGAGGCTGTTCGTTCTATTGATTGCTTTAAATGAGTATACAAAATGAATTGCTCGTCTCTTAAGAGCCCTGCTTTACAAGAAGTTCATCTGCATGCCAAACAAAGCAGTGACATTTAAAGCATCTGGTGATAAGTCGCTGCAAATGAAAACGGCTAGGGTAAAGAGTGCATCAGTGTTTTCAGGTTGCTATGGAAGCAGTGAAGCTATAATGCACAGGAAATGCGACTGACCATGTGCTTTTGTCCACTTCACAGTATGCTGTGAACATGGGTTTGAGATTGTTTTTGTTGGTTAGAGCTGCTTCTAGATGCAGTGACCCTGATTTACACCCGCTCTTCTCCTTTTTAGGAGGCTGTGTCAGCAGCCACAGACGAGGAGAGGCTGATCAAAATACATGATGTCATTCAGCAGCTGCCGCCTCCGCATTATAGGTTTGTAAATGACCACAGTGCTCTCTGCTGGTTGCTAAAGAACTTACAGTTCGACATAGCCATATTTTTCGAACGTTACAGCATTTTTATTAATCTACCGTATTAAGCATTCTGATTACTAATGCAATCCAAGTACATTATTACAAAATTTTTCACTTAAATGAACGTGATTCTAAATCTAGTCTGTTAGGATGATTTTACTTGGTATCTGATTTTAATGCATCTGTAGTTTTAACGTTTAATATTCATGCTTTTCTTGCAGGACCCTTGAGTTTCTTATGAGGCATCTTTCAAATTTAGCAACCTTCAGTTATGTTACAAACATGCATACAAAGAATTTGGCCATTGTTTGGGCCCCAAATTTACTGAGGTAAGATGATGCAACTATAATGTATATGAAAACAGATACTCATGGATAAAGTTTTACAGAGCTGGGTAAATTATTTACAAATAGTAATCAATTACTTACAAATTATAGTCTGTTACTGATTCCAAATTACATGAGAGCAACGGTAATTAGATAGTAGATTACTATAGACCTAGCTTGTTTGTCACATTGATTTAAATAGGACAATCTTGTACCATATCAATATAAAAATGCAAAGAAAAAGAAAATATATTCCATTCTTTGTTATTGAAAAAATGATGTGCAATTATTGCACTATTAAGCATTTCATTATTAAACATTATTAAGCTCTCCCAAACTGAGGTTCATCAAAGAACTCTTGGGGTTTTGTGAGTTTAATGAATTGCAAATAATTATTAAAATCATAAAAAGTCATGATAAAATGAATCCTTTTAAAATAACATCAATCAAAAATAAAACTCTTATGAACAATTCCAATGTTTTATTTGACTATGCGACCTTGCATGTTATGTGACCACTGTATTTTAAGTAAATATATTAGGTTAAAGAATTGCTTAATTACATGTAAATAAGAAATATTGTACATTTTTGCATTGCAATATGTTTAATAGACAATTGTAATTAATAAAGTAACTAACTGTAGTCTGATTCTCTGTATTTAAAAATGTAATTTAATATAATCACAAGTATTACATTTTTGGAATCTGATTGTGTAATCCAGATTGCATGTAATCAGTTATTACCCAGCTCTGCAATTTTGTAACTGTGAATATAGAAACCTAGTAATTATAACTAATCTTTGTGTGTTATTCTGATCTAAAAAGGTCAAAGCAGATAGAATCCGCTTGCTTCAGTGGCACAGCAGCCTTCATGGAGGTGCGAATACAATCGGTTGTGGTGGAGTTCATCCTCAACCATGTGGATGTTCTCTTCAGCCCCAAACTGAGCTCACTCATACGAGAGGGAACAGGTATGCAATATAAACATATTTCAGCAGATATTTAACATTTGTGCATTGCAGTATATTCATCACACATTTTTTTTTGTCTTTGTAGGACACAACTCTTTGTCTCGGCCTAAATCTTTGCTGTTACCCTCTCCATCCACAAAGCTGCTAACACTAGAAGAGGCACAGGCACGTACCCAGGCCCAGATCAACTCGCCTATCACTGCAGACAGCAAGTACATAGAGGTGGGAGAGGGTCCTGCAGCCTTACAAGGAAAATTCCACACGGTTATTGAATTCCCTACTGAGAGGTATAAAGCGAGCTTTAAATTGTTGTCATTTTTTCTGCTGTCATAAAGAAACCAATTATTTGCATGTTATTTTCAAAGTTATACATTTTGTACATTTTTTTTTTTTTTTTTACTAGGAAAAGACAGCCCATAAAATCTAAAAAGTCTCCAGTTGGCAGTTGGCGGTCTTTTTTCAACTTGGGCAAGTCTTCCTCAATGTCTAAACGAAAACTACACCGTAATCCCAGTGAACCAAATGAACTCAAGGCCATGGCGTTGGCTGGTTAGTGTTGTGCTATTTTTTTTTATCTTTAAATATTAGATAGTCGTTAACGCAAAATAAACCCAGTGGTTAATCAGGCTTTGTATTATGTGGAAGTGGTAAATTTTGCAGCTGATTGTATACTACCCTGCTAATTACTCTGGTATTTGATGAATTAATAAATTAATACATAAATGGACATGAAATATTGATTTTAGTTTAAATGATTTTATGTGTGAGCAGAGATACTGCAGAGTATTTACAAGAGACAACAATATCTGACCCCAGATTGACCAGTCAGAGTCAAGTATACTAGAACTGTTTGGTTATGTGACTACTTTGTTCCCACTTTATTTGCTCAGGAGGAAGAGGAGACACCGGTACTCTTCGGTCTGCCAAGAGTGAGGAGTCTCTCACCTCTTTACATAACGTTGAAGGTAACAGACTCTTTATAAGAAGCTCTGTAAAAACTCGTAAACCAGCCGTTGTGAAATTCTGACTTTTTTGCTTTTCCTTTAACACAGGAGAGTCTAAGGTGTACCGGCCACGCAGACCTCGCTCCAGCAGTGATGCTCTCTCTGCTTCCTTTAATGGTGACCTGCTGGATAGCAGACAACACTGTAACTCGTATGACAACCTGGGCCAAGGGGACAGTGATGGGGATGATGGACCGATCTGTGTGCCTGCTCTCATCTCCCCTCCACGTTCTGCTGACGATGTGGACCTGAGCCCCCCTGACATTGGCATGGCCTCTTTAGACTTTGACCCCATGTCTTTCCAGTGTAGCCTTCCTCTGGCAGAGACTTCAATTTTTTCACTTGACACAGATATAAACAGTCTGAAGAGGAGCCCAGGCAGTGCCAGTGGCTCAGAGCAAGTCTCGCCAGTCAGAGCTAAAGTTACGAGTCATTCTGTGTCTCCAGACCACAGTCCAGCCTTAAAGGATAGAAATAAACTGCCCCCTGCTTCTTTCTCAGAGAAAACTCCAGTTCAATCCCTTGAGAGCAGTGAGAAGTCAGCTGTTGTGACTCCTCTAAGCGTCTCTGAATCGGCGGCCTCCATGATAAGGAAAGCACCAGAGAGCACTGTGCTTCAGCCCTCTTCCCCTCCATCTCCACTCGACTCTCCTGGAAAATTGAGCTCTCTGTCAAGAACCACCGATCTGCCCCTGAGTGAAGCCATTCAACAAGAGCTTCTTTCTAAAGCTGCTACCTTTGAGAGTAAAGAGAATAAAGACATATCAAGCATTGAATGTTCACAGCCACCACAGGTCACATGCTCTCAAGAGCAACCAGGTAAGCTCAATGGAAATACAGGGTACAGTAGCTTAAATCCATGATTTTTCATTTTTATTATAAATTAGTTGAATGTTTTAAATTCATGTATTAAAACAGGTTTAAAACAGGTTTTCAAAATGTCAAAAATATTTGAAACAAACACAAATACAGAGAGTACATTAAGACAATACTCATACTTCATCCTTACAATCATACTTCATATCACAATCATACGTAGACAATAGATTTTTGAAAGTTTTTATTATTTTATTGTAAACACCGTTTTTAACCTTGATGCCACTATAATATGAACCTCCAAGGTATGCTGGGTTTCATAAGATAATTGTTTGATTTTTCAGGTTTAGTTCACCAGGCTTTTACCAGTAGCGCTTTGCACGATCACCCTCAATGTAGAGAAATCTGTCCACAATCTGTAGAAATTTAACATTTCCCTATCTTACCTTCTCATGAGTATTAGCCTGCCTTCTCCTTGTTTGAGTTCCCTCTGTTTTGTCCATCCGTAGGAGCCGTAGCTTTGGACTCACCAAAGGGCAATGTCCCTGTCAGCTCTGTGTCCCTCATACCTCCCCCTTCCCCACCAAAGAACGCTGCCCGCATGCTTGCACTAGCTCTAGCTGAATCTGCCCAGCAGGCCACTATTCTCTCTCAGAGGCAATCCTCTGGACCCCCTACGCCAGTGTCACCCGATAAGCCACAAGAATTACTGGAGACCATGGACTGGCCGCCTCCTCCTTCCTTGCCATCACAGCCATCCCAGGAAGCTTCAGTTGAAGCATCAAAGAGATCCGTTCCTACATCCTCACCACCCTCCACCCAAACTGAAAAGTTAACTCGCTCCGTCAGTCTGCACTTCTACACAGCTGAGAGCGGAAAGCCATCCAGCATTTCTTGCAATAGCCAGGATGTTATCTCACCCGAGACCTCAAGCCAGAGTGTTATGCCTTCTAGTCAGCCTTTTCAAGTTCCACAAACACAAAAAAGCCCAGAAAGGCAGCAGCCAGCTGTGGGACAGACACCTGTGAGCACAGACAAAAATACTACCATAATCATCACATCAGCTATCAGCAGCAAGGATACTGTCATTCAACAACCCAGCTCTGAGGTAAGTAGTGGCATATGCAGGGATGTTAGTAGTACTAGTACACTTCAGTGCCTGAACGTTAAGTAATGTTATAAATATTCATGAGCCAGACCTTCACCAATGTAAAATCTAAATTAGAAAAGCATGCTAAGCATTAATGCTGCTACTTGTTTTTAGCCTGCTGTTGTTTTTTATTTAATTTGTTAGTATTTATGTGAACATTTGGAGTGCATGTTGTGTGATTTTTGTTTTTTTAGTCATATTGCAGCAAAATTTGAATCAAAATTATTCAGTCATTAATCTGGTAATAACTAGAATTACAGGTCATGTAAATAGAAAAAGGGAAATATACAAGAAAACTAACAGTGTTTGTTTGGGCTTAATCCCTAGATCCATATGACTGAAATGGTTATGCCACAAAAACCCATAAAGACTCCAGATCAGCCAGTCGCAATTCTCCAGCCTCAGCCACAAATACAGAGTCAACCTCATGCAGCAATTCGTTCTCAACCTCAAGTTCAGCTTTATTCTCAGTCGCAAGCGCAGCCACAGTTTCAACCCAAATCGCAGCCTAATGCTAGAGTTGCACCAACCCCCGCAGCACCTCTTGATCCTGTGGAAAAACCATGGGAAGCCATAAAGCCTGTTCATCCAAAAGTAGATAGTGCTCCTCAACACCATACTCAGGGAGTGATGCCACCAGCACCCCCAGTTCGTTCTATAGAAAGTAAACTAGCAATGGCTGCTCTCTGCAACACTGAGGCGGCAAACCCTGCTAACTTTCATACCATTTTAGAAACCTCTATGAGAGGATCAGTGGAGGAGACTCCCCCACAGTCTCATCCATCTCACCGTAGGGCTTCCACTCATCAGTCTGGTTACATTTACCACTCCAAAGGGGATGCTGCCCTACTGGAGCCCACCACAGAGGCATATTACCATCAGCGAGTATCTCCTTCAGGTCAGGCTACAATGACATACCATTACAGACCAGAGAGTGTTCCACCACACATTTCTTATGTGTCAAAATCGGAGCCACAGATTTCCTTTAGAGGCCACGGTGATGGCCGATACAATACAATTGGACCTAGGTCCTACCACCAGTCCATCAAATCTCGTGGCCCATTGAGAAGTGAATACATTTCTCCAGGCACACTGCACCACTCCCATGGCTACAGCCAAGTAGATGGACCCACCGTGTACCCAACAATCCGCAGGGTCCACTCCCTACATGTGCCCCCCACCGCTATCCGCTCAATGCCGGTCACCAGAACCGAGGTTCCGCCAGATGATGAGTTATTTTACTACCAGCGCCCCATCTACCACTGCAAGTCTCACCAATCAGCCTCTCAGTCCGACTACCATGTCACACAACTACAGCCTTATTTTGAGAACGGAAGAGTACAGTACCGCTACAGCCCATACTCTGGCTCTCACGTTCTGGATGCCCCTTTCTACGATGTGGACCATTACGGTACCATCCGCTTACGGCATGTTCATTCCTTCAGCGGTCGGGACAGTGCCCCCCTCCTTCGGTCTGGAGCCAAATCTGGAGGCTACCACTACCTTTCAAGGCATTTCATTCCTTTAAAGGAGCATAGCTTCGTAAGCAGAGACATGCCACCTTATGGTGGTTCAAAAGGGAGTGTTTACTTTACGTGGGATCCAGATGAAGCAGAGAGGCTTCGCATACACTCTATCCGCAGGGAAAGCCGAGCGAGACAGAAGGTGAAGGGTTCTGTAATGTCACAGTATGACAACATAGGACCCTACATGCCAATGGATATAGACATGTTACACTTGCGCAGCAAATCAGATCCCGGCAAAACTGTATTGATGGCTGCTGAGAGCAAGGAGGCCAGATATAATATTGTTCCTGGATCTCAGCATGCTCCCAGGCACTTGATCTCTGATCCAGATGTCCTGATGTATATGGAAACAGAGAAGCACTGCCAAGGAAATGGGATGGGGGATAAGACCACCAAACAAGGCAGCTCCAGGACCTACTCAACCATCCATTCACATCAATCACAACTTCCACCACGAAGCCTGCAGCACTTACCAGAGGGTGGCCATCTTGACCCAAAGTTTGAACCAGCGGAAAAGCAGCCGAGCAGTAAACATTGGCAGGAACATTCGGAGAGCAGGACTGCCCAGCCTCGTTACGAAAGGTCAGATTTGGATCGCCACATATGCAGGGTTAAAGCCACAAGCAGCGCCAGTGAAGATGAACAAGCAGTTCCAGCGAAGCCAGCTCCACCACCCAAGCCAGAGAGATCCCATAGCGTTAGAGAGCGCCAGCATTACAACCAATCCAGTCTTCCCACACATCTACCAGACAGTTCAGACCATAGTGGATCCTACTCTCATCAGTCACAGGGACAAAGACAAAGTGCCATTACTTTACAGTCACACTATGACAACCTGGATGACTACCATCCGGTACCTCAGTCCCAAACCTCACTATCAAATCGGGGTGGTTCCAGCTCCTATCAAAGCCCTGGTTTCTCAACTTCACATAGTAATCGCGCATACTCCACTGCCTTGGGACAGGGCGCCTTCATACAAGCTGAGCTTTCAGCACAGAGGCCAGAGACAGAGATTAATGCTGAGTAAACAGGAATTTAATGAAAAATAAGATTGTAGGTGTCAATAATTCAGTTAAAGTTTAGCAGCCTCTGCGGGACAGTGGACTGCCTTCTGACTGTTTACATTCAGTTTTTTTTTTTTTAATGTACAAAGAAATGGAAAAGACTTTTTACTGAACTGAATGTACCATATAGTTTCATCGGTTGTTTAAACATTGTCACATGGAAATATAACTTGTTATATGCTGTAGATATTCTGTGATATTGAAAAAACGGTATATGAATCATAACCAGATGAGTTATGCGTATCTGAGAAGTACTACTGGATATAAGGGATACTTTTTGTTCTGTTTTATTACTTTGAAAAGGTCTGGGACTTGGTATAAATGAAGTGTAAAGGTTTGCATTTTAGAAATGCATGTAATCTACATTTTACAGAACAGTTCTGTGTACCTTGATATATATATATATATATATATATATATATATATATATATATGTATATGTATATATATATATATATATATATATATATATATATATATATATATATATATATATATATATATATATATATATATATATATATATATATATATATATATATATATATATATATATATATATATATATATATATATATATATATATATATACACAGAAAGTATATATATATATATATATATATATATATATATATATATATATATATATATATATATATATATATATATATATACACACATATATATATATATATATATAGTGTGTACTTTCTGGATGTTACAGTAACAGTGAAAGAGAAGCCCTGTTTAATTCATCCTACCTTCATTTTACACAACTAGGTGGTACATGAAGTTCTTAATATTCTGCCTTCAGGTTGGGGGCCCAAAATGTGCATTTTTTTTCCCCATTTTGTCCAAACTGTGCCATTACTATTATATATGATAGGGTTTCATCACAAGCAACTGGATTTATTTCTTCAATCGAAAACTTGACGTGATTTGACTGAACTCTGCTTGGATTGGCTGCTGTTTGTTGTTGGAGGGACCAAACAATGAATGCGGATTGTGATGGCAGAAGCATTCATTAAGGTATTAGAGAACGCCTGAAGGTGAGAGTGCCAGTGTGAAGTTTTTGACACATTTAATGATTTAAAATATGTTTCTGACAACTGATTTTAGACCAGCACCTTACTTACATTTTTGAAACAAGCTGCATTACAAAATTTCACAGATCCATAAACTTTATACGAGGGGAGCCACTTACCTGAAAAGTCCATTCATTTCATAATGCGGAACAATTTGTGCATTTACAATAAGTACAATGTACATTGCCCTCAAAATGAATCTGTTGGGTGGAAATAAAACCAATATTTTAGTTATTTAAAAGGACAGTTTATAATTAAGGGACCCGTTGTTTTGCCAAGTCGTTGCATGTTACCGTTCTGTCAGACAGTAATTATTATTGCATTACAATGCCTTTTGAAATTTGTGTTCAAATATTCAAACGAGCCCAAGCTCACAATGGCATAATTTGTATGTTTGTGGTCGAGTCCCTAATAACATCTGTTTTTGTGTTTTGCCAAGTTCATTTTCCAGCATTTTTATGATTGACATTTAATATGCTGATTTCTTGTTTTGTTTTGTTTTTTTATTTGTTTTAGACTGTGAAAAAAATGTTTGGGTGGCTAGTGTGGAAAAAAATGAAATAAAGTCACTCATATGTAACCTCTATTTTATGGGACCAAACTGAAATTTGAATGCAGCATCTCCATACTTGCACTCTTCTCGTGAGAATTTGACCCTGAAAACTAGCATTAAAGCCACAGAGCCTAATTTAATCAAGCTTGTATGAATCTGCTGTCTGATTTCATTCAGCCTCAAAGGACATTTGCTCTTCTAATGCACATTTTTGGGGAGAGGTTTTTTTTAGTATAGCAAACAATTGCTTAGGCTGAACATTACCATAATTTCTCAAAAACAAATACTTATTCAGCCTAAATCTGTATTATACAGCTGCTGTCATTTAATTTTGCTGGATTGATGAAATAAATTCCTCTTAAGATTTGATTTGTTAATCTCAAGCCATTATACTATAAATGTATAGCTATTTGGTCACATTACCCCAAACTTCTACACATAATCTTTCTGTAATACCAAGAAAGTATTATCATACATGTTGGATAGAAATAACTGAATATGCGCAGTTAGCCATGTTTCAGATATATTTGTAATAACAAAATTGAGCACCTTAGTGTCACCTTTGAACCCAAATAAAATTCAGCTTAGCCTGAAATAAGGAATGGTTTATTGATTCCATTCTTTACTGCTTGTGTGTTTAATCTGGGTCATTCAGCTGTGTTACATTTATATTGTATTGGTGGTTTATAACAAACTATATTTTTTTTCTTATTTTTGATTAAAATGCAGTATAAGAAAAATGTTGGGGGTTGGTAACACTTTTTATATATATATATATATTTATATATTTTTTTCATATATTCTAAAATGTAATTTATTCTCGTTAAAGCTGAATATTTAGTAGCCATTATGCTGCTTTGCTCTGATTATAATATGATTTGGTGTTCAAGAAGCATTTATCACAGTTGAAAACTACTTAAAACGGGGCTTAATATTTTTGTGGGTTTTTCAGGATTTTTTGATGAACAGAAAGTTCAAAGGGCTTATGAACGTATGTGAAATATAAATCTTATGTAACAGTAAAATTTATTTACCACAATCTTTGAACAAATTAATGCATTTTTTTTATTAAAGTATTTATTTCTGGAAAAAGAAGGTATGATTTATAATTTTAAATCTGTGTGAATTGTAAGAATGCTAACTGTGCGAGCAGAATTTTACATTTGAAGCATTTTATTTATTTATATCAAAACAATGAAACACTTTAATGCAAATTACACCGGCTCGTAATCAGGAAATGAGTCTTTCGCGTCGTAAATCTTCTACATGGTTCACAGACACATGGACGGAGCATCCTCACATCTAAGTGCCGATGTTTGGGGTGTTTTCATGCAAACTCTGCAGGGCGAGATCTGACCACTTCATCTCCTGCTCTTTGACTGACTCCGTTGATCCGCCGTTGTCTTGCTCTGCTTCTGGAAGTTCACTCTACAAGAAAAAAAAGGCTAAGTTTAAACATGCAATGGAATCATGCGTGATATAATATAATACGAATGTAAATATCAAAATGTTGCTGTCTTTCTATACCTGACGAAACTGTAAGTAAAACAAGTCGCCATTATTGTACAGATTACGTAAAACCGCAGATTTTTAACGTACGCGATTCGAAAAGCACGTATCAAAAGTGTAGACGTTAGGTTTTACCAGTGGGATCGTGACATCCTCGTACGGCAGTCTGTCTTCTCTCCAGGCATCATCTGTGAGATCGAGAACTCTTCCGTCCCTCTGCACTTCACTGTCCATCACCACACTTCGGTAGCGTTACATAATCAAAAGATCAAACCACGTTGAAACATTGTATATATCATCAGTTATGCTGTGCATGGATTTCAAAAAGTAACATTAAGAACGCTATAAAATGCTCTTACAGTAGCAGAGACCCGAGCAGTCTTCAGCCCAGCGCTACGGTTTGTTGTTATGTCGCTCTCTGATGACGACATCTCCTATTCGTTAGCCCCTTTCTACCTGCATATCGTGTCAGCTATTTTTATAGTAATCTCGATGCGCTTTAGTTAACGAAACTGAGTAATCGCGACGCTTCTTTTATAGACTTTGATTCATTTGTAAATTAACGCCATACCAGCGGTGTACGGTTTGTGAACGGACCTTTTCATTGATTCTGTTGAATCGGTTCAAAAAGCACGTGAATCGTAATAGAATTGTTACAAACAAAACGTAATGGAATAAGTTTAGCACTTTTACTAAAACGCAACAAAACTTTTCAGAGAGAAATATATGTTCTAAATGACTGAAATATGTCAAGCTGGACTGGGGCAGATTTAAATGCAATAACAATAACGACGATAATAATTCATAATAAAAGCCAATCGAGAACGTCACGACGCACGAGACGTGTGCTTCGTTACAATCACGTAATTATGTCAAAGAATCTTTGAATCTGCTTTCCATCGGTTCTTCTAGACGAACTGTTCAAAAGAACCGAGTCGCAAAAAGGAGTTGCGCTTCCTATCACTAACGCCATGACCAGATCCCGCATCTGTCCAATGAGATGTCAAGAAACGGGCTCGCGCTGTGAGGAAGTAAGTCTCTATTGGCTGCGTCAGTTTGTGTTGCTACAGTGCGAGCAGAAGGACTGCCTCTACGAGGCTTTTAACCTCACGTATTTTCATTTCTGGTGTGTCTTCAAAAGCACCTTTACAGGTGAGCTGATTGTTTCCTACAATTACAGCATTTGGTGTCAGACGTGAACATGTATTATCAACAGTGATACTCTGCATTCATTCTTTTTGCTCTTTTTCTGCTTCATTTTGTCTTAAAGTGCAAAGGATATATTTACAATCTTGGTTAAAGTGCACTGGAGTGTTTTTTTAGTTTATTACAACATATCAGTGACAATTAACTGAATTATTTAAAGCCCTTTTAGTTCATTTCCACTTTAGACAGTTGATAACGCTTCTGTCCAACTCCTAGGGTCAAAGATGGACCTTGTGCTCAATGTTGGAGATTATTACTTCTTCACTCCGTATGTGTATCCTTCGTCGTGGCCGGAGGATGAGCCTCTGCGGCAGATCATCGGCTTGATGGTGGTCACCAACCTGGGTGCTGCGATCTTATATCTAGGCCTGGGTGTTTTGAGCTACTTCTTCATATTTGACCACAAATTAAAGCAACACCCTCAATTTTTGGAGGTTTGTTCAAAAATTATTGCTCCATCTAGCAATCTACAGACTTTAAAAAGGAGTATGTATATGTATATAAAATGTCTACGTTTTTTGCCCACAGAACCAGGTGCAACGTGAAATAAGGTATGCTCTGTGGTCTTTGCCCTGGATCAGCGTACCAACAGTAGCGTTGTTTTTTGCCGAGGTCAGAGGATACAGCAAACTGTACGACAGTGTTGATGAATCGCCACTCGGTGAGAACCTTTGCTTTATGAAATGGGTTTATAAATTGCTGGTTATGTTTTTAAACTTTAAGGAAAGCTAAGCCGGAAACATTAAAAATGATTGAATCTGGATGCAACAAACTGACAGCCCTAATTTTAGAAAGCGCCAGTGATGCAACCTGTCAGATGTGCTTTAGATAATCGTGTTGCTATGGGCATAACCATCTCATGCTATTTTTGCTTGTTTTTCAGGATGGTCAGGACTGATTTTCAGCATGGTCTCTTTCCTGTTTTTCACTGACATGTGCATTTACTGGGTTCACAGATTCCTTCACCACAAGTTGATATATAAGGTATTTATGATATATTTGAAGTGCCTTGCGTTGTCATTTAGGTAAATGTGAGCAAAGAAGGGTAAATACCTGATATGTAGTGTGTGTGTGTGTGTGTGTGTGTGTGTGTGTGTGTGTTTAAATTGTTTATTTCAGTTACAAAAATCTTTTTTTGAATCATTTTGCTTATAGTGAACAATAACCACCACCTGTTTTATCTGATGCAAAAATGACAATATAAGCTTAATAATCCCAATTAGTGAAATGATTTTAAATGATTAAGTCACTTGTAATGTAAGTTTAATATTTATCCACCGTATTAACATATAATAAGTATAATATAAGTATATTAACATATAACGTATAATAAGTACATAGTAACAATAACACACCTGCATGGTTCAATATATTATTCTCAGCTCCATTTAACTTACTTTTTTCCCTCATATACAGTATTTTCACAAACCACATCACGTGTGGAAGATCCCTACTCCGTTCGCCAGCCATGCCTTCCACCCCGTGGACGGATTTCTTCAGGGCCTGCCGTACCACATTTACCCTTTCCTCTTCCCCCTACACAAGATTCTCTACTTAGTCCTGTACGTGTTCGTCAACATATGGACCATTTCCATCCACGACGGAGACTACCGCGTGCCCAACCTGATGGAACCCATCATCAACGGTTCAGCTCACCACACAGACCACCACCTCTTCTTCGACTACAACTACGGGCAGTACTTCACCCTGTGGGACCGCATCGGAGGCTCCTACCGCTACCCTTCTCCGTTGATGGGAAAGGGGCCACACGACCACATTAAAAAACTGATGGCGGAAGGGAAGCTGGACTCAAATGGTGCAAAGAGCCAGATTAATAGCAATAAAAATGGTGTTCATGTCAAGAAGGAGTAGACTAGGAGCAGAATAATTTTTGCTTTTAAAATAAGTTCTTATTCCCAACAGACTCTTAGCACTAAATAATCAGTTATGCATACGATTGCCAAAACGAAGCAATGACAAAATGTGTATATTTTTGCCAAATAGAAACATTCGCTATGGCTACCCTGTTGGTTCCTTGCTTTTGTGTAACTTAATATAACTTAAATTAACAGGCTTTTGTCAAGTAAGCGTCTGTAATTTCACTGTCATAAACATTCAAAGAATGTATGAACATTGACAGACTATCCTTTCACCTTTTCATTGGCATCTGGTAGCGCACGCAGGTCTCTGGCTTTCTCCGTAGCTTTGTTTATCTATGAACTGATAAATGTTTCAGAGACCCGGCGAAGGCTATTGCTGATCTACAGTCGTCTTGTTTTAAAAGAGATTCTGTGGTTTGCTTTTGAAATGAAATGCACGTTATTTCCCCATGTTTCTATTTCATTGGTGGTTTTGTATTGCGCGTGGAACTCTGAGGTCAAGTGAGGTTGTGTAATTCTGCACTCCTTCTTTAGATTGACAGACACCTTTGATTGTGGAGAAGAGAGGAAGATTGCTCAAATAACACGATTGTAGCTTTGTAGTTTTATTGTCCTTTGCAGCATAGCAACAATCATGTAACCATCGTGGCACACACCAGAGGGTGCTGTTGAATCACAATATTCATAATGTTTTAGTGATTAAAAGGATGGAAAGGTGCAGAACAAAATGTAGATTCTAGTAGATTTATTGACAAACCAAATCGACGAAAAGAACAGCTTTGCCAGAATTCTTGTTTGCATCACATTTACATCACAAAAAGGCTTTTTTTTTCTTAATAAAGTGTGGGAAGGAATAATCATACAACTTTATTACCGTAAAACAAACAAACAAACTCAAATTAACCATATTTGTTCTTCATTATTTAAATGAGGAGAGAAACCTCTAGGCAATGCATTGTTAGGCAAATTTAATTCATGCTCCTGTTAAAACATCCTGGCAAGCTAATTAGTGTCTATGGCAACAGTTTATGATTTTTATGACTAATGCATTGGCACAAAGGTTATGACAAGGGATTAACATTAGAACTAAGATGTAACGGCCATTGAATGGCTTGTTAAAGATGCACGCGACTTCGATTCCAGTGTGTGTCGAAGGGGGAACGGTCACTTGTGCGGTGTTAAACTACAGCACAGATCATTGATGCAAACGACCACACGTGAAAGAATGTGGCATTGCATTCAATACTTTAATGGAATAAAAATGAGCTTATAATCAGGATAATAGTTGAAGTTGGCAGCTTTATTGTGCGTTGAAGTGGGTGGGCTAGCAGGGTTCTTTCTGGTTGAATGCTGTGAAAATCAAATGGCATTATGCTTTTACATCTCATTTTTTATTTGATTTTCTTTAAAGGTATAGTTCACCCCAAAATGACTCACCCTCAGGATACCCAAGATGTAGATGAGTTTGTTTCTTCATCGATTTTGCAGTTAATTTATTCGCTCACCAATGGGTCCTCTGCAGTGAATGGGTGCCGTCAGAACAGCTGATAAAAACACCCTAATAATCCACACCACAACTACAGTGTGTCAGTTAATATCTCGTGATGCGAAAGCTTAAAGTTTGTTAGAAACAAATCCATCATTTTTAACTTTAAACCATTGCTTCCGGCCAAAATACAAAATCCATAATAATGCTTCCTGCGGTGAAAAAGTACATCCCCTGTTGTCCTCTCACATCAAAATCCATAGGCATATTTCTTTAGAACTGTGGTCACTTGCTTGATCTATGCATATTTCGCTTCGCTGCAGAAAACAATATTACGGATATTATGGAGCAATTTTATGGGCTCGTGTTTTAGCTAAATTCAGTTAAAATCATCTTGATGGATTTATTACGAACGCGCATGCTTCGTGAAACATTCACTGATGGACTGGAGTTTAGTTGATTTCTTGTGAATTATTGTGATGTTCTTATTAGCCGTCTGGACTCCCCGTGGCACCCACTCACCACAGAAGACCCGCTGTTAAGCAAGTGATGCTGAATTTCTCCAAAACTGTTTTGATCAATAAACAAACGATGCAGAAGGTGCGTTTTTGTATAATGTGGAATTATATCTGTTTTGTTTACTCTATTTAGCAAATGTTGTTTATCTTGCATGCCTAATGATTTGAGCTGCTCCATGTCAGAAATCAGCGTGGCTTGGTGTCGCAGTATGTACGTTTCCAGCCGTGCTCTTGTGCATACGTGAACCGTTGCGCTCACCCGTGCGTGTGTGTGCGTGTGTGTGTGCGTGTGTGTGTTTTAGGCAGTGAGAGAGTTTATGAACCCAATCACTGAACTTGAAAATGGTCTTTTATTTCATGCTGGGTGAAATGGCTTTATTATACGGTGGATGTGCATGCAGGCGTGGGATGCTGGGTGACTCATTTGTATCCTGGCAGCTAACTGAGGTAGAGGAACACATCATTTCAAAGTTCACACTGTGGGTACCACCAGGAGCACTATTGCTTTGTGCACAACAATGGCACATTTTCTTACCCATTATTATGATCGCGAGAAACCCAAAGAGGAAATTAATCATTACATTTCTGTCTACCTAGAATAATCTCCACCCTTTATTTGAATCGGTATCGTTGCGTGCTGAACAGAGATTGCTGTACTGCAGCTGCGGCCACTATCTTTCAATTACAGCGCAGACCAATGCTCATTCTGTTGGGCTTCTAATGATATCTGCGGGCTGTTTACGAATGTCCCTTCCACAGAATGTATTTCCACACAAATTAATAAGACCAAGTAACACCTTTAGGAAATCTTTTCATTTCAAAGGTATGAAATCCCCTTATACGGCGGTTGATGCTGATTTGTTTTTGTTTTGGGGGGAAAGTTTTATTCTTTTACTATTATTTTTTGTGTAAAAAAAAAATTCATGTGCTATTCATTCATTTTAGTTTGGGAATATATATGCCTAATTTTAATTGGCGAGATATTAAAACAAATATTCAAATGTTCAAGCTTTAAAGAGGGAAGTTCACCCGAAAATGGAAATACTCTTATTTATTATTTGGCCTCACGTCATTCAAAACTCGTAAAATGTTTGTTCATCTTCGCAACGCAAAAGAAGATATTTTCGATTGCATTTAAGAGCTTTTCGACCGGGCGGCAATGCAACTAAAGTATTCAAGGCCCAGAAAGGTAAGAAGGATGTAAAAATAGTCCATGTGACATCAGTGGTGAAGTTACGAAAAAAGTTGTGCTCAACGAAAACAAACACGCATACGTATACGTATGCATCCTCCTGTGAATGCACATCAAAACCTGATACGGAAGAGAAGACACCTTTATTTCTCAAAACATCATAAAATTAAGCTTGAACCATACATGTCGCATGTCCTTATTAACGTTCTGGGCCTTGAATGTTTGAGTTGCATTGCTGTCTGGTCAGAAAGCTCTTAGATTTCATTGAAAGTGTCTTTATTTGCGTTTATTAATCTAATCATCTGAAACAATTATGCTCATTCTACTTGTTTCTGTTTTGTTTGTCTGCTTTCAGAAAAACACTTTCATTACGGTACTTGTATCTTACTTTCTTAAATCTTTTTTTTGTCCTTGTCATGTATCTGTCAACATTACGTTTGACTACATTACCTTATCTTTATCATATGTGTTTTTTCATCTTGTCCTTGATATTGTTGATAATACGACTAATCTGAGCTATGTGTGGTTTCATACTGCCATCAACACAGAGGAACTAACAGCGTCTGTTCATGGGTTTTTTATTGTCAACAAGATCTTGTACATAAACGATCAAAAAAACGTAAGCATTTCTGATGCGACGAACATTTCTATAAATACTAAGCTAAAAGCAATCTAGTATTAATTTACCACTTCAAAGGCAATCTAAAGACAATGGTGCCTTTTAAAATGACGATTACTGTAGTCACAATGTGACGAGTGCTGATGGCATTCATCCCTGAGGATCACGATCATGTTTGTGTTATTACTGTATGTAAAAGACTGCCTCCCTAGTGGATTGTGTAAAAAGCTCTTTTAGCTCTGCCTGCTTCATCAAAAATGAAAGGCCTGAGGTTGTCTATCAGTTCCACTTACATGAAGAACAATTCCTCTTCCTTTTTTTAGCACCGCTCTTATAATGTGGAGAAATTGGAGATGTCATTTTGAATTTATTATGAGCATCAAACTGAAACGGAATGGCCTCTTTAGGGGGCTTGTTTGTTTTTGTTTTTTTTGTTTTTTGCGTGAGCAGTAGTATACTTTTATTTCTGATTCAGTCGGTGAGCAGCTAATAATACTAGAAATGAACTGCCATGCTTGTTTATTGCTAGCACAGGGCTGAACTACTGATAAAGAGGGCAACATTCACTATCATGATATCCCTGAGGGTGCATGTTGCTTGTGGATTCATAATTACAAGTGCAGATTTGCAGTTTGCTAACATGTTTAAACCATTATTCAGTTAATAGTTCAGTTAATTCTTGCCCTCCCTATAAAAATCAATTCTGTGGCCCGTGTTGTGCTACCAAGACAGAACAGTGCTGCTAGACTGATAATTGATTGCTTTCACATAAAAGAGTTAGAAGGGCGAAAAAAACACGATTTACACATACTTCTACGAAATATGTTGTAATATTTATTGTTGTAGAATAAGCAAATAAACTACTTCTTTAATTAAAACTCAGTTATGTTTCATTCTGCCTGATGCACTGAATAGTTTATCTGTTGCAATGAATTTACGCCAATAAAAAAGGCATGTTCATTGAATAAAACTAAAAACAGATTATTGTGCACAATATCACGTTTAGCCCTAATTTTATTATTTAGAATATAATTTATAATTAAATATAGGTTTTTTTTAATGGCGCATGAAATATGTATCCATTTGGGTTACACAGTTAATGGATATTAAACATAATGTAATTTGTGCATCACATGTCACTTAGGTGCAGTTATGGGCGTATCAGATGATCACGTTCCTCTTTCTTAGTTTGGCCATCGGTCATAGACTTTTACCTGAACACTGCCAACAGAGACTGTTCGATAATTCAGAATTAATGCAAACTGATTTATCTAAAGGATGGTGAGATACTGTTAACTTTTAGAGCCTCATACTGAAGATAAAAAAGAGTAATCAACAATTACTAAAGGAATACCATGAATGATAAAGGAATAACGTGCAAAAGATGCATAAAATGGAAGTGATTAGGCTGGGTGTTGCCATGGTATAGTTACGTTATCTTATGGAAAGATAAACTTTTGCTTCTCTCAAAATAAGGATAAGAACCTCTTTATGCATCAAACAAGTAGATGAAAGATTATATATGGCCTAACATCTAAGTTAGAACATTGTTCACTAGTAATGCCAATAGTAATGGAAAGATGTTTTTGTTAAGTGATATTTCCATTAGCTAACTGTAAATTATTAGCAATCTGGTAGTGATGCTTGTGCGTGGGTGACAATGCAGTAAAGAAAGAAGCGGGAATCCACTTCAGCACACTTGAGTTCAAAATGCTGTGAAATCCTGGAGATCTCCTGCACCAGCACCAAATTTTTTTGAAAATCTAGAACATACAAATGGCACCTGAAATAGGTGCAGAAGGTCCTTAATGTGGAACATGCATTTGAAAGTACCTTAAAGCAAAGGATTGCTTTCCATAACTCGACCTTGTTGCAAATGTCTGTATGTCTTTTGTATGCCAGAGACTCACAGCAGTTTTGTTTCTCTAGGATGAAAAAGGAGGACGTTAGCATTTGTTAGCATTGTTTGTCTTGCATTAGCATTAGCATTGTTTGTCTTGCTGGACGACGACTCTGAACGTATGGTAAATGTATATTTCCTCACAGGCTGAAAGCTCAGAAAATGATTGTATCTGTTTCTGCCTCAAAAGCTAGGTACTCAGAGCTTGGTTGTATCTGTTATGTTTCACTGGACGGACCAGAGACTGGTCAGTGGTCCTTATTAACAGGTCGATCCATTAATGTCCAATAAAAGTCTATGACAGGCCAGGGACTCAAAACCTAACCAGGTGCGCACCCTCCTCATGAGACGAAGACTCAGAACAAACAGGGATACCACCCTTCCCCCGGCTC
This sequence comes from Puntigrus tetrazona, assembly GCF_018831695.1. Classification (NCBI taxonomy): domain Eukaryota; kingdom Metazoa; phylum Chordata; class Actinopteri; order Cypriniformes; family Cyprinidae; genus Puntigrus; species Puntigrus tetrazona. The sequence continues at coordinate 7,899,407 of NC_056719.1, read as the reverse complement.
TTGTCCTCGCTCAGATGCTGTAGAGCCCTCACCCTGACCTGGTTATGCTGAGAAAACTAAGTCTCTGTCATTGGATGTGTTTTCCTCTGACTTGAGAACTTTGAGGGCTTTAAGAATTATGTGCTGGATCTCTCAGCATCCTACTTTCAGTTCCTTTAGATTTCCTACTTCTATTATGACTACCATGTTTACAGCCATTATCAGAACTACTGTGTCTTTGTATTCTGTCCTTTCCAGTGTCATGCCGATGATTGTTATGTCCATTGTAACCCCAAAACTTAGAGTTGTGGGTGCTTCCATTTGATGGGGTGTCTGTCTGTCTTATTTGTGCCTACCTTCTCACCGTCCCAGTTTTGCACTACAACTTGCCTCAGTTGTCCTGTAGATATACAGTCAACATCTACCACAAGTATAAGTGGTTTCCTAACAGTGGGGTACAGGTTACTCACAAAGAGACTTAAACATGACATCATCTTCTTCCCTAGCATCATCTTTGCCAGCAAAATATATTTTCCATAAGCACTTATAGTACTCTCTGGGAGATTCAAGATGGCCTTAATTAGGAAAGATGAGAGATGAGAGGCAGATGGGTTTTGATACAAAGTATACTCTGATAGAGGGGATTACACAGTTCGTCATAATTGTTAGTGATAACCATGCTCTGTCTATGAAATCATAGGCAGTCTTTCTCAGACCAGCCTTAGAAAAGTATGTCAAAGCTGCATTTACCTCCATTAAATACAACTATATGTTGTTATCAGACGGTTAAAAAGAATCCATGTCACATGCTTACTCTCTAAGAACACTTTGGCAACTGTCTCTAGATGACTTTGTGGTAAGGAGCAGCTAGTTTTCTTACATGTTAGAAGCTGTGTTATATGAGTGAGTGAATCCAGCGCTCATGGTAAGGCTGGTAGAGGTTGTAAAATTACCATTTTGCTGGAATCACTGCCCTTATGAGAGATTATTCATCAGAAAATCCCTTACACCTAACCAGTGGAGTAAGTGTGCATTCTCTGAGGTTCAGGTTGCGCCTGACTTTTGCCAATTCACTCATCCTTGTCCCTTACTCCTTCACATCTCTGTTCTGCAACAGCATCTTTATTTACCAACACTGGTATTCTAGATGTACCCTCAGCTTGCACTCTACCCAACTGTTCTCTAAGCTGGATTTAAGAAACATTTGAGGTGGAAAGCTGTCATCTGAGCATTTCGCAAGTCTGTATTCTATTTTCTTTTTCAGTTCTTTTTATGTGAGAAATTTCCAGCAAAGCTGACCTTAAATCAGCTTTAGTCTTATTCAGATTGATACTTACTGCACTTAACCTCTCCATCTGCACTGACATGCCATTATGGGAATTGGAACTATGTTTACAGAGTGGGCCACATCGGCTTTCAGCTTTTTCAAAATGGATTGCAAGTTTTTATTCTCTGAAGTCTCTCTACATATGTTAGCTCTTAACTTTAAGAGTTTTTAAGATTTTCAATTTTTCTTTGCAGATCAGCAAGATCGTTTTTGAGTTAATGAAACATTAAACCCCTATCTTTGTCCTGGTCAGGAGCAAGGCATATTTTATCTATGGCCTGGTTTCGTTAAATATTTTAGTACTGTAGGCTATTCAAAACCCTGTGAAATATTTCTAATAGCAATTACGTATAATCAACAATTGCAATTTGTGCTAAAATCAATTATGTTGCAATAAAATCATACTTCTATCAAAAAATACTACCAAGGAGTTGAGCCGTTAAACTGTCAATCAGGACTGAGAGATCCACTTGCTAAGCAATTGTGAACTTTGTGAACTTAGTGAACTTAATTTTTATGCCAAAGTTACCTCCATTGTTATCTTCCAGTGTATTGACTTGTGTTGATAAAACAGTAGGCTCATTCCGAGAACAGGGATGTCAGTTATGTAGGGATTGGTACTCACGTCACTGTTGACATTGTGGTTTTTGGATCGCACGTGACTTAAGGTGCGGTTACAAACATATCAGATGTTCACTTCTCCCCGTTCTTCCTTTGTGGCACCAGTCAAGGACCCTGGCATTAGAACAGGGGCTGTTCAATAATTTAGAATTAATCTAGAATTAGAATAGAAATGAACGTAAATGAAGGAGCTGGTCATCCAAAAGAACTAGTGATGTATTGTTAAGTTGTAGAGCCTCTTACTGTATTATCAATACAAGGAAGACTCAAGTGTAATAAAATTCATTTTATTAACAAAAGCTAAACCAAAGATATTGATAATTACTAAAAGAAGACCATGAATAATAAAGGCGGGAAAGTGCACAAGATGCAAATGTAAATCACTGCAAGTGATTAAGTTGGGTGTTCCCAAGGAAGAGTTATCTCATGAAAAGATAAACAGTTACTTCTCTGAAACTAATCAAGTGTAATTATTCGTTATTAAATGACATCAGCTATTTAATATCTAATATATAAAAAAGTACATATCAATAATGTACAACAAGGCCAAGGTCTCTGGGAAGGTTTGACCTGTGATAAAACTGGGCCCTGGAATGTGCTGTTTACTATGATATTTATCAGGCACAAAAACAAGTAACATTTTTGTAATAGTATTAATAAGTTGAAAATGTTATAAATATGCAATAACAAGGTTTATATATTTTATCAATAGATCAAACTTATTGCATGCATTTTAACTGAATATTGCTTTTTGACTGAATAAATCTAATTGTTCACAATGAACAAATTTATGTTGATTCTAAGCCTGCATTTTAAAACCTATTATTTAAATAAACATACATAAGTTTGCATTAAGTTTATTGGTTTAGGTTGTGTACTGTTATGTGCAATTTTCATACTTTAAGTGTGGCAGAAAGTATTTAAAAATGACTTATTTTGGAGACAAATTCTTTTTAAAACAAACCGCGTGTTAAAAATGACTGATTTGTACCCATTCAAACAAGTGAACTGAACCAATAACAATCAATACGTATTCAGTGTTCATTCTAAGCATTTTCTGACAACATTTTGAGTTAGCGCAGGATAAAACTGAAGTAAATTAGCTTAGAGGTGTATGTGATCAGCCTGGGAATTCTGGGTATTTCCTGCAGTCAACACTGAAACCTGTGAGGCACACATCATTCTCTAATATCCACTCTAAAATGATCTATCCAGACCGTCAGCTGTGCGTTTCCTCGCAGCAGGGGTGGCAGTCTCAATCTGAGGGAATTCTGCTGCGGGCAAGATAACCTTCTTAATGAATAAGCGAAGCCTTTATGGAAGACATTAAGAAGTGACAGAACAAAGATGCCGCGCTGCTTTTATGTGCGACTGCGGTTTGCATATTGTTTGTGAATCCAAAGTGGATAAAAGCTGGGCTGTTCTCTGATCAAGGGAAGCGAGTTAGAGGTAAAACGTCACTTTCGAGGCGATGCATGTTGGCTGATTTGTCCGTAATTGGAGTGAACACTCTGCTGAGCTTGTAAATAACAGGATACAGTGTAAACACACTTAAATCAGTTACATGCTGAGCATAGTGTGATGGATTGACTGATACACTCCCTTATTGGAGGTCCTCTTTTAAGGCAAGGCCATCTTGTAAAATGTCATGGTATTTATCAGTGCAACTAAATGTCAGCTAGAGCTTCTTTGACTGACTCTCTGACCTATGCATGCCAGAGATTTTCAGATAATATTTGTTTTTATAGTGGTGAAGGACATCCCTTATGGATTCGACACTAAGAAGATGATGTTTGTTTGTGATATAAATGTCACAATGTATGTTTCCTCAAACGCTTGACCAGGTGTGTAACATACAAAGGAGTCCATTTGCGATTTTCAACTAAGTGAACTTAATAGTTAGTGTGGTAGTTGCTTGTTTAAGTATTGGGTAGGATTAGGAACGCAGAATATGCACTTCATAAGTATAAAGAGGCAATATGTTAATAACATGCTAATAAGCAACTAGTTAACAGTGATAATTGGTCCCTACACTACAGTGTTACCATAATAGCATTTATATAACCACATACAGCAGAATCTGAAATATTTCTGATTTGTTAAATAGCACGATATATTTCTTTTCAAATACTCAAAGCTCTTTTCAGTTCGAAATTAGATTCTAAGTCCAGTGTACACTCATTTCTGAAGTCCACTGTGTGTGATTTCAATAACACTCAATAGCACACACAAAAGGTGTCCTTCTTTTAAGATGGTTTCACAGCATTGCACCATGACTAAAATATTTTTCTGCGGAGCTCACATTTACTATGACTGACACAATGAAACGCGGTGATGGGGATAATGATCGTGTCTGTTTGAAAACGTCTCACTCCAACACGAGACGGAATCTGCTTTAAAACACAAAGAATTAGTTTTGTATCTTTTGGAGCGGCCTGAATTTATGACATACAATAGCAATGACACCGTATCAGAGAATGACACCATAGTGCTCAATTGTGCAATCATACACATCCGCTGTGGAAATTACTGTCAAGCTGACCGAAAGCTCGGCCAGGATTGCTCTGCATGATGCAAAATTCCAAGGAGCAGTGCGGGGAATGCTAACGGTTTCAATGATCGGCCTTCTCTGTAGTGATAAATAATGACTGCTGAAGTGCAACAATGTTATCTGCAGTTTTTGGGATTAGCTTAAAAATGTGTTCATGGTCCGTAAATACATTTTAAATGTTTCGTATCTGGAGAGTTAATATTTATTCATCTTCCTAGCAACCAAAACAACAGTAGCCTGTTATCCTCTGTGCTGCCCTCAGCTGTCAGGTTAACCGGTGCACTCTGTAACAAGTTGGCAAGTTGTCAGTTTGATATAAAGTTATCAGACGTCTGCGTTTATTAAATTGCCAAACACATCTGGTCACCAACATGAAGGAGAAACCTGACTTATGTAGAATAACACTACTTTTACAGTCCATTGCTAGAACAGATGTATCATACGGATATGCGTGTATGAATATGCATTATTTTAAACCTCTTTAATAAAATATACAATGCACAACTTCATGGACTTTAAATGGTTTTTACATTTAAAAAGATAGTTCACCAAAACTGAAAACTGCCATCTTTTACTCACCAGCGAGTTTATTTATTTCTTCTTTTTAACATAAAATAAGATATTTTGAAATATGTTGGTAATCAAACAGTCGCTTGTTCTTAATATACTATGCAAGTTATTGGGTAGGCTTACAAGCAACTGTTTGCTTACAAATGTTCTTTTTTTCTTTACTGTGTTTAGCAGAAGGAAATTCATATAGGCGCATAAAAAAACGAATATTCTAATATAAGTTATTTTTAATAAGCTATGTTTGTTACCATTTATGAACAAACTAATGATTAGGCTTTTCACGCAACAAGGTCTCAAGGTTTTCTTTTAGTTGAAAACATGTATAAGCAACATATATAAAGAAGAAAAGCATTTAAACTCAATCTGAGCGAATGGAGAGGAAAAAAAAGACTGTGCCAAAAACAGTACAGGACGTGCAAACACCTGAGTTGGTTTCTGTTTATCGTTTTTATATCGTTTCACATATTAATGTTGAGGAAAAACACTAACATCAACAAGCTTGGGTGAAAGTTGGTTTCTCAGTACGGGAACAATAAGATCGCGCGCTGACAGAGACGTTCCAGAGACGCTAAGATAGCAGTGCGCTAAGCAAAGTTTCTTTCAGCGCTTTGTGTTTTCTGTTCTTTAATCTGTTCTGTTCTTTCTCTTGAGGTAACTGAAAGGAGGCACATGTCTCTAGACCATTTCGCTATCAGATAAGCTTTCATTTCGGCTACGCTTACCTGCAGTCGTGAATGCAGTGATGGACAGCTTTCCTCAGTCCACTAGTGTTTGGATTTCATGTGACTTTGCCATTGTGCTGGTGATAATATGATAACTCACTGATTCATTTGATCAATAGTAATTCCACTTTTTAAAATCATTTAGTAAGCTCGTTTTGATCAAAATAATGATAAACTTCGCGAGGCAGACAGCTCCACAGCGCCACCCAGCGCGTTTAGTTCTAACTGACGTTTAGTTAGCGCGTTTAATCGTGAATTAGCATTTATGGCTAGCAAAGCAACACGTAGTAAACTTCGAATAGTGTTTTTACTTTTCGAATAACAATTGAAAATATTAAAATTTCGACTATCTGTGCACAATCCTTGCAGATGTGTTATGGTTTATTAAGCATGGCAATAGATATTTCTTCAACTGCTATAGCAACTGTATAGTGTGTGTTAGATATGTTTATTTGCAGATTGTTTTTGCAGTACTATAGGAATTATAGGAAATTGTAAACTGAAATAACTGCTTACCTGGCTGCATTTTACTGCTTTAAGCCATGCGGAGCTCTCTGAAAATTACAGGTTTACAAGTTGTAATTTTACGTTCGATAATGTGAATGCACCTATTTCACAGTCTTCAAAAAAAAAAAAAAAAGGCTCTGTTATTTCTGTTGCTTTTGTCTCTTTGACTTGGCCAAAAGCAGGAGCAATACTACAAGTCTCAATCCGTGTATCAACCAGCATCCTTCCACCATCTCTGTTTTTCCCCCCATAAATGGCAGCCTACATAGGCTTTTCAGAGGCTTGAGGATGCCCAAATGAGGCTTTGGTTTGGAAGCTAACTAAGCTCACAGATGAGAAGGTTTGCTTTGACTTGGCAAATCATCAGTCGCTCGGGGGGTGGAAATCAGAGATTGTTGGCCTTGGATCTTCGGATGTCTCATTTGATCTCTCGCTGTCTGTCTTCCTCAGCAATCCGTTCCATCGCTTTTACTCCCTGCTGTTAGTACACAATTCCATCTTAGCTCAATGTCCAATATTTAGCTTTCCTCATGAGTATTATCAACCCAGGAAGGTCTAACAAATGGTTAAGAGAGCCTGAATGGCTTAATCCATGTGCACAAAATACCATGACGGAACGTCTATATGAGATGCGACTCACAACATTTAGCTTCTAGTTTATGTTACTCTCATTTACTGGTGCTAAAGTGGAGAATTAGTGTCTCCGTTGAGTCATCAGTGTGTCTTTAGATGTGGCATGTAAATGGAGTTTTGTCAGGCAGGAACAGGAGGTGGTCAATCACTGCCTACTTTAACCCCAGCCACTTAAATAGCGGCCCTATCATACGCTTCCGCAATCCATATTTAATGTAAGTGAGGACATGAAGAATTCCAATTTCCTGGTCTCTTTAGGAAGTCATCTCCCGCCAATGAATAAATATCAGAAATTACAGACATTTTCGCATCTCTCTGTGCTGTAATGTTCTGTGAAATAATGACTTACGGTATTCAATCTGTCACTCGATTGCTGTCCTTTTGGTTGCTTTATATGGGTTTCTAATCACCTCGTGCAGCAAATGACATCTTTTTCTGCACCACTTTGAGTTGAAGTGCCGCTCATTGGCACATGAAGTAGTTTTCACAGATTTTAGTATTCACGTATCGCTTGTTTGTCAAATCCTGTTTGTCAGCGTTGACTTGACAGCACAGACATAGGAGAAACACGAAGCATAGCCAGAGATGCCGGCAGACGTCGTATCGCGCACACAGAGCTACAAGAAAAAGGGAAAAAGAAAGGAAAAAAGGTGAAGGCAGCGAGACATCAAGTCTGGCAGATCTCATGCCACCAAGTGACTGGATAGAAATGGGGCTTTGTTATTACAAGTGCACACTTCAGTAAAACTGGGAGCTTGTCAGAGCAATGCACTGCTGAGGAGAGTGAGCCAAACAGGCCCTGTCTCTCTCTGAATTTCTAGCTGAGACACTGCTCAGTTCTCATTAAAATGCACCCTGTCTCTCTTCGCTTTTGCTACTCATATGTGCCCTGTCCATGGTGTATCAAACGGATTCTTTAGTGTTTCGGTGCCTCTATTACAAAATCAGAAAAGAGTGATGTACAAGTCCTACCATGACTGCGAGCTCAAGGCTGAATAAAGGACATGCAATAATCAGGGGGCCTTGAGTCCCCGTTCAAGGAATGAGAAAGAGTCAGACATGTCTTGCAATCTAATCCCTGCTGAAATGTAGCTCATATTTTGCCGAAGCAATAAATCAGCGAATAAGCAAATGAATAATTCTGCTGTTTTTGCATGGGACGCGTAGTTGCTTTGCTGCAGATCCGTGACGCGCTACTACATTGCAAGCTGCAGCCAAGAGGTCAAGGTTTGTAGATACTGCAGTGACACCATTTGGCTGCAATAAGCATGTTTCTCCACTTGCAACAACTGGAAGGGATGCATACTTTTTTTTTTGATGAAACATATCACATCACCTATTTATATAAATTGTATCTGGTTTGCTTTTAGAGAGCTCATTTGATGATTTATCAGTGAGTTATATAACTGGGAAATATTGAAAAACGTTTTAATTCAAGTTTAATTTCTGATACATGGTACACTACCGTGGAAATGTTAGATTTTTTTCTTTTTCTTTGACAATTTTTTTATTTTTGCATTTTACAATTTATTTAATCAAAATACAATAAAACACAAATATTGTTAGATAGTACTACAACTAAAAATAACTTTCTCTATTTTAATATATTTAAAATTTGTATTTATTCATATGACAACAAAACTGAATTTTCAGCATCCATAATTCAAGTCTTCAGTGTCACACGATGCTGATTGATGCTCAAGAAACATTTCAAGAAAGGGTTTTTTACAGCTTAATTGTTTTGTGATTTTATTGGATTCTTTGATGAATATAAAGTTCAAAGCAAGAGCATTCATTTGAAACATAAATCTTTAGCATTAATGTAAGAAATAAATAAGTAAATATCTTACTAACCCCAGATTTTGTATACTATAAAACGAAAACTTTACAACCTGTCTGCATTAAACATGTCGGAATCTGCCATTCATAAAAATACTAAAACTAAAATTAGAATTGAATCCAAAAATTCAGAAATACATTCAAAATTCTAAACTATAATAACTCTGCTTTATCATCATTAGGCTCAACTGACTGGCTGAAATCAACCTGACGGTAGTACCAATCATCCATGAGCACACTTCCGGGAGTCCTGCGCCAGCCGTACAACTGCTTTTTCGAGATGATCGGATAGCTGTCTCCAGGTATTATAGACCTCCTTGGCTGCGGTAAAGAGAAAATCTTTGAATATGCATGTGTATAGTCCACTGGCTCCTGAACTGCTGGCTTCTCAGACCTGGCAAACTGTGAAAAGACCTCTTTTGAACACCCAAACACAAACCAATCTTGACAAGGCAGAGGAGGTGATTCTAATTAGATCCTGCACATCTGAAAGCTCACATGCTCTGTATGGAAAATGATTCAGCTTCTCTGTGGATGCAAGTCTTGCTCCAGGACATCCAGTTGCCTTGAATTCTGTGCCAGTGCTAAACACTTCCCACAACAAGACTTGTGTTTAACGATATAAAAAGGAGGAAGAGCACAGCAAAGAGCAGAAGTCTTCAGCACCCCTGATAATTTCAGAGACTAGTGTAGGGCTGCATTTTTTTTAGTTCTCAGCCTCCAACAATTCAACAAAATATTTTCTAGTTCGCAGAAACTTTTTTTTAAAGGCTGAACATGGCAGGATGGCTCTATGTGGGAGTGATATTTCATTTTAAAAAGGAAATCAGTGAGGTCTGGTGTGACTCTCAACTATCTTCAGATGGCATATGAAATGAAAATGAAGTGCCAGACTTGACCAGTTGAGAAGTGATCATGCTCTGAAATGCAAAGACGTCTTTAAATCAAAGCATGTAAAAAACACGGTAAAGAGCTGAACGGTTAATCAGATTATGGCTGCTGTGATTTGTAATTGTGAAAATGATTGATTACAGTAACATATGTACATTTTGTACTTTTTAGAAGCTATAGTGCGTCGTATTCAAATTACTCAGTATCTACAGCTGTTGCAATGAGTTTAAAGCAGTTCACAGATTTGTGTTTTACTGTAAGTTTTACTTTTGTTCGCAATAGCACATACAAATAAATGCTAAAAAAATAACACTCAAAAACTAAAAGAAGTGGTTCCATGAACAGTTTTGCTTTTAATAATGCTCAGAGGACCGGTGATGTTTTTTGATGTATAAAACAGAATCAGATGAGCTTTAGCTTCTTTTGGATATGTGGCCTAAATAAAGAATGCAACTTCTGCACACAAAATAAGTGTAAACATTAGTTAAACGTATTAACTAAAACGGATAATTAAAACCGAGGAAAATATAATTTTGTCATTATAGCGCAGCTTTATTTTTATCTAAGTTTAAGTCGGGTTTTCTTCATACTGTAATTTTCCTCTCGCGACCCTGACAGAGATGTGTGATGGGATGAGATAGTCTACATGTTTCATCTACGTCTCATCTATTTGTCACTTGAAAAACGCTCAGTGGCACCAATCCCTGAGAAAAATATCTTTCAAATGGAAATTTTCCCAGATATTTTGGGATGACGCAATGGGGGGGAAATATATACCCTGTTATTATTTTTATGACTTCACATGGAACTATTCATGAAAAGATAAACCGCGACGAAAAAGAAGAAGGAGTGTGTTCATTAAGTGAGAATACTCAAGTCTCTGTCATGTCATATATCCTGATGCCTCTTTCATAGCCGGATGAATACATGCTGTCCTCTGTAAATCATTAGCAGTCATAGAGTTGCACTGAGTGCCAGTGCAGAGAGTCAAAGCTGCACTGAATGAATGCCGGAGCTCAAGAGCTGTCAATCAAATGCCTCAAGAATCACATCCTGCCCACTTCACAGATTACTATACATTATGCAATATCTGCTTTGGGGGTCATCAGATTACACTGGCACTGCTACATTGGAAATTACAGAAGGTGGCATGGAAACAGTCTCTCTTACACCAGCAATTAAATGAAGTGATATGTGTGGGTATCTCTTTTAGAGAGCGCGGCTGCCGAAGTTTGATAATATTCCTCAATGGACTTCATTTTGGTTTATCTAAACTGACCAGGGTGTCAGTGGTTATATACCTGAGTGCTGTCAGTGAAGTGCTAAAAAATGATAACCCAAGTGGACCTGGATATTCTTAAAATATCTTCAAGGTTGAGGAATATGTGAATAGCTCGAAAATGTACTAAATTAATAGGTTTTTACGTCATATTTAAAGCAATACAAAGAGTGCAATATGACCACTGATATTGCTTTAAAACAAGGAGTTAAAGAAATAGTTCACCCAAAAATGATCATTTGCTAAAAATGTACTCACCCTCAGGCCATCCAAGTTGTAGAGATTGTTTCCTTATCAGACCAGATTTGGAGAAGTTTAACATTACATCACTTTCTCGGTGGTTAAATGGTCCGTAATTGTCCAGCTGATGAAAACACAATAATCCACAAGTGATTTGTAGGACATCAGTGCATCAATTAAACATCTTGCGAAGTGAAAACTGTTTTTATAATAAACAAATCTGTGATTAACACATCATTTCAAGCAGTTGCTTCTGCCTGAGTCCTCTATCCAAAATACCGCTTTCTCCAGTGAAAAAAAACAAACATAATAATAATAATAATCTTGTCTGAATCAGTGAAGAGATATGTACAGATCAAGCACAGTTTACAAGTCCCAAACAGTTTTAAAAATATGGTGGTGGGTTTTTACAAGGGTTTTGCTGTAAGAATACAACAGGGAATTGGCTTCTTTACGAGAGGAAGAGTCAGTGTTAATTATGGACTAATATTTTGATTCAAATTTAAATTTGAAATTAGATTTGCTTCTTACAAACACATAGCTTTTTACAAGATGGTGTCATGTGAATTATTGTGATGTTTTTAATTAGCTGTTTGGACTCTCATTCTAATGGCACACATTCACTACAGAGGATCCACTAGCGGGTATGAATTTTTTCAAATCTGTTGATGAAACAAACTCACCTATTCATCCAATTGACTCATCTGTCTTTAATAGCCTGTACATTTTCATGCACACATTTTAGGATGACTGTTCCTTTAACGTTAAGTAACTTTTTTAGACACAATGTTGCATGCTATTGCTAAACGGAAACGTTTTATTTGAAGCCAAACAGAACTAAATAGTGCGCTAGTTGTTAATCAAAATAATGGCAATCAAATTTAATACAACTGTGGTATTGTGAATTATTTTTTTGTAATCATGAATGTAAGTACACATATTTAATATTTAATGCACTTTTAACACGTCTAGTGTCTAACTTTTGTGAGTGAATGTTTTGTGTTGCTTTGGTATTTGTTGACAATGAAGTCATGAAGAGAGGGAATGTGATTAGTGTGTTATAAACAGGACACTGTCAGCTGTCTTAAATGCTTCACGGAAAAACAGTCCCCTGAGTGACACAAATCACAGAGAGGGAAAGCAATCCAATATCATTGACTATAAGCTCGTATTACCAGTAAACCCTATTAGATCTGTCTTTTTATGAAATTATTTATAAAATCAGCTGCATTTGACATATGGGAAATATGTCCGTATTTAGGATAAACCTCTTGGTTGTGTAATCGCCAAGTTTATTAAAGTGAAGTAGGTCGCTTTAAAGAGCCACGCTTTTTACAGACTTGTAATGCTTATACGTTTTCGTCATTTCTCAAGTTTATTAGAGCTAAAAGTTTTGTATATCATATTTCAATTGATCATTATACGCATATATTAATGCCAGTTTAAAATAGCATTAGCATTTAAGGAAGTATGTTGAGTTTATCTCAGTTAGCAAGTGTTTTGAAAGGTTTTTGTAGAATGTACCATACAAGTGGGCGTCATTATATTTGACATAATATGCATGCATATCATTCAAGAGTTTCCTACAAAGTTTCCAAGTATGAAAAGGAAGTAGGCTGTATTCTATTGGCCGTTTGAACGTCCTCTCCCACGTGTCATTGTCCTGACTGACCGTGGACAGCAGCCTGTCGTCCGGCTTTGGCTCTCATCACCGTCTTCCACCTCCGTCTACTGACAGACTGCAAACAGCAGATATATCCCGCTGATATCCAAGCACCTGCTGTCATTATTTGAAATCAAGCATGACCAGATGCAGTAATGGCAGAATTCAATCATCCATACGTCTGCCTCTCCTTCAGTTGACATTAAACGAGTGGTCTCTCTCTTTCATCTTCTCCAGCGTTAACTCACCTCTTTATTACGATTTCTTTTCCGCATATTGTTATGCACAATCACAGTCTCGCTTCGAGACGCCAAGAACGAGTGCGCTGTCATTTGTCGTCTCGCGCAAACGTGCCTGTCACGCACGGCACAAAACCCTGTTTTGATATTTGTTTGTCTTGTCAAGAGGTTCAGATCAGTTTCTCAAACAGCTGTGACAAAACACCCCCTTGTCTAAGATGTTTAGTCAGGCAAGCACTGTAATTCTCACTAAACTGATATAAAATGGAAGCTCTAAATGCGCAATTGTTTTTTGAACCTTGCCAAAACAAGGAAACACACCTTGATCTTCCTCAAAGTTGTCAGTTTGGAATTACTTTGTTCTAGCCGCTTTCCAAAATCCCCATATTTCCCCAATTACATTGTCATTCTGACTGGCTGCCTGCACTAGAGCAACAAGCTGTGCTGAATATTAATATAGTGAAAATAACAGGTAGACTCCTGCTCCATGTCAGAACGGCACACTCCACATCACGCACCAAGACGGCGCATGTTCGTGCATTCATTTAGCAACCAAACAACCCGGTCGGGCTAAATTTGGCAAGAGCTAGCAGTCTCGAACCCAAATCAAAAGGTGCGGAGGCATTCGGCTACACTAAAGTGTGGCCACTTTGAAAGCCAGTCTTGGTATTTCAGTCACGTTGCCCGTGGAGCTTTCATTCGAATGATTAAATGCAAACAAATAAACACAAACTGGACTATTCGTCGGGGCATTTTATGCCAGGGGGATCCAGGTTTGTGAAGGGACTTGGCTTTCTGTTGTGATCCAATCTCCTCTCTGCTCCCTAGCCAGCCTAGCTGTATGCTATCAGGGCTAGCCACAGAAATATGACAGACAATAGTGGCTCCACTGAATCCTGCACTAACTGAGCTTCCAGATTTGTTAGCTCAACAAATATGGGCAATGAAGCTTTCCTCGAGCCACAAGACTCTTCGGCTCCTGCCAACGGGCAGATAATAAGACGGGCATACTTTTCCAGCAGACACTTCTGTCAATATTTCTCTTTGCACAGAGCAGACAGCTGGTTGCTATTAGAGATATGCTGCTGGGTGAGTGTGTTTGAGCTGGCTCTAACTGTGACACATGACCAGTCAGTCATGACACACTGGCAGGTGGAGGGACTCCACTTCATCAGGCCATTTACAAAAGAGAAATGGATTAAAAAGAAAATCCGTAGGGGGGGAAACGCTGCCTCCTCGACGATCTCTAATATACTCTGTTGAAACGGGACACGCTTTTACATTTTAACACCTAGAAAGTAATATTTGAGCTTAATTCTTGGAGGACTGATATGTTTCATGGAGTGAAAACTAGTTAAGGGTGTCTTCGGTGTTCATCTATAAGTAGCCATGCAACTAAACTAGTTTAATCTATCATTTTAAAATGCTGATTTTTTTGTTAATGTCAAAGTTTAGAAACTTAAAAGAAACTTTTTTTGTTTCAGAATTATTTCACAAATAGAAAGTTCAAAAGGACAACATTTATTTAAAATGTAAAATTCACGTTTGATTCATTAAATTTGTCCTTGATGAGTAACAGTATTAATATCTTTCAATAATTTTCCGACCTCAAACTTTTGAACGCCAATGTATAAATGCGTATGTAATCTGACAGACGCATATTTAAAAGTTCATGCCCCTTAGATATTTTCATTAGCTACTTTTTCAAAAAAAGTACATATAGCTCGGCAAAACAGCTTACCCGAGCCTGGAAAGCCTGAAAAAACCGAAGGATATTTGGTAGCCTTATAGTATTTAAATGGACTCGGTAGTGAATACATTTGTTCTGGGGCGGGTATAAAACAACTGGGGCAGGTAAATGAGAAGGAATCTGTTGAAACCGAATGCAAGGTTTTTAACTAGGAGCCATTTCGAAACTGTCGAATATCAAATCCCTGCTTAGTGCAAAAGATGCTTTTTATTTTACAACTAAACTAATTCTCCAATGATGAGGATTAAGGGTTTATGGAGTGAGATAATTCAACAGTCAAGGTTCTTTTTGCTGCTCATATTTGAGATGGTAATTCAGTCTTTAGAGAACACAAAGTGTTGGACAGTTCCAGAGCACAGTATGTGTCTTTCCAATACAATATACAAGTTTCCCTGCCAACCGAATACACTGCAACCAGTATGCAGTTTAACTTCTGCAGTTAATTACATGCCATCGCTTTCATCTGACGGATTCGTAATGTTTTAATTCATGCCTGTTTAATTAATCATGTCATTCCTAATAACCAACTCTGTTCATTTAACAACAGAGATTGTGCAGGTTTATTGCCGGCAAAGGTGGTAGTGTACCTCTATGGCAACACTTCCACAATCTCTAAACGTTCATTGAACTGGAGCCCTTAATGTGTGCGTTATCGAGTGAATGTGGATGCTTGCTATTATTTCCATTCACAGAAATCCTGCCGTATTTCAATTTTGGCTTTACAGACTGAAAAGATACTCAGTTTCTTGTGATTCAACAGCTTTTTTTGAAGCAAGCAAGGTGAAATCAGAGGAAAATAACAGCCCTGGGCACGCAGGTGAAGCATTTGCTCCACTGTCCACTCTGAAGTGCCTTTTTCATATGCATGCACAACAACAATGCTTCGGCACCTTGGCTACAATGCCCAAGTTATCAGCCGAGACTTCAAACCTCTTGCTTTGAATTACCTAGTAACAGGAGGGTGTTTGAGGATCCTTAAAGTAATGATCCCTGGCATCTTGGGGAGTTCAAAGTAAATTGGCAAGGGTTATAAAGCACACCGTCTCTTGATTCGCACTGATCAAAATAGAGAAATCAGCCAACTATGTTAAATAGAATTTTCATCACTGCTCAACCAGTGCCACAAATAGGTTATCTTGGATAATTACCGTGAGGCTTCATTACCTCCTTATCAAATTAGATTTCTTTTTCTCTTCAAGCTAGATTTGAGGCTGATTACGAATTTCACCATAAGCTCCTCAAAACTCACTAAAATGGAAAGCGCTTTTTGAAGTGCAGTGGTTATTACCTTTATTTCTTACCGCTATTTGGCTTCAACTTTGCATGAGACTCAGGCCTGCTTGAGATGAAGAACACAAAGCCGAATCAATCCTCAGCTTATGGCGAGGCAGGCTTGTTTCCCTCCAATTTCACAAAATTTCCATAACCATATAAGGCTGTTTTTCTTTGCTCCGCCGAGCAGAGAGTGTCTAATATTGTTGAATTTTAACAGGGCACGACTTTCTCCAATGGTTCCCTGTTGTGCATTCATTCAATCGTGTTTCAAAGATGCCAATTTTCACCATTCTATACACCTCGACAGTGACAGACAGCGCAAGAGTTTGCCGTCCCATATCATATTTAGGCTTTTTTTTTCTTTTTTTTTGCTTGGTTGTCTTGGTGACAGCACATCGCAGCTTTAAATTATCAGCGGCTGCCTCTGGTTGGCTGGTGCTTCGCATTGATTCGAGGTTAGACTGACAGGCATGTCACAGATGGAGCCACTGAGGGCTGCCCAGGTCCACTGCAGCAGAGCTGGCTGATGAAACAAGAGGTAAGAAGGGACCACTGATGCTCGGAGAGGGAAATGGCCTAAACTAGCTCTGCATCGTGTCATCTTCTTTGTGAGATAGTCACAAGTTGGTAACCTCAGAGCATGGAAAGCGCTCATCCAATTATGCCGCGCAGGTCGTGAGAGCCGTGCTCTCTTTATTTAATTAAATCTGGCGAGTGATAAACACTTCACTGCCAACCGGTTGCTTAAGCTTCGGCTGCTAATACTCACTGTGGCGTAGTGAGTTTAATCTCTACGCACCCTAGATGCTCAGTCAATGAAGATTTACAACAACAACAGGAAAAAAAACTGCGCTGGAAGCTTCTTATCAGAAAGTTTTTGTTCTGCCTGAGCTAATTGTGTTTTATCATATTGCCCCGAGCTGAAAAATTGGTGCTGCTTATGATTTCAGAGTTTCAGTTTGACAGACAAAGTTGCAGTGACTCATATGGTGTCAACATGTTTTCAACATGAACCCTTATTTTTGTATAACTAGGTCTGTGTACCTAATAAAAAGTTTTGCATCCATATACAGTGAAAAATGTACTTGTTATAAATGCTAACCATTCATCTTTCAGTAAAATCTTTATATATATATATATAAATGAATTTGTATTTGTAGCATATAGACCCTATTTAACTCTATTTTTTGCCATGGCACCATTCTATTGAAAAGCTCAGCAGCTGCCGGCACACAGTCTAGCAACACAATATGAATGCAGCAAGAGTTTTGATAATTAACTGCTAAGCTAAAAAGTACATGCACGAATATTAAACATAATTGGACCATAGTCAGCATGATCACAGCCAATTAAAATTAATACAGGCTGTTTAAAGTGCTTTGTTTAACTTTGAAGCAAATATAAAATGTCAAATTTATCTCACTTAACGTCAGTTCAAACTTTTGATAAGTGATCGCCCACAAAGCCGCATACTGTTGCACCATTAGAAAAAGAAAAGTGTAATTGGCTTTACAAACTCCTACTGCTTTTGATACAGGAGTTTAGAGATCTTTTAACGCTCACTATCCTGCCTCGGCAGATTGTGAAGCAAGTGAAATGTGAGCTCAAACAGACGAGCACACACACCGCACTGTTATGATGCCGCGTAGAAATTGGGCACAGATCTTGCTTCTGTTCTTTAAGGCTGAAGAGGAACATAAGAGAACTGTCTCTATGAGACGCTTTCCGAAAAACCATTTACATATTTTTTTTGCCACCTTTTTGGACCAGTAAGCAACTGAAGTTTATAAATAGCCTCACCCACAGATTATCATTTCAAGCTCATTTTGATTCAGACATGACCAAAAGTGATAATGTCTGTGCGAGCGGGTTGTTTGTAATTAGCCATTCCATCCCCACCAGTCTGACTCATTCAGGCCTGTTTACAGAGCGGCTGCAGACATGAGAAGCGGGAATTTTCACATCGCTCATTAATCAGTTTCTTGGAGTGTTTCACTATTCGCCATTAATATTTTTATTATTAATATACCTAAAACACACAGTACACAAACACTAGGTGAAATAGCTCACATTTACCAAATCTTAATCAATAATGCAATTTGTTGTTAGCAATTTACTATGCCAACCTCATATTTAATAAGTCATTTCACATTTTTGCTAAGCTAACAGCATGATTAAAATGTCCTAACATACTGATTGCCAATTCATTTTGCTTTATTATTTTTTTTATTGAAATGGCTATTAATATTCAACATTTCTAATACCTTGTCTCCCATCTTGGAATTTTTTTTTACTGAGATCACTACATTGCATTCTGGGTTTACTTTTCTGCAAAAGACACATTGCCTTACAATTCAGCAAAGAAGGTTTCTCAGAAGGCAATGTAATTAAGTTGCCTACCTTTTGGAACAGTATTCACTTCAGCAAGACACCTTATAAAGCCTTAAAACGCTACCTGACATTTTCAGAGTAATACATCGCTACACTCCTTTTCATCATTATTTTCATTGTATTTACTGAAACATCGTGAGTACTGAGAAGTCTGTAAAAATAGGGCACAATGTACTGCATTAATGTAAAGGATTTTCTCTCCGTCTTGAAAAGAAAGGTGTTTCGTACATTTCGAATTGCGCATTGCATTGTGTTGTGTTTTTGTATTAAAGGAAATATGTGTAACATTAATGGATGATGTCCCGGTGGAAAATGGCACTTACCTTTTCAGTTTTTCTAAGGATATTTTCTTACAGTGTCAATATTCCATTCATGTTCCTCAACTGCAGTTTAGCGGAGCACTTCTTTTTTTTCGTCCTCACCAGTAGGCACTATTGACATTCAAGTCGCATTTAACACTTCCGTGGTGGACAGGCCATCAAACGAAAAGGCTTTGACCCAAAAATGAGGACCACAAAGCATCCTGACCTTGTGCTGAACTACCCCATCAGAAGGAAAGCCCCCTGTTCACCCGTCTCATCAGAAACGGTCACCATACTACCGTTGTCATTTGCAGGGGAAACAAAACAATCGACAGTTTTATTACGCATCTCAATCTAGAGATTAAACTTTGGCCTGTGAAAGGGAATGGCTCTGTCCGGATACCTCAGTCGCAGTCTGAGTATGATGCAGTGTCCATTTGGCTGAGAAGCTAAGAGATTGAAGTCATTGTGTGGGCTAAATACTGTCCCCCCGTAGACACAACGCAATTACTCCTTGCTCCCCTCACTGTTTCATGTGTTCCCTCATACATCAAAGCAATAACTTCTTCAAAAGGCAAGCCTGGGCAAAGCTCTCTGCAGGACTGCATTATGGATCAGCTTTGGGAGGCTCTGTCAAGACATATTATGAAGGAGAATTAATAAGGGAAAAATACTTTTCCTTGCACAAGCAACCATAGCACTGGTCTATCCTCAAAAATCACCCCTCTCTCCACTGAGACCAGTGTGACATAATGTTGTGCCACAAGAAGCAACAGCATGCAAAGCTCTTTGTATTTATAGCAGATGCTTAATGGATACTTCATTTGAGTGACATAATGTCAGCTACAGAAAAGTCCTATAAAAAATCATTTGTGTATCACTGGAATAGTTTTCAGTTAACACGTTACTGAGCATAAAATATGCACCATATATATATATGTATATATATATATATATATATATATATATATATATATATATATATATATATATATATATATATATATATATATATATATATATATATATATATATATATATATATATATATATATATATATATATATATATATATATATATACATACATACATACACCTGCCTATAAAATTGTAGGTTGTTAAAGGTCTCTCAAAGTAACTCAAAAAAGCAAATGCAATAGCCATTGACTTTCACGGTATTTAATTTCATACTATGCAAGTGGTTAAAGTCAACTGCTGGGTTACCAAGCAAAAGAAGATAGACACTTGATAACACTTTGCAATAGGGAACACTTACTTACTATTAACTATGACATTTCCCTCAATTAATTTCTTAATAATTAATAATTAATAGTTAGCAAAGTAGTTGTTAAGTTTAGGTATTGGGAAGGATTAGGAATATAGAATAAGATCATGTAGAATAAGGCATTAATGTGTGCTTAATTACTTCTAATAAATGGCTAATATTCCAGGAACATGCATGCTAATGAGCAACTAGTTAAGAGACCTAAAAAATAAAGTGTAACCAGACATTCGTACAGGTTGGGAACACTTAAATTTAAATCATATTTAAATCACATTTTGGCACTTTCATTATTCCCCCAACTAATATAAACAGCATTATTAATATGGCAAATATACACAGTACACACATACTGTGTAAAATAGCTAGAATGTTACCAAATTAAGTAGATAGTCAATACTTTTGTATGCAGTAGGTTGTTAGCTATTGCTAGTCTAACAAATTTTTTAATCAATATATAATCAACATTTATTTAGTTTGCATATTGCTAAGCAAACGGCAATAACAATATGGCTAAAATGCACATATGCTGGGTGAAAAGGTAACATTTTCAATTAAATTCTTAATTGAAAAGGCAATTAATAATAATAATTTATATTACATTGTCTACCATCTTGGATTCATGTTTTTTGCCACAGAGCTATTCAAGTTGCATTATGGTTTTTATCTCTATGCGAAAGACAATGTTTCTCATGAGGCAGCACAAGTAAGTTGAGTGTATGTATTACACAGTAATTCATTGCGAAATCTATCCTATCCATGATCATTTTCATTATATTTGCATATGATTTTCCTCATGAAAAGCAAAACCACAGAAAGGAAATAGTCTGACATTAATTTATATCAAGGACATTGGGATCATAAAATTGGAATTGAAGGCAGACTAAAAGGGTCTTCAGACAAAGAGACAGAGGTAGTATTCTCAGAGGAAGATTACAAATTACCGCCTCTGCCTTCCTGTCCTTTTCCCAGCTGAGGTCCAGTGACTGTCTGGCTGTCCCGCACGTCTGGAGGACCTTGCTGTTTGTGGTGATTGGTGACGCGGGTACTGACAGCTCCCCATTTTGTCAAAGTGCTCTTGTCACAGCCCGTGTTAATGCCTGGTAAAAATAATTCCCCTTGTGCCACTTCTGAAGGTTTCCAATAAATACAGGTTTTTTGGTGCATGCAATTGCTCTCCACTCCTTGGCCATTGAAAGGGGAAAGGGGTTTGTGGGGAAGCAGTGACACATAAATAGTAGTTGGTGAATGTTGGCATTTAAGGAGGAGAAAGAAGCACAGATAGTGACAAAGCTTATCTGTGGGTGTAGGAGGCAGACCGGTTAAATCCTTAGATAAAGTAACCTTGTGGAGAGAGTGAATCACCGTTGACCAAAACTCAATTAAAATATTGGATCTGTGCATGCGGGTGTATAAAAATCCTGCACGCTAACCTACAATTACGATGACACCCTGTGTGTACACACAATTGATGCCTTCTCTTATCTGCCATATGAATACCCAGGTCTCTTTAACAGGTGGAATTGGAGTAATTCTTTACCGTTATTGATTTTTTACTGTCGCACCAGCTTGACTAATGAAGGCAATTAAGAAACCTATTTTCTTGATGATACAGACATTAAGGGTACCAGTGGGAAGTGGTTTCAAACAACAGATGTGTTTAGTGCATCTTTTCTGCCGAAGCCCCTCCTTCTCTCTTTCTTTCTCTCTTGCTCACTATCACCCACCTCCTGGGCTGGCAGGCCTGTGGCTCTGTCACTTGTCAAGGCTTTAATCTGACAAGGTCTTGGACCGAACCTTTGCGAAGCTTAAATTGAAGGAAACGCAACAATATGTCTCCCTCCTCTCACACACACACACACACACACACACACACAAAAAAAGTTAATTTTTGGAATCCTTCCCGGAAAACTGTCAACTCTCACTAGACAGTTTTACAAAATGGGTCTTCTAATTACCCTAAGTAAATTTCAAGAGTAAATCTCTCTTGTAGTTTATTAAAACATCCCCTGCTTGGTCATTTCGGAGCATTAAATGCACAGGGAAGCAAGTAAATGCTGTTATTCATGCTCTCAAAGTCTGAGCATCTGAAGAGCTCTAGTTTAATTATCCATACTCAGATATATCTCTTGACCGTTTGAGCACAACTGCTTCATAATTACACGTTTGCAAAAGCATCATCAACAGCTCCAGTCCTCAAATGATCTAGTTCTGAAACAAATGAGGGCTGATGTAACAGTCCAACAGCTCTGGGACCTTTCGCTGTTTATATAACTCTGCTTGTCTCTGTTTGTGCTTTCCAGACAGACTGTCAGTATGTGGATTAATGGGGGAGATTTTTTTAGGAATCTTTTTTCTTTTTCTTTTTTTTTTTTTTTAGAAAGCTAGATGGACACGGCAGTGGTGGTGACCAGTGAGTGCTAATTCATTCAGGAATTAAACTAGAGGCCATTTTTATGAGTCATTGAATCATTTAGTGAGTTGTTTAAAATAAAGATTCATTCAGGACTGAAACACCGCTACAGAGTATGTGTTGCCTGGGACAGATGACACAGACAATTGTTAGGTAAAATGAAAAATAAAAGTAATTTTATAATAAAGCTATATAATTTATAAATATTAGACACAAAACTTAAATAAAATTAACATTAAAAACTGAAAAGAAAACCTTTCTGAGAAAGAGACATAACATTACTAACAAAAATAAAGATTTCATAGCAAATTCATAGCAATGATAGTACTTTATTGTCCTTACAAGTTACATGTATCTACTATAGTAATAACAATACATTATGCACAGATACATGCAACTAGCCTTAAAGCAAACCCATTTGTTTATTTTACCGTCCTATTTCTCATGTACATTCTATGTTTTTATTAAAGTAATAAGTATACTTATAATAACTAGGTACTAACCCTGAAACTACCCCTAAACCAACCTGGTCTCATTAAAATATGTACCTCTCTGCTCTCTGTTTATGCAACACTGTTATTTATGTACCATACTGCATGTTTCTCCGCAGTTTTCAAACCTGAAAACCTGGCGCCAAAGCACAGGTTAAATATGTGGCACATTTTTATTGCGTTGCGCATTGCTGTATTTTTATTATGTTAAATATCCAGGGTAGTGTCGCTAAAGGTTAATGCTCTATCATGCTGCAAATATGCCCTTCTGCAAATCCCACCCTAAACCTGCCCGATAGTGCTAACAAATGCAAAACTGATATAACAAGGCATTTGTCGATGCAACCGTGCCATTTCAACTTTCTCTTATGCAGATTTGAACTGTTTTGTCAAAATTCAAACCAATCTCTGTACTCTGAGACCTATTGAATAAACCTACCGTCTATGAAAACTCATAGATATGAAGCTGCATGTGTGTAATGCTAACATTAAAAAGCATTAGTTTTCAAATCTCGCAGTACATTAATATTAACATTCAAAGTTTTGAAGTCACATGATATTCTTCAAGTAATTGTGCGAAAATTACGCTTTATTATTCGAAACTCTGTAAAATTGTTTGAAAAGGAATAAAAGACTTTTTACTGCCTCTAGTGTACATTTCTTTTGGCTACTTGTTGGTACTTATTTTGTGTCTTGCCACAAAGTGCACCCAGGTACTTCTAGGTAGCCTCAGTAGCCCTAAAACTAAGCCTACCCCATGTAGTTACCTTATAGTACCAGTACACTGTAAGTACACTTTAAGTACATGTAAGAACATGTACTGTAAAATAAAGTGCAACCCTAACCATATAGTAAGTACAAGTACTTAATTAATATATTCCTCAGTAGTTTAATGTATAATTACACTGTAACAAGGACTCTAAAGAAAAAACAGACAAACAGAAAATACTGTGTTAAAAATACCAAAAGCCAGTGAAATTAATGGCAACTACAGACAACTGATGCCTAAGATAAAAAGGATGCACTAAAGTAATTGATTGAAAAGATCATTCAGATTTCAGCAGTCTGCGGGAGACCAGACAAGGACTCTATTAATTTAAGTTGGAAATGTTAAGTGCAGATTTAGCGTTTCAGTGCGTTGACCATAAGAACTCTGCATCTTCTCTTACGCCCAGAAAATGTCAAGATGTGGTTCAAGGTTATAACATCGTCATATTATCACCACGCTGGAATTCCACATGAATAACGGCTCTCAGATGTTCTTCAGATGCCAGATCTGTCTGGGCAGACATGAAGGAGTCTGGAGTTAACCGGCCTGCCACAGCCTAGGCGGTGGGGGTCATTGTCAAAACAAAGGAGGGCGCAAATTACCCATGCAAGTCATTTTAAATGCAAAAGATGCAGAGAATTTGGAGAGTTAAGTCGGAACCTGGATGCGATTCAACACTTCCTCTTTTTCATCTCAGTGCCAGCCACTTAACCAGATGTCCAACAACATGCCGCCTTTTGCCTGATGCCTTTGTGGAGCTTGCCAACGGCTGCTGGAATAATTGAAAAATAGAGCTCATCTCGCTTAGCGGGGACGCTCTGGTCCCCTGTGAGTATGTGAACGTTGCAGGAGCCAGAGGGACCGGGAGGTGATAGATGAAGTGGAGCGGTCACACCGAGAACCAAACACCTCTCTCCGCAATGCAGAGACACCCCTGAGCCCAACAGAGCCTCTTTTACCTCGAAACCCATCAGTACTTCTCGCTCTCCCAACCTGATCAGTGAAAGGTCAGGAAAAGGCTGGTAAATCCCATCATCCTCCTCTGCTTTGCGAAGAGACACGGCCGGCATATTCAATAAAGAAATGAGAAATACCACATGCTAATTGCACCACTGTCTGTTTGCGGGGCTTTAAAGCGAAGGAGCTAAATTGGGATGGATGGATCATGCCCTTCTTTATCCATGGGACTATTTTTCTTAGTCCAGCGTTGTTGTGCTGGGTGCCGGGCTCGACATTAATCAAAGCACAAAAAGAATGTCAGCAGCCTCATGCTGGCTGAAGCACAAGAGAGAAGCCAGTCAACTCAAATTAATTTCATTCCCGAGGACGTGCTTAATTGCAAGATATATAAAGGTCCGAGTCGGGCCGACTGTCAACAGACAGACGCCACCAAAACCACCGAGCGCAAGGACTAACAGCATGTTTACTGTAGGCGAACCGTCTGGGAACTAATGATCCAAACATCTTTGAGCTGGACAAATGGTTTGAAGTAAACTAGTTATAGATCTATCTATTCAATTTACAGTAATGCATATAGCGAAACAAAACTGCAACATCATGCGACGCCATATCTGGTCCGGTCTTTTACGAAAATGAATGCTCTTTCATCTTGGGATCAAAGCTAGGTGTTGTGTCTTTTGAAGTTCGGAAAAGAGAGCGAGAGAAGGAGAGCGAGAGAGAAAAGAAGGAAAAAGAAATGTACTTTTATTGACTTTTCATCATCTACTCATTTGCGCGACCTTTCCTAACCCCTCCCCCTAATATTTAGTATGCAGAAAACCGCTCTCGTTTGGAAATTTATAGTGTCAAGCCATGCTCTGTGCTTTAGTTTATTCAGCATGGGTAATTAAGATAGCGTAGGCATTAAGGCAGCGTGTGTAATTCAAGTAGTGCAGATACTGAGGGTAAAATGTGTTTGTATTCAGGGCCTCCACTAGGAGCTGCTCCAACGCTTGTGTGATTTCGGTTCCTGTAGCGCACGAACAGGGAGGAGGGAGAGAAGACACGCTGAATGACAACCGCATAACAAACCTTCAAATACATCTGCGCTAAATGAATGAGTCAGTCCCTCAGAGATTAGAGAGGAGCACAACTGTATTTGCTTGTGTCTACTGTTCCTGCACAGATCTCTTTCCTGCATATTGTTTGATCGCTAATTATACTCTGCTGCACGCTGACATTCTGACAATGTGACCGATAAAGGTGACAATAGAGCAAAGTAGGACCGCTCTAGATGTCACAAATACCGCTGAACGCTTTGTAACTGTAAATGCCATCTACTTAATGATGCCATTATAAGGACATGAATGTTTGCATGATCAAAAAAGGCTCTTCAAAGAGGTTACTGTAGGGAAGGTCAATTATGCCCTAATTATGGCTAAAATCCTATAAAAGTATTTTTTCATACTGCACAGTTTGCACCGAGGTCATGCAATCCGGGAATGAGGATTTGATACGCAACATATTTACTGTAGCTTTATAGTTTTACGCCTGTGGGTTTTACCAATGTGAGATGTGTTCAGTTTACAACCTAGATGAATAATAATAATAATAATAATAATTATTATTATTATTATATTAGAAAAAATATTTGCATATTTCATTATTTATATCAGAATGTAGTTTATCAACAATAATAATTTAGCAGTATCATTATTATTATTATAGAAATTTATATATATATATATATATATGTGTGTGTGTGTGTTATTTAAACTAAGATGAATTTATTAAATGAGGCACATATTTTTGCAGCTCAAACTAAATTTCCAGTGTTATTACATAAAAAAAATTAATATATATATATATATATATATATATAAACAAAATCTTAAAAATACTATTATTTAAAACGAAATAAACATTAAATAAAATTAACTATTAAAACAGTTTATTTTATTTTACCTAACTGGCAAGACAACAACTCTTTTCCGTTTAGTTTAAGTGCTAAAATAAATAAAAAAACAGAAAAAGAACTAAATCAAAAGTAACAAAAACTGTACAGAGCGGAAAATAAAATGCAATAAAATAAAATTGCAGAAACACACAACAAAATTACTAAAACTTAAAATTCTATTATACGAATGCAATTAAATCAATAGTGGAAGATAATATTAAAATCTATAGCAGTATATCAGTGCTGTTTCACATAACTGGTTTATTTTTACACTTTTATTAATGCATTTCTCAACGTTGCATTACACGTCTTGGGCTCACTAATCTGAAGCTGCACGTGCAGGCTGGATTGGCAGCAGCTTTAGTGCAGTAAAGTGCAGCATATGAAATAAAGCAGCTGTAGCAGC